>NW_005054297.1:12977057-13057372 GCF_000277835.1 Geospiza fortis
TCTTACATGAGCAGATTTGAATTGAGTGCTCAGTGCTGGGGGTTACAAGCATTGCTGAGCCTGTTTTGCCATTGACAGCTCACAGTTCAGTGATGAGGCTGCCATTTTTGGATATCCCTTCAACTCTATTGTTTCATCACTGTAGTGTGCCCTAAATTCCACTGACACCAAATGGAAGGCAAGGTTTGCCATCTGTTGTTCTGTTAGCATCTCAAGGAAGCCAGAAACTAGAAAGAGAAAGGTACTAAGACAGCATATTTTCATGCATTAAAGCATAGGCAATTCCCGCTGCATGTTGCATTGAAGAGAATTTTTTGATAAATATTTTGAAAAATCAAAAGATTAAGAATTAAATATTGAATTTTCTCTTTCTTCCCTACCTCTGAGAATATGTATTGCATTCTACTTCATTCTACCAAACAGTCCACAGAGCTGAGGAGCAGTGTGCTCTTTGGGATGCAAGACTGTGTTTTGGGGAAATAAAATGCTAGGGCAATTCACGAAGCATTTAAACAAAGCTCTTTGGCTCCCACATGGCATTCCAGTGCAGCAGTGAGCTGTGGGGAACATACCAGGTAATTCATACGCAAAAGAATTCAAAAGGGAGGCATAAAAATCTATTTTTTCTGAGGAGCAGAAATTTAATCCTAAAATAAAAGAAGGAAATTATGCAAACAGGATTTGGCCGTAAGAAAATCACATGCCTTGGGTGTGCTGAGGGATTTGTCCCATGGCCCATATGCATTATAAGGCTGTGTAATGCCCAGATTGTGGCATGCATTCACAGTCCTTTTCAAATCAAATGTGCTTGATGCTGTAACAATGAGACAATTGCACAGATATACCTCTCACTGTTCCATGCCATTTTGGTGAAGTTAATCCCTTTATAGTCAAGATTGTAAATAGCTTCCAACCAAAAGCCTAATTTAGGTATCAACATTTCATTCAGTGTTTATATTGAGCTTGGTGCAATGAGATTCTAATTCACGACTGGGCTTTTTTAGCAATTCTGCAATAAGATTAACAGATCTTTCCTTTTGTGCCAAGAGTGCTATGGGGCCAAAGGAAAATGTCAGAACACAAGAAACAAAGTGCCTACAAGGAAAAAAGAGGAATCCAGAGTATGCCTACTCTTTGTGGTCAAGTGATTAGATTTCTACTGATATCAGTGGGATTGAATTAAGCAGTTGATGGTTGGTGGTCACACAAAAAACCCACAGAGAGATGGAAGTAATTATTTTAAAATCCAAGATGGTCATGCTGCAAGATGTTTTCTCCATGTTTATGAATTTCTGAATGCATGAAGGGAAGTTCTCCTTCCAGATATGAACTTCAGGACTTGGTATTTGAGCTGGTGAAGTCTTAACTTCCCATCTGCAGATAGCCCTACTGCACTGAGTGGATTCCCTTTTGACTGCAGAGACAAATTGCACTGGACTGCATGAAAATATCTATTCTTAGTAATTAGCACTCCAGATTAACAGTTGTTAATCTGTCCTTTCCACATCCAGTGTCCTCTCTGCTGAAAATTCAGAACTATTTATTCATTTGCTTTGAATCCTGGGTGCACAAATCGCTGACATTATTCTGTTTGTTGTTTTAGACTTTGAATTGCATTTTGCCTCTCCTGCTTTTCTTCAATTTTAATTCTCTAATGCTCCATGAATTTACTGATTCCACAGAGATTAAAGTGAAGAAGAAAGAGTAGTTTAACAGTTTATTTATACTCCCTTTATATAAGGAACTTCAAAAATTTCACCTATTTGTTTTCATTTTTGTCCAATGACTTTAGACTGAAGACTTTAGACTGAAGCTTTTAAGACATTGTAGATGAAATCATATGCCCCAAGGTGAAAGCAGATGAGATCTCTGATCCTTGTTAGTATAAGCTGAAGAAAAGTAATTTTTGATCCCAAATCTAACACGACTGCACTCTGAGCAGATAACTGAGACATACAGCATGTTTTATCAGCTTTATTACAGCCCTTGGAGTGAGGGGAGAAAGTCTACACACCGAGCCATGTTCATGGCATTTTCAGTCCATGCTGTACCACATCTATTGTGGTGGGATCCTGGTTCACATCTGGGTCTCATTATCAAGTGGGTCTATCACTGTGCACCACAAAAATCACCTTCCTGAGCCACTCAGGAGGTGAACGAGACCCTGAACTTTGAGGTGTGATTTTGACCCCTGTTAGAGTACAGCACTGGGTATGACAGGAACACGCTGGGTATGTCCAAGCTGGGTACAGGGAGGGGATCTGTAACAGAGGGAGTCTCTGGCCACAGAGGAGAGAGGTGGGGTGAGTGCAATGACCATCCAGCATTCACCTCTGTCCACTAAGCTTTTCTCTTCAGAGCAGATTATCCTACTCCTCCAGAGCAGTGTCTGATCTCGCATTGAACCCTGTTAAGGTGAGATCCCACAGGAGGTGTCCTTGGGAATCTGGGGCAGGCAGAATCCTGGCTGATCTCTGGTTGCTGTGGCTGCAGGACATCGGGGTCCTCCATGCCATCTGGAGACCTGGCTGAATGCCCTGGGGCATCTCAAGATACTCCTTGCCACCTGTGTTTGTGAATCTGCATTTGGTAAAAAGTTCCTTCTTCCCTTTACAGGCTGTTTTCAAGTATAAATAGTCACATATATCTAACCTTAACTCTAAAACCTTGTCTTTTCCAGCATGAGTAAACTTGTACTCTGTTTCTCCCCAGATGACCATAAATCTTTTTTATGGTGTGTCATGTCTCTTTGAGAAGCTGGGTAAATTAAAAGCATTTTCTGTGCTCCTTCTTGTATTCCCACATCCTCCTCAATGTATAAACTCAGCAAAAGAATGAATTTTAGCAATTCATTCAATTTTAGGCTGTGCACAGGGCCAGATTCCCTCTGCTACCTCTCTTCATTATTTCTCTTTGTATTTATTGAAGGCTTATGGCAGTCTTTTGTGGTAGTATTTACAGTCACTTTCAACAATGTGTGAGTTGTGGCTGTTATCACAAGTCTGTGACCATCACCTGTGTTGCTGACTCCCAGGTGCAGGCTGGATGGTGACTGACTTACCTTGCAATTCAGATAACTCAGCCTCTGCAGTCTGCTATTCCATTATTTTTATTTTGATCTACAGTGAATGGCACCATTAAATACTTCACGTTCCTAAATGATTGATGAACTGTCAGTGTTGGCTCAGGGACTGGTCTCTACAGACAGGGCTGGAATGACCTTGGTAACAGAGACATTTCCATTAAGACATGACAAAATTCACCAATGAGGCAGTTTTTAGTTAGTTTAATATGTACTTTGTTATTCTCCTTACAATATTTTTAAAACAAAGTATCACCTGCTCCTCAATCAAATGCCCTGCAGAAATCAGTATAGACCATATCAACACACGTGACCCTGTCAACTATGCCTGAGATTCCCTTGAAAAAAAGAATATTTAATGCCTTGATTTTCTGTTACATGGGACAGCATGAGTGCCATTTCATCAGGCAGATGAAGTATAGCCTGAGGCACTCAGTTAAGGGTGTGTGAAGATAATGCACTACTCTTAAAACTTTTCTCTAACCCTGACTAAAGAGTAATAGTAGTGCTTTGATGAATGACTGGAGGTGACTGAGTTTCTGAAATTATTTTTGCATGCCATGATTTGCATTTTGGAAGGCTGATATATGAAAAGAGGCCATTCATTTACAAATAATTTGGATTTTAAATCAAAAAAGGCTAAGCTTGTCATAAGACTGATGTGTTTGTTCCGGTCAACTTTGCTCAGACACTGTCAATCATTTTCTGTTAGGACTGGTTGGCATTTTTTTCCATTTTAAGTGATGGTGATCCCACAGTCAGAGAACATATAATTATTCTTCATTGTAATTTGTTTCTTCTACCTGATTTCTACTTTTATTGCTGTTACCTAAGGAAGTATCAGCTTGGAGGCAACTGGGCTAATGTTGCAGTTCTTTGGGTATAAATGCCCATATACTTCAATAAAGTGTAGAGAAGGATTCAGTATGGATCAGTGAGCCAAATTCCACTCATATAACATTGTCTCCAGGAGACTTGCAGTCTGGACCATTACTCAATTGACAATTAAAATTCCAGCCAGGCAGTGGACTCCTATTCTTAGGACTTTGCCTGTAATATATTGTGTGTCTTTTTGAAGATGACCTTTGAAATTGGAAGAAGCTTTATTCCAAGTAGATCTGAAGATTTTAGCCCAGAAGATATAAAACAGATGATGATATGTCTTGGTTTTTCTAATTCAATTACCGCCTATTTTTATCTCAGACAGAATTTGCATGGAAACAATGTAAGTGAAGGGAAATGGTATCAAAGAATCACATGGAAGATAATTTGATTGGTGAGACCTCAAACCTATCTATCAACAATTTCACATCAAGCAATTCTCTAGAATGCTTTTTGTTTTTTCTTATACCTATTTCTGTAGGGTGGCATTTAATCAAGCACAGCAAAACGTTGCTGTAGGCTTGATCCCATTTCTCTTAATCTCAGAGCTGGAGATGCTCAGCCAAAAGAGCTATTGCTAAAAATTGATACATTTCTCTCTTTTCAGAGTCACTCTTCACAATTTGTAATTCACAGAGAATCCTCCTTTCTGCTCATATTTCAGGGTCTTAAAAACACGGATGAGTTGTAAGGGGGGGGCTGCAGGCATGGCCCCTGCAGAGACAGGCTCTTGCCATGGGGCACAGCAGCTGCCCAGGCCAGGGAGCGCGGTGTCAGGGGAGCTGCTGGGGACATCAGGGGCACAGCTGCCTCCTGGTGCCTCCACAGAGGCAGGGAGAGCTTGGTGTGACCTCCCATGCAGCACCATGGTGGTTCTTGCTGTGGGGTGACGAGGAAGAGCTCCGCTGCCTAAGAGAGCTTCCCTGCTCAGTGAGATCCAAGAGCCTGGATTACAGCAGGCAGTGGAACTTGAGGAACTGTGTCACCTGCCAGAAAAACAGCTGCCCACCCCATGTGCAAGGTAAACCACTCCAACCTTCAAGACACTGAGGAATTACTGTAAAGGTACAGAAGACTGATAGGGAAAAGAGAGTCAGTGGAAGTTAGAAACTGAAATATAAGACTGAGGGGGATTTTTTGCCTTTGTTTACATAATGCTATTAAAATAAATTGGCAGGTTAAGTAATTCTTGTAAAGAATAGTTAACAAAGATTTCAGAGTCTGCAAAAAGCATTTATCAACACCTTTACTTACTAAGTGGTTGTTTGCCCAATTTTTTGCTACATTTTGTTGCTGCATTCCTTGCAGTCATTTATTAGTTTCATAGCAATAAGCCACTGGATTTCTGCCTGTGAAGCTAAGGCAGTACAAAGAATTTAGTGATAACTCTGTGCCTACAGACTGCACAGGGAATTTGGTTTCCTAAAGCTCCTATGAGGTCTGAGGTATGCCAGCTTTGAAGTTTTGTGCCCTGATAGCTCTAAAGAGATTCCACTGCTTCCTCACCCATGGGGCTTTTCATAATGCCAGCAGTGGCGTCCCGGAGACATTTACTTGCCTAACTGGTAGTGGAATCATATGGGACTTAGAAACCAGAACAACTATGCTGCTTTCCCCACTGGAACAAAAAGGATTAACCAGAGAAATGCAGCAGACAGCATATTTAGCAGTGTGAGCAAATGTAAAGAGCTCCCCTTGGCATTCTGGCTTGACCAGCTCCAGTCTTGGCTAGCGGAAGCAGTGTGTCAGATGATAAATGTGGCCAAACACAGAGCTGTTTGCTCTGGGCTCTGTGTGCTTCCTGGATGTGATTACAGGTCTGTGGGAAGCAGCTTCCTTCAGCCTTCCTGGCCAATTATGGGAGAACATGGGATGTTGAATGTTATTTGTACCATGAGGTTGCTGGTTCAAATATCGTCCCAAATGGCTTATAACAAAATATCATTGCAATTTGATTAGAGCCCTGTCTTTAATATAATTAGCCAGTGGAAAAGGAACTTGTGCTTTTACCTTGATTCTTAGTAGGCAGATACCCATATCATATCAACTGAACCCTGTGCAGCTCACCTGGAGTGGACAAGGGAGGCATTTGGGAAAGCAGCTGACCATAATCCTGGAGAAAGCCCTAAATCATTATGGAGTGTTGCTGTACTCTCCATGGCAGAATATTTTACTTTCCAGTTCTTTTTGCTTTCATGTCTCCTAATCAAGTGATTAGGATCACATCTCTTTAATTACTTGCTTCTAATTAAGAGTGGAAAGAGAACACAGTTGTAGTAAGAGACTCATCCATCATACAGTTAAGGACAAATCCTTCTCCAGGATAAATTGACATTGCTCTAATGACTTAAGGGGAGCTTCAGTCAACTGAAAGTCTTCCCCATTAATTTGGACAAGTTAAGCCCATAAGCCTGTTGTGGTCCTCAATAAAGATTAGCATGCAAAAGATACTGGCATTGGCCACTTGGCAATGGTGTTTGATTTAATTATTTGAAGACAAAATTCAGGGAGTGGAGGTCAGTCACAAATGAGAACAAATGCAAATTCTGTTCTCTGAGTATTTTCTTACAGCTGTACCACAGCCTCCTACTGAGGGGAGAAAAAAAAATCATACCTGAATTTGGGTTATGAGATAATAATTTGAAGAATAATTCCTGAGAAGACTTTATTTTCTTTGCCTTGCCCCATATATCCTCAGCTGCATAGCAGGCATGCTGTGATCAATGATGTACTGCCTTGAACCAAATGCCATATAAATTGGGTTTAAAAGGAATACAAGGAAGATGGGGGCCTTCCCCCATAATGTTAATCCTTCACTTCCCCTTGTAAGTTGAGGGTGTTTCTTACCCTCACCTTGGGTAAGAGACCACCTCCAAGATGCTGAGTTGAAAAGCTGAACACTCTCCTGAGTTGCAAACATCAAAGAACACAGTGGAAGTTTTGGAGTATTTACTCATATGTTTCAGATTCATGATGTAGACTAGAAGCTGACAGGACCCCACAGAACACAGACCACTTAGTAGCTGGTTGCAGCAAAACCCATCAAGGTTTATTTTTATCCAGTCCCAAACTTCTTTAGTCAGAGTCCCTAAAGTCACTTTTTATGCTGGAGAGAAATATGATTGTACAAACATGGGAAGAAATCTTTCTCTTCATAAGTAGAAAAATATGGCCTTTTATAAATGTTGACTTTTCTTTAGGTAGTCTATAATATTTTAGTGTTGATAACAAAAATAACTGAAATCCAGTACAAAGAGCAAGTGGGTGGTCTGGAAAGAAAAGCTATATGGATTGATCTACTTTTTTTGTGGAGTCTGTGATGGAGTGAGACTCTGTGAGACATTTTAGCTACATGACAGTTTGACTTTTTTACCTCTCTGATTATTCAGTATGAGATAGTAATAATGGTTACAAGATCTTTGAAAGCTTTTCTGCCTAGAAAACTCTGAGACATCCCATTTAACTCAGTTTTCCAGTGTTTATAAGGACACCAAACACATTTATGGAACTGGGCCAATGATAATACAGGAAAAGAGTATAGGAGATGTTTGAAGACATGCTGAAGATTTTGCAGATAGAGGAAAGTCTTACTATGGATTTCCATTTTGCATATTTAGTTGATGAAAACTCACAGAAGTACTGTACTAATAGAAAAAGTGACATATGAATCAAACAAGATACAAGTTAAAAGTAATTGCTTTGAAGTGTTGATCTTGGTTAATAAAACTGGAGAAAGAAGGAAGGGAAAAACAGCTTATCTGTGACTAGGTAATTCTGAGAGGTTCATCTTGCTAGAGGTGATAATGCTGCAGTTGGGAAAATGACACTGGAGAGTTTCACAGGGCCATCTGAAGGGACTTGAGCAGCTTCTGCATCTCTGTCCCCTCCCAGTGGCCCTGGGAGATGTTGTTCTTTAAAGAAAAAAATGGCACTTGATTGTTTTTTCTTTTTTTACCCCAGAGAAATGCTCAGGAAAATGTACTGTATTCATAAGAGAAACAGAAAGGCAACTCTTGCCCATTCTAGGAATATTGGAATAACAAAGGTTGCATAATCTATGTATTCTTTCTTACAGCTCATTGAGGGACTGCCTGAACTTTTGGCTGCTGAACTTTAGAGGGTAGGGAGTGGGAATGAACACAAAATAGTGGTATCCAGCTACTGCCTGTCCTATAAAAAAAGCATGTACCAAAACACTCTCTGGTAAACAAAACTGTTGTTTGATTAATAAATATTAAACTATTGAATAAAATGCTTGATATATGATTTAATGAAAGGTGTAAAAAATCAAACATCCTTTCCCTCTTCATTATTTATGCCCACTGTGTTATTCAAACATGATAAAGAATTTGTTGAGTGATAGGTTTAGTGTTGACATTTCTTTGTTGGAGCTGCATCCATAAAGATAAACTCAGCTAAGCATTAGTCAGAGTTTGCTGATGTTAATGAACAGGGATGATCTATATATGAATAAACTCATGGACGCCTGCCTGATCAGTCACATGAGCCAAAATCACACAGAATCAGTCTCTGTTATGTAAGGAACCTTGAATCAGATGATGTATGTTCTTGGTCTATTGTGTATTATGGACATAGACTAAGCCACATGAAATCTGAAGACTTCTGAGGAAAATATTTTACTGTTTGAACACAAGCCTTCATGTAAATATCATACTTGGCCATGACACCTTGGTTACAGCTGGGACCAAAATCTTAATCTATTAGACGTCCTCAGAGGTGAAAAGGAAATTAAAATCCAGCTCTGCTTGTAAAGGTCAGGTTCATCTGAAAAATAAACATCAAGTATAACTTTAAAATGACAGCAGATCATGAAATCACTGAGCAAACAAACTAGCACATCTAGTGTTTAAAAGCCACCATTTACTGACAGGTGTTAAGACCAGTGCAAAGCAAGGTTATACCTGCAGGGGAGACCTTAAAACCCCATTAATCACCTTCCCCGTATGTTCAGATGCCAAAAGACTAAACATATTCTATAGACACAAAAATGGCTGGAGATTACTCCATCTCTGATGTTTTTTTTCCTCTGTGCCAGCTCTTGCTTAATGACTCACATTTCCATACATTGGCAAAGCAGTGATCAGAATATTCCCAGTGGTACAGCTGCTCTTGATAAAATCTCCCATGACAGGAAAATATGTGCATGAAAGCATGAGAGGCAGCACCTTTTTGCAAGTGGATAAGGGTGGACAATTGACTTGCTAAGTGAGGAATGGTGCCAAGTCCCCTCAAAACATTTGGGCACTGTGTGTCTCAGGGGCAGCTGTTGTTGGCAGGATGAGGTACAGCCTTGTCACTGCCTCTTGCAACTCAGTCATCAGGGTTGTTGCACTGAACGTCCTTTGCACCACTCTCATATTTTGCAAAAGTGAACCAAGTTTTTTATATTTACTGTGATTTAACACCACCATTTATTGAGGACAAGAAGAGACTCATCGATTCAACCCAAAATCTTCAGTTAAGGAAAAAAGGTGGGGATTCTCCCAGAGCCCTTAATAGTGTCCACAGTATAATAAAAAAACTCTATTAGAACCATGTGCATCCAAATTTGTTTCTCATTTTCACTTAATTCTATAGGGACGCTGGGAACTGAGTTACCTGGACAGAAATGTAGACTTTGGAAAAAAGCAGGACAGTTAAATAAATCCCCTGAATTTCAGTAACAAAATTAGGTTAGAGTGTTAGGCAGCTGCCATCACTGCCTTTTAAGGATGCTTAACAAACCACACAGGTTTTTTTAACCCCTTTATGTTTTATCTGAATGCTGAGTAAACATCTGAGCTCTACAATGCATGTAGGCTGTGTGAAAGATTAATGTGCAAGAAATTAGCCTCATTTATGTACATCTGGAAATAATTATTGCACACTTAACCATGGGTATAAATATTGTCATAATTCCAACCAGGAAGGCACAGGAAGCATGGAAGCTCACTAGCTTTTCCCCTTTAGAAAGACAGGTTCAAAACTTGTTTTCCAGTTTTATTTTTATCCAAGAATGCAAAGAGGTTTGTTATTCTTGTTTATTTACCATGTGCTTGAGTAATCTCGTAACCATGGGACCTGAGATCATCTTATTCTGATTTTTTGGGAGATACATCCCACCTCCTTTCTTGCTGTTTTCCTGCTCACTCTGGCATCCCTTCTATCCATCCATCACACCAATGTGCTGGCACCCTGCAGTCTGCAAGGGCAGAGTGCACGGGCTGGCTGACTGGCTGCCCTCAGTTCAAAGCCACTGCAGGAGGCTTCTCTCAGAACTGGGGCAATGTTCAGTGCCTGAAACAACGACCTGAGTGCTGTAATTTAGACATTCTGAGCAAAGCCTGCATCCACTGCCCTGCTGCCATCTGCCCCTGGGGAGCTGGTGGAGCAATGGTGGAGGGAGGTGGCACAGCTGGGGGAGTGCCCTGAGAGCTGCCACTGACCTCAAGGTTTGCATGACAGCATGCAGAGAAGAGATCTGCACAAGATCTGAGTCATCATGGAATCACAGAATGGTTGGATTGGAAAGGACCTTGAGCTCCAACCCCCCTGCCACAGGTAGGGACACCTTTCACTAAACCAGATTGCTCAAAGCCCCTTGAATATTTCCAGAGGGGGGCATCCACAACTTCTCTATGCAACCTGTCCCAGTGCCTCACAACAAAAATCTTCCTAATCTTGTTTTAGCCTATTCTCTTTCATCATGCAAATAACAGGGGTAAAAAGAATGGCTGCATTTTGAACAAGAGAGATTGACCACTCAATGGTATGCTCTTTCTGCATCCCACTAGTGATGAAGTAAGTGGACATGGGAGCATGTGTACCATTTCCAATACTTCAGGACACTGAAAGATTAGTGCTGACAGCACTATGTCAATAGTACTTTCTTTACCAATTTCAAAAATTGGTAAGAAAAGCACTATTGACATAGAGCAGCATATGGTCTCCTTGTTATCCAGTCATTCCATCCTGAGTACACCCTTGTGCACAAACAGTGCTGTAAATGAACACTTTGTAGTGATCATGCAGTAGGTGGCTTAGAACAAGTTGTTTTAAAGGGCGTGTTCTGTATTTAAGCTGCACTTGACATGACAAACCTTCCTCTTGTTTGTAAATGCAACACCAGCAAGGAGATGTTTTGGCCTCATTTATCTCCTTCAAGAAGCAAAAGTAAAATGTGGAAATTTCTTGATCCTGGTGCAATCCATCAAAACCAACAATTATGTCCATGGTCTTTCAGGAGGAGACATGAATGTTTTCCCCTTGAGGCATCTGAAATGTTGGATCAAATTTAAAATGAGAAGCATGCTATCTCATGAAATAAAATAAAACATCAGGAAAGACACATGAAGGGGTTAAGTGGCAGGGTCAGAAGTAAAATGAGAGCCAATGTATTGATTTCATGACTACAAAATGATGGGTTTCACAGCAAGGATTTATTACTCTGCACTTCACAGTCTCGAACAATAAGGCTTGGCTTTAATCTTAGTCACAAAATTAGGATATTAATTCATAGTTTCCTTCCCTCTCCCCCAGAATTGTTTACTTTAGCCTGGATTTTGATTTATCCTGTAACAGAAATAGAATCTGGTATCAAAATTTGGATCTTGACCCAAATGTACTGCAGAACTGGGGCATATTGCAAAAAGATGAGATTGTGTTACTCTGGCCTCATATTCTGGGGTCAGGTTTTTGATTACATGTGAAAACTGGGAACAGATCTTTCTGTATGCTGGTTTGCAATATGTCACAGGAGAAGAGAGTGGTCATTTGATCGTGAACAGACAATCTCAAATGTCTGAACTGCAAAATCCCCACTCTGACCTCACAGCCCACTGTACTTCATTACATTAAAGTTCACCTGGCCATACATACAGAAGATGTTTGTTCATAAATGTTGTGTGTATGCACAAAGATGGTGTTTATTTGTCTCCTTCAGCTATTTCAACTATTGCATATGCTAGAGAAATATCTCCTGAATCTTTCTTTGCTGAAATCACAATTTTCCCCCTTTAATTTTTAGATTAAGAAGAGCTGGTAACTGTGCCCTTGTCAATAAAAATAACTCCTGGTAACAACATGTATGAGGTGAATTATTTGTTAATCTTCTGAAAGAGCAAGGAGCACAAAGAGGATGAGATGGAGCTGCAGAAAAAAAGTGGCATGAGGGCCAGGATTTCACCACTAGAGAGTGTAATTTTACTACAAAATTTGACCTTTTCTGCTCCTAGAGAGGAACTGATTCAAGGCAATTAAGTTAGAAATATGTGATATGTTGACTAAGATTGCCTGAAGTACTTTCTTTAGGTCTTTTGTCAAAATGAAAATCAAATGCTTGGAAGATAAATGCATTACTTCCTCTGTGCACTACTTAGCCTGAGTTTCAGGTGGCATTTTGCAAAGTAAGATGTATGTAAATTGGAATAAGAGCTTATATCAAACTTAGCCTCGAGGCAGATGGTTATGCATTCAAATTTAAATTTCAAGCATTTTAATAAATTTAGTCAGCCAAAACGCATTGATATGTATTTTTTAATTTTGTTTTCAACTCTCTGTGTTCTATCACTATGCATTCTCCATGGGCTGATGGTGCAATTTTTACTTCAAAGACAGTTTTTAAAAAATTCTGCCTTTGCTTCTGCTGGTACAACTCCCAAACTGCACTGTGAAAGTCACTGCTGTCCCATGGCTTAATGAGAAGCAAACCAGGCATGTAATGGTTAAAGAAATAGGGGAAATGAACTTCTTACTCATATGTGCTCCTACTTCTGCTTATGGATGCATAACTTTGTCATGAGGCTCACATGGGGATTCTTCAGTGACTGCTGCAGTCTGCCCGTGGTGGCAGCTTTGGGTCTCTTTCAGTGGTCACACAGTCAGAGCTGAGGTTGTTAATGTCAATCTCACTTGTTAATGCCTGGGATTTCTCTGCCTTGCTGCAGCCTCACTCCTTCTCCCTGGGCTCAGAGATGAAGCCACGGCTGGAAGCCAGAAGCAAGAACTGGTACCTGCAGGACCTGCTGGAGGGCATGAGCTCTGAGGGGGCTCTGGAAGCCTGTGGCACGGGTCTAGCCAAGACTCATGCTGGCAGAGAGAATGAGGGTTCTTAGGTCATCTGCCATGGCCACTGTTAGATGATGGGAGGAGTCTGTGAAATGCAGAGGCCCAGCTCTTAGGCTGTGGATGAGGAGAAGGTGCAGCTTGGCATCAAGCCCATGCATGGCCTCAGTAGCCCTTGTTCAAACCAACCTCCAGCTCAGCTGGAATGACCAGAGGGGTCACTGAACCTGAGCAGGAATAAGGCTGCTGACTATACCCCAATAATCCATGGTTAAGGGATCATTAATGGCTCCTCTGTGTGTACACAAATGTGTGTACAAAAAAAATACAGCACTTTTACCTGGAATCTGGCAGGTTTAAGAGCAAGCTGACTGAATTGTGTGTGCATAGAGTCTGTCCCTTGCCACTCATCTCCCAGAGAGTATATTGGGAAAGAGCTTATATGACAGGTTCCAGTAAGCACTTGAATGCTGTGCTCAGGAACCTGGGAAGGGGTCATTATACATGCTGACATCTGTGAATGTGGCTACACCCCTAACAATGTCCTTGAGTGTATGTCTTAGCCCTGAAGCTAATGAAACAATTATTTTTGAGTGTAACTGCATTTATTTTAGCTGAGTTTGCTGTCGGGGTGAATCTGACTAAGATTTTCCCTGCTGAAATGTTAAAACTTTGCTGTGAATTGAGATATATGTAACCCAGAACATCTTTTGGGCTTTAAGAGTTTTGCTCCATTCTCTTTTCAAAACAAAGCTGGTATAAACTTACATGTCACATACACTAAATGCAGCAATTAACTCAGTTATAGCATGTTCCAAAGAACATGTTGTTCTGTGACTGACCATTGAAATACTGAACCAATTATGCTCAATTCATGTATTCATTTAGGCAACACAAAGTGTTTAAGAAAGAATGGATATTTTAAGTGAGTTTTATATAGTTTCCATGGTGATAGTACTAAAAAAATAACAATAGTCTTAAATATGTTTTCATTTAGAATCTCTTGAAAGAACTTGTTTGGTTCTGACATGCTGTGTTTATGCTATAATTTGTTCCAAATCACCGATTATTATAAAATGTAGGAAAATTGGTGTGGCAGTATTGTTCAAACACTTTAACAGAGCACCAAAATAGTTCAAAGCTTGTTGCTCAATATTTTTATCCCAGCTGACATGCACACTAAAGTGGGAAAAAGTTCCAAAAGGCAGCAACATTATGATTTAAATACGGTGCCATGGTTTTGCATTAGGCCATCTTCCAGAGTACATTTTGCTCTTGCTGTTTTATTATAGAATTCAGGAGCTTATCAAGAGACAGCTAAACTTTGTTGGCAGCTTCTCAGGAGCACACAGCAGTTCAAAACTGGGACTATTTGCGTAGCAGTGAGGGGTAGGGGGAACAGATTGCACTGATAGCTCTTACTTTGGCCTTCCTTTAAAAAAATACAGAAGCCACATCATCCTTGAGCCCACCTGCAACAGACAGCATAAAGGAATGGTGGGATACTGCAATGAGTATGAAGTAAGGTGCAAGGATCTGAGGGGGATTTTTGCAATAGAGATTTTCAGCTTGAACATCAGTGTCCTGGTTTCAGCCAACTATTTCAGTTACTACTAACTTACTACAGGATGGAAGCCTCCTGAAAGGCACTACTGCCTCTTGAAGCAAGGAAAGCTCTTGTTATGCCTGCTGGGTTCAGCCAGCAGAGATATATGTTCCAGGCTATCTTTTCATTTAAATTTAGTGATATTTTACCTTAGTGTTTGTTTTCTGAATTAGGAGCAGCATACTGGTGAAAGTTGTACTTTGCACTAAAATTGTCCTTTTCTGACTTTCAGGTGACCAAAACTAACAAAGTCTCTCTGAGAAGATCTGCTGCCTCCACTGAGCTTGGAAACAGCAAGTGCAAATGATTTAGAAAAATATGGTCATTCCCTAAAGCCTCAAATTGTTCTCTGTTTCTGAATTGGTCTCTGGCAGTGCTAATGCCTCCCATGGTGGGGGGATGGCAGCCTAAGGAAGCACAGCTTCCTGAGCCCCCTCTCCAGTAAAGGGATGGGAACAAGCTCCCCCAGAAGGCAACCAGGAGCACCCAAAGCTTGGTTTCTGTACTGGGTGGCCTTGCAGAGGTGCCCATCTGACTCCAGCCATGAGAGGTGCTGGGAAGACCAGGCTTACTGTGCTAAAGACAGAGTTTATAACCACCACCCCTCCACCCACACAGGCTTCACAGCCTACCCAGAGCAAAGTCTCTGGGTTTAGATGAAGAGGGGAGTGAGGTACCTCTAAAAAATTAATTGGGGCGAGTATTAAACAACCTAGTCTTGGACTCTCAACTGAGGAATGAGGTGGATTTAGGCTTTTTGAAGCTTTGGCTTTCACTGCCTTGTGTAAGGTGGCAGCATGCATGTAAAATCCTTGTATACTTTTCAAAAGTCAGTCAAGACTAAGTTATGCTGTTCTTCTGTGAATTATAAATGCTGCAGCCACAGTTAGCTTCCAAGTCACAGATCAAGCTGAATGACACCTGGACTCTGAGGTAACCTTAGATGAAAATGTTCCTCCTGTGTTCAGCTCAGTCTTCTTGGAAGCGGCCCCTCCATAAATGTTTAATAATGCACAGTAACTGTAGATACTGGTCAGCTGGGATATGGATGCTTTCATTCATATACAACTACTTTGAAAAAATTGAGATAATGCTAGGAAGACAACTGCGCTTGAACTGAGAAATGTTTGTAGTTATTTCTCCTTGACTTCCCTTCCATATTTTAATTTTGGCTGTCTTTCCTCAAGTCTGCATGGAAATCTGCACTTTCCAAAATCACTGAGTACAACTGTGTATAATTATGTACAAATGCACAAGGGTGGTGGTTCAGGAAAATGTGTGCCTGATAGGTTCTGAGACAGCACAAGAGGAAGCAGAAGCAACCATTACTCTTGCAGTACCAGCTTCTTTCTGGAAGTTTATGCTTAGGAGTACAAATACTGCTGTTCCAAAGCTGTGTCTTCTTTAAAGCACATTTACTCAGGGTCTTCCAGAGAGAAACCTAACCTTACTTTTACATGAGTTGTTGGATTTTAGCTGATGTGCTTCAGCTTTCAGTTCTGTAAGCAGAGACTTCAGCTCATACAGGAGGCTTGCAACTTGCTGCAGACAATGTGCTGCTGTTACTGGGTGAAATTCTCCATCCAACTTTGTAGAGGTCAAACAGCCAAATCAGATGATTTTTGCCATAATTTCTTTTCAATTTTTTTTTTTAAACTTGGAAAAATGAAGCAATGATCACAGTGATTTCAAGCTGTTTCTAGCTTTCTGTAGCTCCCTGGCCTTGGCCACAGGCTCTGTATAAAATACTGACATCTTGGCTCAGGTTTTCCAGGCAGTACATTCTCTTTAGACTGAGTCCACCACTCTTTCTGCACATAGGTCAAAGTAAGAATTTTAGCAAAATTACTTGAGGGAGCTGTTGAGGAAAAAAACCCCAGGCTAGATTTTGTCTCTCTTGAGAAGCATCTTAAGTTTCCCTTCATCAGCCTGTGCATCAGGGAAAATGGCCTCAATTTGGGATAGATTTAAGTCAGATCAACATGTAGCAGCTCTAGGAGTTGCAGCTATGAGAAAAGCACAAAAATCATCAAGAAAAAAGTCTATTAAGTGTCAGAGGGTTGCAGTGACCCAAATGAGAGCCTGTGCTGCTAATAACTAGCTTAGCTGAGAAATGTCTGAGGATTTACAAACAGCCTTTTCTTTCTTTTATAGCAGGAGAAAAAAGGAAAGCTGTTATACTTCAAGGGCTGCTCTGTGTGTGTGGTCTTTTCCTCACAAAAGCTTACCTGAAAAGTGTTATGTTCATAAGCATCCTGCAGCTATTTTAACTTCTTTTTCTTGGCTGTAGTTCTAATACAACTTCTGCCCAAGGATCAAAATGTGCCACACACAAGTAACTACTCAGGCAGCAAAGTGGGTTATCTCAGACCACATAGCCAGCAACATACACACTGTTTTCCACTCCTGTCTCTAATGTAGACAACCTTTGCCTGGCATAATGCACTTATGCTGCAGAGAAAACTGACACACCTTCAATAACTGATGGTGATTTGCAATTAACTGTAAAGTGCAAAGCAGCTGTCCTAATTGCAACACAGGGAAAAAGGGCTTTTAGATCTTCACATAGCATTGTACATACCCTGAAAGCCCCTGAATCAAATATTCCTTTGGAATTACTTGCTGTCTAGTTACAATCTGCAGAACTTCCTATAATGACGCACCACTGTTTTCTCATCATACCTAAAACTACATGGTAAATGGTCTTTCTGTTTTGGTTCTGTTTTGACTTCATACACAGGTGTCTCCAAGCTTTATTTTTTCTCTTCTTTCACAGAATCCCAGGATGAGCAAGTTTGAAAAAATTACATTGGATTGCCTCCCTGCTCAAGGAGGGTCATCCTAGAACACATTGCACAGGATTGTGTCCAGATGGTTCTTGAATATTTTTTTACTGGATAGCGTCACAGTGTTGTGCTTTATGTTTAATGCTGAAAGTAAACAGCAAGTAGATGAAAGTAACAAGCCAAAATATGAAATTGCATTTTTGTCCCTTTCACTGTCTTTCAAAACTATTTTAAGTTTTATTCTATTAAATACTGTCACTGATGCTTTCTGTTTTATTTACCATTGTGATGGGGTGAGAGAGCAGATCAGACTGTGGATCAAACCTTTGAAATCTTTGCATTTGCCAAGAAGCCATTGTAATGATTCTCAAACAATTCAAGAAAAGCCACTAGCCTCATATTCTAAAAGCATCATCAGTGAGTTTGTGGGTGCACCCACCACTGTGCAGATGTGCTTAGGGCTGTGTGTGTGTGCTTTGGGCTGTGTAGGTAACCGGTTTAACCTGCCATATGCAAGAAAAGAGCCTGTGATCAGATGCATCCAGAAGCTTGTAGAAGAGGTGTGGACTACTGCCAGGCCTTTTCCTCTTAAAAACTGCTTGCAAGATAAATAAGGAAAAGTATTATGGTACAGATAATGCACTGACACAGAAGGGAAGGCAATGGACTTGTGGAGTCCAAGGCTGCTTGCAGTTTAATTTGGCCACTTACCTTGCTTCTCATTTTGCCAGTACAGAAGAGGCAATACTGTGATAAACAGAAAATAAGTTTACATTTCATAAGGGAGCCTGAGTTCTCTAAGAACACATTGATTCAGCCCAGCAGAGAATTTTACATCTCTCTTCTCACTGATGCCATTATCAGTCCTCCAGAGCAGTGCATTGTTACCCTTTTGCAATATAGAGCACTGATTGTTTTTGAAATGTTGGTGCAGTTTGTCAAAGCAATGAGGTTGTTCTCATTTATGAGAAGACTTCTTTCTACAACCAGATTAGTGCAGAAGTGCAGAGGAAGCTTTCAGAAAGCAATAACTGAAGCTCAGTGCCTTTAATGGTTCTGTATTTTTTAAGATTAGTACCCATTACTGTCAGCAACTTTTATACCTGAGGAATCAGATAAAACATTGCAGGAAAACACACTAAAGCCTTAAAGGAGAAAGGAATAAGTGGAATGGTTATTGGTTTTCTATTGTCTATCTTTAAGAAAATTCCTCTTTGTGACATCTCTGTCCCTACCAATATTCTCCAGCAAGCAAACTATTTTTGTCTATTAATCATATATGTGCAATCAATATTGACTCCGTTGATAATGAAGCAAAAATCAGTGAAGCTGAAGTCAGGCATAGTTTGGTTTCTATTAGAGTTTCAGCATGATGCAAGATGAGTTTTCTTTTACTGATTAACATATCTGAGTCTGAAATTCTGGTGATTTTTTGTGAGGGGAGAATTTATTGCTTCAATAATCATACTAGGTCTTCCTATTAAAAAAATTTAGTCTTCCTATGTCTCTGTGTAAATTTCAGGGGGAAAAATGGTGAGGTAGATGTGGCTGCCTAGTGCTGCAGCAGGGGTGATTAGTTTTATACTTATTTTTCAAGTGGCACATCATGATGTCAAACTTGCTAAACACTCTTGAGAGCAGGAGACAGGGAAAAAAGGCTTGTAAACCCACTCACACACTTGAAATGGTATTGTCAAAATTTCCAGCCTTTGGAGTCCCTGAAAATGATAGAATATTATTGGGAAATTATCTTAACTATTCTACAGGCCTTCAGATACTATAAATTACCATCTTCCTACAGTAGTAGCAGTTTATATCACTTTAGGATTTGTTCTCTGTGTTGTAAACCAAACCACCAGACTTCTCAGTTCAAGCAACTTGCTATTTAAAGGTTGAGTCTAAAGTAGTGGTCACAACATGAAGAGTCCCTGTTAAATTCAAGCTCTGTGTGTGTGTTCACTTATCAGAAAACCTGAAATCACTTAAGGCTTCTCTTCTTTCTGACCAGTAACACCACCAGATAATTATTCCTGAAGAGAATCCCTCAAGGGAAGGCTGACATCTGTGCCATGTATTGACTGCTCTATTAGGAGCCTACTGTTATATGCAGTCCATGTCTGATCAGATTTCATGTGCCTTGAAATCCAGACAACCTGGAATGGGATACTCTTAGGCAGTTAAATTACATCAAATATTTAAACATAGAGTTTGACTGCATCCATTAGGTCTCTAAAAGAATCTCTCTTCTTGCTATCAGAACTAACCACACACCTTAAAAATTGTATGATTTTTACAATGAGTAGCACTTTCTGCTTCCTGTGTCCTCCAAGACTAATTTTTCATGGTAGTTTCCAATGTATCCACAATACAGCCAGCATTTTCCATGAAAGTTTCTAATCCTATTTCCACTGAAGGCAATGTCACCAAAATTAGTTTTGTACTAATTTAAAGAGAGGGAAAAAAGGAGAAGGGAACTAATAATTTATAGTACAGAGATTTATGAACAAACCTGGATGAAGCAAATAAAAATTATATCAATTTTCAGTAGAATTTGAGTGCATCAAGCAAAATACTTTATTTCAAGACCTCTTTGGTCTAGTACCAAGTTACCAAGAACCCTGGAAGGGGGGCCAGCAGTGCACTGCCAGCTAGTGGAATGAATTCCAGCACAAAGGAGTTATGAAAAACTTTCTTGTGGCCATGACTGATTGCAATGGCAAAGCTGAGGGCTGCAGCCAGGTTTTGTGACTGTCAGTGCTGTCTTTAAATTGGTAACGTTGTCTTCTGTTTCTGGAAAATACCACGGTATCAGTATTGCTCCAGTTTGGCTCCACCTGAAGTCAGTTAATATTAAGTCCATACTCCATATACAAAGTAATGATAACATATTCAAATGGCATTTTATCTTCCTAGAAAGATCTGCACCACTCTAACAATGATGAAAACCCTCTGCATTGTGCTTTGTCTGATTTCTGATTTTTCCTTATATAAATATTAATTGAGAAACATTTATTCAAGAAAGAAAGATTCCTTTATGCACGTTCCACTGTCTGTTTTTGAAAGCTGTTCCCTCCTAAGGTTTTGCAAGGCTCTGAAAAAACCCAGTTTTCATAGTGTTTGCTACATATTGTTCTCACATTTAGTGTCTGCTCTAAATTAATGTCTTGATAAATTATTCTACTTCAGAAATTGTTCATTTTTCTTTATTCTGTTCTTATTTAGGCCATTTTCACTTTGTGGTCACAATAGGATGGTATTTGAAATAAGAAAGCAGAGCTAAAGTGCATGATGTTATAATTTTTGCTGGATCTTCAGTAGTCTCTTGATGTGACATTGCGATAACTTTGAAGTAACTTTCATGCCAAAATTAAAAAATGCTGCTTTCGGGGGATGTTGACATAGAACATTTGTACACAAAATGATGCTATACCAGAAAGTGTGCTGTTATATGATGATAGCAAAAAAAGGATGACAAATTGTACTAGAACCAGAAACAATGAGATGGGAGTTTTTTTTTTTAATGTGAGAAAAATTGGTATGTTGCATTTTTTAAAGACACATTTGTCTGAAGAAATTTAGTTTTACGATTTATTTCAAATAAATAAATACTGGGGGCCAGTATTGCTCATATATTAATCACTGTCATAGTTCTAACTTCACTGTAACTTGTAACCTAAAGGTAACTTCAGCTGGCAATGCAATTTTAAGAGGCAGTGTCGGAGGAGAAAGGTGACACAAGGGTATGAAGGTGATGACCCTGGTGACAGAGGGTATAATATTTGGCCAGTACAAATAACTTACTTCTGGATCTACATGGTCTGACTGTAGGAATCACTTTGGAGAGAGCTCTGTGACTGTGCCAGCATATCTGTGAGGAAGCAGAGTGTATCCGCTGCTTAGCATACTGCCCTTCCCTGTGGTGAGGTGCACCTTGCTAACTCCTCTTGAGTTTTCTTTAAAGGGCTGTAGCATCCATCCTCATGGAGCTTTGACATGGGATGTGTGTGGCTGAGCAGCCTTAGAGGAAAAAGAGGACACAACAGGAGTGATGGCTGCCAGATCCTGCAAGCACCCTGGAATTCAGTGTGATGAATGACCAGCTCTTGGGGCTGCTTTAGAAGACACCATGGGTCCATGGGACAACCATGGGGCACTCGTGGTCCATGAGCCTTCATGATAAAGTGTTCTCTGTGCTCTACAGAGTGATTTCTGTGAGAGCAGGAGCCCTTGTGCATAATTCAGTTTGAAAGGTTGCCTGCCTTCAAGGGGTTGCCTGATTTTTAAGTTGAAATCAAATCCGATTTTTGTCTAATTATTGGTAAACTGGGGTTTTTTTCCTTTTTTTTTCTTTTTTTTTTCCATTTTTTTTCTCCAGCTAGTACAAACTTGACTGATTTTCCCTCCCAAGGAAAGATGTCTGTGGTTTCTTATATATGCAAAGCTGTAGATGATAAACAGAAAGATATATAGCACCAATGCATTTATTCAAGGGAAAAAACCCCTTCAATCATACAAAATTTACCACTGGAAACAGGTACTTTAAAACAGGGCCACACTTAATACCTTCTGAAATTGGCGTTTTCAAAGGTGGAACAACCTTCTGAAGGCAGGTTAGGGATAAGTTACAAAGGTCATGTGGGGACAGAGAAATATCTTCTGTCAGTATAGTCACCCCAAGGAAATCAACAGAACCAGGTTCCTTTCTTATTCAGAATTTCATCTCTGCCCTCATCATCTTGATCTTCACAGCTTTCTCACCTTTCCCCCATACCGACAGCTACACTCAGTGTCTGCAAACCTCCCACCTTCCCCATCTGCACTCTCCTCTTCAGCCTGGCTCTGTGTTTGCCACACGCCTAAGGAGTCAGCACAAGGCATCATCTGCTCCTTTCCTCACTCTCCAACACTGCTGTGGAGATGCAGTCTCCTCCTCACCTGCTATCTTTTATGTGTTCTTGCCCAGTACACCTCTAGGAAACAAATCTCCTTCTCTTGACATCTTGATACTGGAACTGGAATGTTGCTTTCTTGTCAACATACAAGTCTTTTTAAATCTTCTGACACGATTCAAAGTTCTATGAAGTGGAAGAAATCTCAAGATAACCGACCCCACTTTTACCACTCTAACAGTGAGCTGTATAGTGTATATTGTGTCATCCTGTCTTCCCCCAGCTATAAGCCATTATTCACAGAAGTATTTCTGTCTTAGTTGCATTGCTGTACATCATAAGATTCTTTCCCTTTTTTTGTTTGTATCTGGTTTTGCCTAAAGTTTTCCAGACTCCAGGTTTTGCTTTGCTTTTGCCTCTCTGAGCAATTTGACTTCAGCTTCTCTTTGCTTTTGAAGCTCTTCTGCTAGTGCCCTGCTTCATGACCTGAACAACAATGACCTTTGTGAAAGCAAACATTTTTTCAGTCTTTGCTTGGTAAAGAACACATTGAAAAGCAGTATCCCATTTCCTTTGAAAATGTCTGGATTTTTTCACCTGCTAAACTTTCATCGACAGAAATGGAACACTTCATTTCTAGTTTCTCAATGCGTCTTAGTTTTTTGCCACTGCCATATGCAGCCCGAATTACCCTGCACCTCTGAGAGACTTCATCCATGCATGCACAAAAGAGAACCAGCAAATACAGTGACAGCTTCAAATACATTGAAACATTGGAAAAGCACAGAAGAAAGTAATTACCATTTTATTTGTGTCATTAGGCTAGACTGACACAGCTCCTTTCAGCATACCATCTGTCAGATTGAAATGAAAAAGTTTCTTATTAAATGATGCATTTGCAAGAGGTTCACAGCTGCAGAACCAACAAAATCTTTTAGCATCTGTTCAATCTAAAGAGATCTGGACCTAAGGCACCTTTGAAAGAATATTCTTGAAACAGTACTTTACTTCAATGCCAGAATGGGCTGTTACTGTTATGCATTTGCAATTCTACATTTAATAATGGTGTTATCAAATGGGACTGTGGAAAGAGCACCCACTGGACAGAGTGGGCTTCTATGACCTGAGAAGGCCTGCAAATACCTCCAGGCTTTTTAACTTCCCAAGTACACTCCAGGTTTTCAAACCTATATAAAGTGAGAGCTTGAAATTTTGACATCTGTAAGGAGGCTGTGACTGTGAAAAGAGAAGGGCACTGTGAGATCACCAACGCTGCTTAGTCATGGATCTTGCTTTGCCACCAAGCAGTGATAAATGGTAGTAACAACTGCAGCATATGTTCAGTCAGTAATGAATGCATTGCAGACTACAACAGTTTTTGCTCTTGTCAGGTTTCCACTGTGTTTGTTCACTGAAGAGAATGATGAGTTTACTCTTACTTGAGCATTCACCTCAAATGTGTTTGTGTTTAATAATCTCTTTGTTTGAAGCACAGGAAATGACTGTGTGCCAAAAAAGAACTAAATATTTGCATAGCAGTCCAGAAAGGTCATGCTATTATGCTCAAGGATAAAGATAATCCATCTGTGATCAGCTGTCTTATTTAAAAAGCAAATAAAATGGCCACCTCCAGATATGATTAATATGTCTGGTAACCAGACCATGCATGCATGGCTGCTCCAGAAGTAGGACACAGCAAAGCTGCTGCTGTGCCACACACAGACAGTTAATCCAGTAGGTCCAGCACATGTCCAAATTGACAGGGATGGACAGATTGATAATATGGACAAGCATAATAACACTGACACCTCTGGATCTTGTGTTCTGCTGGCCAAAAAGGCCTGGCTGCCCTGTACTACAGGTTTTGGGTCAGTGAGACCCACTTTGATATGAAGACACTGGGGGTGTGGGCAGGCAGCTGTCTTTGGCATTAGAAGGGTGGGAACTGCAGCAAAACCATCTCAGCCCCATGGGACTGAGCCCAGACTGCATTGGAAGATGGGCCAAGTTATGTGGGGCAGTAGTGGAGTAGGAAAATCCTATTGCCCAGTAGGAGAAGGGGTTATCCTACCCAGCCAAAGCTCCATCAGCAGCAGAAATGGCCAAACTGTGTCTCCCAAGCTCTTTGTAGGGGGAGGCTGTGTCTTTGTTCTTCCCCTTTTACCTTCTTTCCAGGGGAAAAGGAAAGCTTGGCATTGGACCATCATGCTTGGGGAAGTACAACAATTTGTGCTATGAAGAACCTGTAATGGCTGGTTTGTCACATTCTTCTGCTACAGAGGTCTGGTCTTTGGTCTGATGCAGAGAAGTGGGGATGGGGTTCATCCTTGCAAACAAGACCAATTTGATGTATGTGAGCAGTCCTGTTAAAACCAGCAGACCCACTCTGAGAGCAAAACTAAGCACATGCAGGGTTTACCTAATCTGAGATTGCCTTTTAAACAGCTATTTAGTTTAAGGATTGCATACCCAGTTTCTCTGGCTCCTCACAAGGGAAAATGTGGTGATAAATGACACTTTGGCACTGGCTATCACTCATTCTGATAACAGCTGGTGGACTGCATTACTTGACTTAAATGGGCATTAAAATTTAATTGTACTTAATCAAGTTATCCTATCACAAATAAACCAACCTTGCTGAACTCATTTTCTTAGCGTGTTTTTATGGTGAATGCTTCAATATCTATTTTTACTTGTTTGTTGTCAGAGAAAGGAGAATAAATGGGATATTCAAACAGTTTCTGCCAGCTTCCCCAGTTCACCAGCACCCTGCCAATTAATAGTCAAATAAACATAAATAGCTAAAATCCAGCCTTTCTCTGTGTGGGATGTTGTGTTACCTGGGTTATTCTTGATTTCAGTATGTATATAATACTACTAGAGGGAAAATTATCTTGTGTCCTGTGTTTCCATTTCCTGGTAGTACATGTTTCCTAAAGAAAAACATGCACTACATGTTAGCCATCCTTCTCCATCTAAATAATGAAAATATATTCTAGAACTCTGAAAATAACATCAGACTACATTAATAGAGAGATGGTGTCTGTTTCTTGTGTATTACTATCCATTACATAGGCACTGTGATTAGTCCTCCACTTCATTTTGTGATGGTAAGGTTTTATTTTGCTAGATAAATTTTTCTTTTTAATGTATTTCTTTTTAATATGAGTATTTCTTTTATCTAGCTGCTTTTGAAAATCAAGTGTTACTTTCCTGATCCCATGATAGAGAAAGAGTTCAACTTCAGAAAAAAATTTCAGTAAAAATGTATAAATGATGTTAAAGTTCTTGTGTGGAAAAGTAACAGTAAGCGCAGGAGATATGATAAATTCATTAAACTGGGAGAAAGCAAAACACAGAGCAGATTGTCAAGAATCAAGCATAGCCCTGAAATTGGTACTCTGAGTAGCAAAGGGAAGATGAGAAATAGCTTCAAAGTGGATTTGAAGGTGATACCAAACCACGACATCCCTGTTGCAACATTTTCATGGTTCAGCCTGTGTTTTATGGCTGCTACAAATGAGGTATAAGGATCTGGGTAAGACTGAATAAACAGAGGATGCTTCTCATTTCAACACATGTCAGCACATAGAGCCCAAAAAATAGCTTGACAGGGTGGGTGTTTTAGTTCAAAATCAAACACATGGTACAGTAAGAAGAAAAATGTATATGAAGTTATTTGTGAATTTGTGATGTGATGTGGTAGATGCACTTTCCACATGGAGACAGATGAGTGTTTAAAAATGGGCCTAGTATTTGACATTGGCTGTAAGAGAAGTAAAAAAGTAGTGTAGAGTGTATCATATAGTGTATATGATATATGTTAGGGGGATACAGTATGGGTAAATGAAGGTGGTATAGAATGTAATCTTATCCCCTAAAGAGTTGCAGCTGAACCAATTACTAAAGATTTGGAGCAGATGTTAACAGGCCACAGCTGTAGCCAATGAGAAGAGTGTTATAAAAGAGTGGATTGGTTGGTTGAGGGAGCTGGAGTCAGTTGGTTGCTATGAGGACAAGGAAGAGGCAGTGCCTAGAGGAGCTGCCTACAAGAAACATCAAGGAGGTATGAAACTCTAGCAATATGGAACCCTTGCAATGTAATGACATTAGAACTCTTGTGATATAATGGCAATAGATATACAGCACCCTTTTTCAGTGCTCCTTGTGACCCTCCCATTTGGGTCTCCTGACTGTGAAGCTCTTCATGTAGCCCTGACCAGGCTTCTGAAGATTTTCATGGGAGCTCAGCTGTGGACTGCAGCTCCTGGTGTACAAAGGAGGGTGGTTTCTGTATTCTGCAAGGAAAACAAAGTTGAAAGGAAGGAGTTCTTATTTCAGCTATGCTAGGTGTGGTATGTTTGCTCACCAAAGCCTGGAGTATATTTTGATGCAGTCAAACAACTGTCACGAGGAGTAGGATCCAGATATGAGCTGGATACAACTATACTCTTGTGATTTTTTTCCTTGGGTCTTTTGTTTGCTTTTTTCCCTCATGAACAAAATGAAATCTGGTCTATTCTAAAAGGCTAGAGAATGGCTAATATAAGCTGGTTTATTTAAATTGCATCATTCCACAGTTTATAATACTCTTAAATTATAACAATCAAGAAAATTGCTGATGAATATCTTTAGATTAAATCATAGCAATAACTTACAAGAAAAAGAAAACAAAACCAAACCAAACACTTGTTTTAAATCACAGTGCATTACAAAGAGTTTAAAGTCCACAAAATTATTTAGTGTCTAAAATAGTGATCTGGATACATTATGATAAAGTAGTGATGACTGGGAGCAAAAGGAAAGTGGTCTGTCTTTTCTTTGAGGAACTTCCAGACACAAACCAGAATGATCAGGTTTTATAACTAAAATAATCCTTGTGCAGCACTTACCATCCAGCATGACTTAAACCTGTTACTTGGTAGTGCACAGTGAACAGTGAAGAGCTTTATTTACAAAAATTTGGTGACCAATACTACATTTGAGACTTTCTATGGTGGTCACTTCTTTTAAAGAAAGGAACTGCTGGTCTTGTTCTACTTGGTCTCTTTTGTCTTTCAGAAGTCAATGGACACAACCATGAAAAAGCTCAGGCAAGAGCTGCCTGCCAAATGTAAAAAAAAAAAACCCTCAGAAAAAGCTGAATCAAGAACTGGAGCAAGAAGTTCAAAATCTTGAAATCCTCCTCGGACCAGCACTCTTTCTAAAAAGCCTTTTCTAATCATGTCCCTGGTTCTAAATCATGTTTCAAGGGGACCTATTCATAGGATCACATCCTCAGCAGTCTCTCTAAAGGGGAACAAAAAATTTGTGCCACTATGTTTAGCAATCAGAAAAGGCTGCTTCATAATTGGGCTTTTTTGTGGGTTTGGGATTTTTTGTTTATTTGCTTTTTTTTTTAATGCCTGTTATATGAAATATCACTTTAAAAAAGTCAGTGAGATTTTTTCCAAATGTAACTTTTGTATTTACCATTTAGAAATTACACTCTTTGTAATAGTTTTAATTCTCTAAATATTTAAAAGTTTTAATTTTTTTAAAGGTAGAAAGCTATCATCCAGATAAATAATGAGATAAATGTAATTAATATTAAAAAATTTACACAGTCCAAAAGAAAATCCTCAAAATATTTTCAATATATGACAATATTTCAATATATGACAAACATATATGACAGCAAGAATTAACTTGCCATAGCAGAAGCTCCGTATAATAAAGAAATTCTGAATTTCAATCAGCTTTATTAATTCCAAAGTCCTGGGCTCATGTCTCATTAGATGTGCTGTTACACACTGGAGTGCACATTAGGAGGAACTGAAGAGGAGAAGGTCACAAGGAAGGATGCCGTGGTCAGCTGGCTCTTGAACTGGCCATGACAGAAGTAGCAACAGCCCCAGTAATTTTGGGAGTGAATTATGCTGAGATGTGAGACTTCTGGCTCATCTGGATTTTAGCATCCACTATAGGTGTCTGAACACAGTACAACACTGTCCTTATTTTGGTGAGAGCCACTGACATACCGAAGTAGAGACAACCTGAATCCATGATGTGTGGCATTTGGGAGCCACTCTGGGTTCCCACTGGGTGTTATCCCAGACAGACACCCCTTGTCTGAGCCCATATCCTGACAAGAAGGGCCTTGGTGGAGAACTGGCCTCTCGCTGGCCATTGGAGATGGCAGATTCTTTTTTGGCTTGGCATGTTACTCACTCATCACTTTTTAAAACTGAAAAAGTCTATGTATTTATAGACCTGCAAGGAAATTGGTAATAGGAATAATACCTGGGAAGATGGTTAATCCTTTACATGTCTGAAAGCCCTTGTTATCTGAAGGACCTGTAATCTGGTTTCCATGACGTCTCTTAGTAGTCAGAAATATGCTGTTCTCACCTGTATTGGGCTGAGAAACACCTCACAGACACCCTGAACCTTTTGCAGTTGCTTTGAACCATACAACTCAGAAACAGCTGGTTTTGTATCACATTTGACTGTAATCCTGAGCTTGATTAAACTGAACATAGACCTGCTCTCTGCTTCTAACTCAAACTGGTCTTTAAGCTCTGACTTTGAAATCTCATCCTGGAAGGAGGCAAGAGCAAATAGGAGAAAATATCTTGAGAAGTTTTTAGTTGCTTTTCATTCAGCTTCCTTGCCTTCTTCTCCCTTCTCACTCAGAAACAATAATTGCCTTTTCTTTTTAACTAAAAACAAACTATGAGAAAAGCAGGTATTATCCTACTCCAACAGCTGTATGTGATTTACAGCACATATTGAGTATGCCTTTTCATTTTCATCACTTGTCTCAGAGCAAGCCTAGCAGTCTGCAAGTGTGATCCTAAGACAGGGCACAGCACAAAAGCACTGGCAATCTTGCACATTTGAGACAAGGCAGGCTAGAAACTTGCTCTATTTTCTTGCTCTCTGCTTGTGAGAGCTGTCTGAGAAACTGTTAGCTTTGTGGCTGGTGGATAATAGCAGAGCTCTGTTGATTGCTGGAGCCTAAGATCGCCTGCTTATGGAAACAATCACTGCTTGTCTTATTTTAATCTGATCTGTCTGTGGCTGCTAGTCAGTGATTTTCCAGTGGAGAAGAAAGTCTGAATGATGAACATCTCCCCCCAGTTTACACTGGGATATTGCTGGGACTTGCCTGCCTCAGCTCCTCCATCTATGCAGACCTGGACCAGGATTTTGTGCACTGTGCCCCTGGATAGAACAATTATATGCCTCAAGAAACCTTTCTTCATTTTATTCCCAAGTCCTTTTCATGTTTTTTACCTAGCAGGGTTGACCTCCAGTCCTTTCATTTACAGTAGAAGGTATTGATGTTTCAGTGCCTAATCAGGCAGCAAGTCTTGGTAATGCATTGCCTGTTTGGGACTTAGAAGATTATTTTTCCCTATCCTAGCTCTCAGGTGGCATCACCACTGCAATGTTTTATTTTATGAGGCTAATAAATTAAAACTTTCTTTCCATGTTCTGTAAAAAGACAAGAAGTTGTTATTTTTCTTGCAAAACCACATTAAAGAGAAAGCAACAGCAACCCGAGTATTGCTGTCATTGCTTAATGAAAACCAGAGCAGTGCAGTGGAAAACATGCTGGGAAGGACAGCTTCAATTAGAGGAAAGGGGAGATTAAAGACCTCTCTTTTATACAACCTAGGGAAGGAATGTGAAAGAATGGGTTTGAAGAAGGCTCTAATTGAAGGATAAAATGGAAACAGTAAATGGCTTGTGATAAGATCAGTAAGCAGAGACAGTGAAGCCAGTATTGCTAGGAATATGTGTAGAAGTTCATAAAACCCCCAAAACCCAATTCAGTCTGGAACAGGCAGATATAGAGGAAATATCCCAGGAATTGTGAGTATGTAGAAATCCCATTGGACAGGGACAAAAGGTTTGAAAGGGAAGAATGTAAAGAGTTTGGAAAACAATCAAGTGTTGTTTGCATTTAAAAATTATTCACTGAAATAAGAGGAGAGTCAGGAAGATCAAGGTCTTTTCCTGAAGGAGGAATGAAAGAAATTTATTGACAATTGTGCACTGAAGATATCCCTGTAATCACAGAGAATTGGTCTTCTCAACAGGGAAAATCTGTGTAGCCATAAGGTAAAATCTCTTTAACTTGAAAAGAGTATAACAACATGTAGTATTTCTTCTTAATGCATTGTATAAAAGAGCTTTGACTCAGACAAGTATGTTTTTAATTAATTTAAATTCTTAATTCTGCCAGGCCAAGAACAAGGTCGGGGAGAGAGGAAAGCTGGATGGAGGAAATTATTTCAAATTCAAAGAATGTTCAACTGCATTAACATGAGCAAGAGAAATGGGGTACCAAGAAGAGATTTTTTGCAAAGTCCTCATTCTCCCTAGCTTGCCTGTAACAGCTGAAAATTTTAGCATGTTTGTTTGCTGCTTCTCTGATTTTGAGGCAAGGCTAATCAACCTTGTTTTCACTCCTCTATTGATCCTTTGGAGAGCAGCTCCACCTGAGCAATCTGCCACTTGCATGTGCAGGTTTATTTTCAGCAATACCCAGCTGGCACCACAGCTTAAGTACTGTTACACCTTGTAGTTAGTATTGCCATCTGATATCACTGACCATTTAATTTATTCCATCAAGTGTCTGAACGGGTCTGTCCTCTTGGGAGGCTGCAGATGTCCCATTTCTTGCTGCTCTTAGCTGCTGTTTGCCCTGCTTTCATAGCACACACTTGATTTTGGCACTTGGTCTTTTCCACTGTCTGTGCCTGTTCCACCAAGTTCTCTCTCTCTCAGCTATTAACAGCCCTGAGGCTAGCCCAGTATGTGTGCTTAGGTAGGTATGTACATGCTGAACATGTATATATTTCATTAATCCAGGTCTTGCCACATCCCTGATCCTTTTTGATGGCTGGCCATCATTCATTTGGGGAATGATGTTTTGGGGACAGTTGCTGGCACATGCAGGCATCTGTCATGGTGAAAGAAAAGGAACCAGCCCTTGAGAAAAATGGCTGCTGCAGGTCAGGCCTTAGAGACACAAGTATGTGAGGAAACTTGGCTGTTCCCTGCCTGTACCATATCTAGATCTTTCCAATCCCTGGGTCCATTTATTTCATCACTACTTAAAACCTCTTTGAAGTATTTATAATTTTTATTGGGTGTTTCTAAGAGACACACACAATATGGTTGGTTCAACAGTAAATCTGCTATGATGTGTTTATAAGGCAGACTTTAGAGTCTCTGGAAAGATTAGCATTGAATGATGCAAGTTTAGACTGAGCTAGATATGTGAACCAGAAAATCTAGGTAATTATGGGAGAGTTTCTATTTTTACCTGGAATAGATGAACATCGTCTGACATCCTTATGAAAAGGTAACATTGTTTTATTATTGATTTATCTTCACTGTGTTTTCCTTTTAGTATAAATTCTGCCCTGGTGAAGACTAGGGAATGTTCCTGTTGCAGCACAGGGCTATGTACAGATGTCCCAGTTTGTCCTGTTCTTGAACAAGGTGTATTATCCCAGGCTGAACAGTACCCTGATGGAACTTCCAACTCAGCTGCTTTGCCTCCTAGGCACAGCTCTGTGCCATGTAGACAAACATGATATGCTTGGTGACTGGTACAATTTTTCCCCAGTTAAAAGTGACCATAGGTGTTCACAGCTGGAACTTGTGAGCCTGTGATCCTGGCCATGAAGCAGAACAGGACCTGGAGCAGCTCTCAATCAACTCTAACAGCCTAACAGGGCATGCCATCCCTTACACCCACTCCGGGCAGGTGAATTTTATCTCCTTTTATTATTCCGCACATACATCTTTGTTAAGAAAGGAGAAGTATTGCACTGGATAAAGATGACCTAAATTTAAAATTGCCACAGTTTCTGAAGTCAGTCTCCATTCAGGTAGACAAGTCTGTCTACCACCAAGAAACAGGAATGGGCAAAGGTTGGACCCTTTGTCCACTGCTATGGCTGAGCAAGACCAGGGAGGTGAGCAGTAGGTTAGTATGGACACTAGTGGTAAGATAGGTTATTAGTCTTCCCCAAAACACATTTTGTGACTGCATTACAAGCTGGAAAATCTTCTAAAGTTATTTGTCAAGGAACAGGACAATGCCTCCAATTTAAATCTTCATGGGCTGGAGAAAGCCATTTTGCATTTTTGCTGGGGCCTTTCCATCATCTCCATCCTGCCACACCATGCTGCAGATCCTGGAGAAGGATGGGTCCACAATGCAAGATCCTGTGTGGGCAAGCATTGTTACTCATGTGACCTGTTTTCCTTGGGGCTGGCTCTAGGGCCACAGAGTAGCTGCCTAGTGGTGTTATAATGCCAGCTGCCTGAACAACTGTGTGGCAGTTTGGAAGGGCACTGCATTGTCCCCATGCTTCTCTGAGAGCTTTTTCCTTTTTGGTCACCTTCAATTGCATCCTGCGCTTTTCTTGTGTATTTTGTGCCAAATTGTCCTCAGGTTAAATAAATGTCAAAAAATTAAATTGGGCTTTAGGAGAGTTCATCTATTATTCTTTGTTCCTTAATCACTAAGAAGATGCAAATCCTGCAGAAGAGAAAAAATAATTACTATTTTATATAATAATATGTATATATATATATATCATTGCTTATTAATTGAAAAGGACTCCTCTATCTACCATGAGGAGAGATTTCATTGTGATAAAAGTTTTGTATATATGCCCTTTAGAAATCCCAGTCTGAACACCTGGCTTCGAAACTGCAGTGAACCAGATTCTATGCTTGTTTTATGACATGATCCTTCAGCTTTGACTTGTTTAGACAAGAAACTGCTGAAAGTGCCTTTTAACATGAAGCAAAGGTACTGGAAATTATCTATTTCTTCAAATACACCAGCATCCCCCCCCCCCACCCCAACAAAAAAAAAAAAAGACTTTTGGATAAGGTATTTATCAATATGAGTAAGGCTGAACTGACCCAAGGCCAGTATTTGCTCCTGTGGGCAGCATAGCATTTGAAGTTATTAGCATCATAATAGTTTTATTCTTTCCTATTTTTAACTCTTTTAGAGTATATTTAAGCATAACTGAAATTTTAAAACTTGGTGTATTGTTTATGATGTTATAAAATGGAGTTTAAAATTTTAAATAGAGAATAATCTCTGCTTGAGATGAAAACCAGGGAAATAAGTAGAAACCAGGGAAATAAGATGTAATAAGGTGCTAAGAAAAGGAGGAGAATAATTTGTGACATGCATTTTGAGCAGAATTGGTGGTTTAGGGTAAAGATGACAGTGGCATGTATGAGTAGTTTATTCCCTAGTGGGGGCAGAATAGCAAAAACAATAAAATCTGAGACTGGTGCAACTCTGGGCCTCCCACAGAGAGCCACAGTCCTGCTTTTGAGGAATGAGCAGAAATAAAATCCTGTGAAGCACTATGGCAACTATCACCAGGGAGACCATCACAGATCTCAAACATGTTTATCCAGAAGAATTACAAGTCACAGAGTGAGATGATATACTTGGAAATGGTATTTTAAAAGTAAAAACACTGTTACCTGGTAATTGCAGTGGTATGGAAATGTGACACTTTGAGTTCTTAATTAAACAAATCTGTTTTTAAGAGATACTGCAGTGAATATCTCCTAGAAACAGCTAAAGAGTTGTACCTGCAAAATATCAGTACGTGAGCGAGCTGGTCTTTGTGCAAGAAGGGAAAGCAGACCAAAAATGTCACTATGGTAGATTGGTAAAGATCTTTAAACAAAACAGAAGTTAAAAAAATCAATGAAACAAATAATCAAAAAGCATTTTATGGTTCCATATAAGACAAACACAAATAAGAGGTGATCCTGTTTGTGGGTGAAACAAATTCCACTGAGTGCAATGTGGCTCTCATGGGTAGGGTTCAGATGGACTTTGCTCAAATTTGGAAAGATGGAAAGCCTAACCAGTTGTGTGCTCTGTTTTGTTTTAAACAGGGAAAGGGGAATTGTTGCATTCTGGTCCTGGTTATACCACAGATCTATCATACTGTGTAATTCATCTACTTGTTTCAAGTTTCTATCTTACAAAGGAAGATAGAAGCCTGCTAGAGTGTTATGAAGATGAGCCAGTTACCATTTATGCAGAGGTTTACATGTGTGAAGTGTTGGTTTATAAAATGCTGTATGTCTCAACTTGTTGGCATTCTTCACAACTGACCTTTTTTTCACTTGTCTTGAAAGCTTTTCACCTATGGTGCCCATGAGTCACCTTATTCTCCAGGAGTTTTTCAATTTCACATAGTTCTTGTTGGCTCTGTCCACTCACATCTGCAGAGGTATAGAAAAAGGCAGTGTTTCCCATTATTATTGCTGAGTTCATGACTGATCCTGTAAGAGCAGTATCTAATAGTAGCAGTCTGTGCAAATGTGTTTCTGAACAAGAGTTTCTTGCTTATAGGCCTGGGTTGAATGTGAAGTTGAATTTGCTGGTAGTTGGATGGCTCCAGTCTCCTGTCCCATCTCTCTGGGTGTATAAATATCCAAAAACCTTTGCAGATGACTCAGTTAATAAAAGATAATATTAAAGAAAATCCAGTGTCCCACAAGGCCCTCAGTCTATACCAGGAACAGCAGCTGGTGCTGCTTGATTACCCCATGGAGGAGCCAGGTGTCCAGGAGCAAGTCTGGGTCACCCTGATATGGCACCTCCATGTCTACTTTTACCCTTTGCCACTTGAGAGAGAAAATAATCAAGACTGAAACCATCATCACTGATTATCCAGGAGGTATAAAGCACCCTAAATCAGAAAAATATTTCTAATGTTTGAGATAGGAAAGAAAAAAGTAACATTTCTGTAGTAGGAGCCTGATTCTGATTTTGAATAACAAAAAACTGTTTCTGAGTAACATGAAGGACAAAAGGAAAAGAGAAAGAAAGATTATCAAAGACATATTACTTCTTAGTCTCAAATATACTCTCATCTCTGTATTTCATTGTGCACTTTTTTGATCCTGATATTGTCAGCGTAGTGTTTACCTTCCATTATGACATCAAACCATTCCTCAGTGCTTGCGTCTTGGCTTATGTCTTAAGAAAGGAGCACTTTGTTCTTCTGCATTCTTTACTATTATTCTTCACTCTTATTGGCGAAATATCTTACTGTCACTTGCACACTGACACAAATTTATTCTTTCAGTGAAAGTCGTGCCCCAATTAAATTGATCAGTGTGCATTTTATAAAAACATTTCAAGATAAAATGGATCAAGTCAGTCAAATAATGAAGTCCAATGATTCATTGCAGCTGATATCTTTAGTTATATTAGTATTGCATCTTTTACTTCTTTTAAAAGCAATTAATTTTTTTTGCAGCCCTGATTTTCTTACTGCTAAACACATAGGCCTTTATGACTGAATTTTCTTGGAGTAGGGAGCTATATGACTTTTTTGCCATCTAGCTTTTTTCCTGTTTTCAAGGGCAGAAGAATAGTTGCTTGGTCTGCTGCAGGCTGCACCACTGTGTGGGTCACAAAAGCACTCTGCATGGCGCCCACATGCTTCCCACTGGGGCAATTGTTTCCTTTCCTCTTGTGTCAGCATTTTGCCTGCATTTGCAAACCAAAGGCCACATCCTTATGGATCATTTTTTTCTGAGTGATGAGCCATTCAGGTGTTTTTTCTGAGAAAGATAGCATAGCATCTCCTAATGATTCAGTGTAATGTTTTAAAAAGTCAGGGCTTATTTCTAGATGGATGTGGTCATAGTTTTCCCTTTATAAGTGCATGTGCCAATTACGGCTCAACTGTACTTCCATATGAATCAGAAGTGCCTATGTAGAAACCTGCTGATGTGGGAGTTTCAGGCATGCTTTAGTGAAGAGATGTGACTCTACCCCAAGAGCATTTTGGAAGACAATCTCATGCTCTGTTACAAATAGGAAAAACAACAACCTGCACTAGGTACACAGCACAGATACTCTTTGCATTATCTAACCATGAAGACAGGTAAGACAGAAGGTTATTTCACTTTGTATGAGTTCCCGTGAAGAAACCGCAGAGCTACAGCTACAGGCTTCATTGCAAAAATGTTGTTTAGGTACTTGGAGCTATCTTGGTAATTATATTGCTACCTTTATAGCAAACTATATAGGAAGGGGACTGATGAATTTACCATGCTATTATGTATCAAAATTCTAAGGCTAAGAATTTCATATGGCAGCTCTCTCATGCCCCCGAGGGTACATATATGAAATCAGAACCATTTGGTTGAGAAAAGACAGCAACAATTAAGGATGGAGTGTGGTTTCCATGTGGTGAGAATCAGTAAGTTTTCACAGCTCTCAGCAGATCTACACTGCAGAGAACTTGGCTCCTTAGATTCCTACATGTCTTTTTGTCAAGGATGACTCTGCTCTTGGAGATTCATGCCGGAGTCCCTGAGCTGCTGGGAAGCCCTAGAGCAGAAGACACACCACTAAAAAAGCTGGACTCAACACATGTTAATACTGGGGGGAAATCTCAGGTTTTTAAGTGCCTTCCTTACTCTAAGAACTAGATAGCACTGATGGAATGCCGTGATGGAAATTTTCCATAACAATTTTCGAACAGGAATTTGCAAGTGTATTCAGTGAATTTAGAGGTTTATAATGGAATATAAGGGACATAAATTGTCCTGCCTTTTTAAATAGGCTTCAAACAGTGCAATCTACATACAGTCTTATAGCTGTCTGATTATTTAATCTCATTATTTGGTTTTACATATTTCCTTTATGTTGCGCCGGCGGGGGAAAAGCCACACTTGACTGCAATTGATCAGCAAATCCCGTTTATTGATCATCGATACATCCTTTTATAACAGGGATAATGAACTTCATGAATAGTCCAAAAGCGAGCTCATAATTGGTCACACAGTCAACGGTCTATCACGCCCAGGTCTGCATTCCTTTGGTTTAATTAGCTGGGATCCTTCTACCTTCCTGCTCCTGTTTTCCATCTACCTTATCTCCTGACAGCTGCACCCCAAGGACAGCCTAATTCTTTCCCAGGGGAAGACTGAGAACTAGCTTTGTTTACCTTTGCTTCTCAGGCCTGCTAATTGCACCAGAGAGCGACCTCTTTCATTTAACCCTTCCTCTACACCTTTATGATGAGCCTGCCAGCTCAATGGGACTGGACTGTTCCATTTAATGGCTTCCATTAGATTATAAGGTTCCACTAGAATGAATGGGGAATTATGAGCAATTTAATTCATGAAGAGCAGCAGTGAGCACAGACTGAATTTGAACTCAGAGGGGGGCCATGAAGAGTAAGAAATATTTTTATTGAGTTTAAACTGCTGTTAGAATTCTCATGAGATCTATGGTTAGAAAAGAAATATAGAATCTGTACATCTTGATTTTTTTTAACTAAATGCTTATTAACCAGTCATAACATTCTCAAATTTAGATGAACAGCTATATTGAAATAGTGTTTGAGTAAAGCAACTTTTGGCTAGTACCTTAAATTTACCTTCATTTTCATTGAAATAAATGGATGTCTAAGACTAAATGAGCTTTTCTTCCGTTTTCCCATCTCCAGTACTGACCGGATGCAGATCCTCATCTTTATTAAAGCAGCCTTAATTCAAAATCTACTGCATTCAAAGGGAAGATGTCCCTTTGGATATCAGAAGACGCACAAGCAAGACATATAAGTGGCTATTATATACTCTTTGCCTATTTTCTAGCCAAAACTTGGAACAGAATATTTTGACTACCCACCAAATAGTTGAAGTATGCTACATTGTTCTAAGTTAATACCAAAGCAGCCAAAAGTTGAAAGAATTATAGGAGGGATATTCTCATTTTTGCTTGTAAAATAATTTATACTTATAATATTTGTCTTCCCACTGCTGTGCTTCCCAGGAGTCACTTTGGAGCTGATAGTGGTGTTAATTAGTGGAACTCCAGCCCTCCTCAGAGCCAGGTGACTCTTTACTGGAACAAGAGCAGGTGGTTTACTGGTGAAACCATCAACCTGTGTAAATATCGCAGGGTCATACAAGCCAGTGGGCATGGGAAAAAGTAAAAGTGGTCTGGGGCGTGGATGTGTGCCAAGGGCACCTGAGGAGCCTAAGAAAATATAAGAATTAGGAGCTCTGGGCTTTACTGCCCACATGTCACTGGCATGTTGCTCTGCTCCAGTCCAGCACTTTACCTGGATGAACACATGTAAAGGGATCTACAGACTTGCTCCCTCTCCTGTTCCAGAAGGCATAGCAGCCTTTTTGAAGGGAAAAAATTAAGTAAATAATGACTATATATTATGTCAGAATCTGTAAAATGGGGGTTATAACTTAGGTATACAGTAAACTAAAAATTTTGCTTCTTGATTTGGTGCTATAGCAAATAATAAAAAAAGATCTTTGTGAGAGATTTTAGGCAGCTTAAATGCAAGTGATTTATGTGAAAAGAATCATAAAAAAATTAAAGAGTAGATGTAGTTTTCAATTTAACTTCTGTTTTCTCTGATATCAGAGACTGGAAATTTACTTCCACAGAGACAAAACACATACTGATCAGTGACCCAGGCAGCAAAGAATCAAAAGAAATGTAGCATCAGAATATTTTAAAATATTTTTTAAGCTTTACCACATGCCTTTTTTGAATTCTCTTTGCTCCCAACACCAGAGAGAGACCTCTGTCAAACATACTCCTGATCAAACAGCCTAGAAGATGTTTTTATTCAAGCTCCTTGTTTACAAGTTGTCCTTACACAAGTTGTCAGTTTACAGCCAGGGACTAAAAGAGAGGAGAAAAAAATACTGACCTCAAAACCCTGCTCTTCCATGATGAACTGAGCTCCTTGAGCTGATGGCTTCTCCAGAAACCTGGCTCTTTTTTGGTTTTTTCTGACTCAGTTTTTTTGGAAATTGTCCTAGAAAGCACAGGCAAAACTGTCAGAGAGCTTATAACAGCAGGAAATTCATCATGAGCTACCAAGGGCCACGATCCCCACACTGTCTTTGCAAGCACAGCAGCATGCACTGAGCTGAGAGCTTTATTATGTACTTTCAATTAACAGACACCTGGTTACTGGCTGTCCTGCACAGCTTTCCAACACAGCATGATAAAAACTGCTCCAGCTGACTTTAGTGAATGCCCCAAAGCACACTGAGTTGTACCATGCAAAAGGGAGGATTTCTTTCCCATCTGCTAATATGTATCAAATATTGCATGAATGTAATGATGATAATTCATGCCAATTGGGGGTTATTTGGATAAAGTGCTTTGTTTTGAGCTCATCTTTCATCAGACCATGTTCATCAGTGCCTGGGCCCACTTTGTCCACTGACACTTGGTCTTTTACTTGAGATACAGAGGGTTTGCTTTGTTAGGCTTTTTATTAAATTCCAGTTAAGGAAGGATGGCAGGTAGGATTTGGAAGAAAGAAAAGCAGTGCTTTTTCACGGGGGGAAAATACAATTCCAGTGTGAATGATTTCAGTGTGAGAATTCATCTGCTGCTAAGAAAAAAAAAATATTTGAGAAATAAAATCATAGTTTTCTCCCACTGCAACTTCTATGAATTAATATCTCTACTACAGTCCAGAGGAAACAGCAATGGGAAGAGACATTTCTGTTGCAAAACAATTGGGTGGGAATACATGGTGTTAAGAATATTTTTTACAAAGTAACAAGTGGGGTGATATTTGGTGTTCTCATTAGCATTGCAGTACAGCACAGAGCATAAGGATGCCCACGCCCTGAAGCTCATGCCTGAGGCAGTCATCGATCTCCTCTCCATCACTCTCTCAAACAGATTTCCAACCTGAGTGCACGATATTCTTTGTGTTTGAAATTGTCTATTGACCGAGAAGCAAGTAAAAGGGGTAAAGTAAAAGCTGTTTAGAAAAAATTCTTGCTGCTTAGAAGTTCCTGTATTATGCACTTATATTAGTTATCTAATCTGCTGTATCCCCTAGCAGGAAAGTGGGCACAACCTGTCCAGCCTTCACCCCATGTAAATGGATTTGAACCACATGGCTTACCAAACTCAGAACAGTCCTAGCAGCGAGGTTAGTTGGGTGTGCTGCTTCTAAAAACAAGTATTACTCATGTTTTCACATCAAATTAATAAAACTTGGAACTGGTTTCAGGTCTGGATTTAAGAGATCTGTGGATTTCCCAAAATTTGGGAATGCTGAGGTGATTAGTAGAAGGTTGAGTAGAAACCGAAGAGTAAAGGCAACACCTGGTAAATGTCTCCAAATGAAAACAGAGTAGAGTAGAATGAAACATTTTTGTTTCACGTAGCTGATACAGCTGAAACCAAGGGACAGTGACCTTGTGATGCAAAGTCCTTGACTTCACTTATTCGTTGTGTGAAGTCTCTTAGTTAAGCAGAAAAGCCACCCAGCGACATGGCTTTACTTACTTGTTCAAAGAAGCTGAGAATGTTTTGTAGAGTCTCTTCCTGGCTGTGTGCGTGCTGGGTGTGTGGAGGAAGCAAAAGCAAATTATTCTGCTGTAGCTGGACAGCATTATAAAATTAACATTCAGCTAAATGAAGATTTTCCTCTAGAAAAGATTGTATATGCTTTTGCCTTTTCTTTGTTTGGTGACCAGTTAAAAGGGCCTGATAAAAACAGACATTGGAAATGAGCAGCAGCTTTTTAAGACACCAGCCCATCACAGTGACAGCTGAGGATGGTTCACTTCTTCAGGGTGCATATTGTTTGTTCCAGACTCAAAACGTGGGTTATTTGGAAACCTGATCCATACAAGCTCCAAATGCCCATGTGGGTGAGGAATTGCCCTTTATAAAGGGAACACAGCAGTTCTTACTCCTCTTCATGGACATTAACCACTTCCTTCTCAGAACAATGCCATGACTTAGCTGACTTCTCTGCTTTGCAGATTTCCAAAAAAAGATTAAAATTAAGAGTATAAAACCCAAGAGTAAAATTGTTCAAGGACAGAGTTCTAGAAAAAAATGTTTCCATAAAAAGCCTCACCTTTTTGCTATTTAACTTTATGAAGACATTAAAGAGCTGCTTCATTTGTTTGTTTGTTTGTTTGTTTGTGTTCATCAGCTTTTTTTGTTGGTTGGTTGGTTGGTTGGTTGGTTGTTTGTTTGTTTGTTTGTTTTTTTAGCATTGCCTTATGCTTGTTAGGTCAGTTTTGTTGATATTCATGTATCTATGTAATCATTCCAAGGGCCCAAGATAAGTAATAATAAATAATGCTGTAAATAACATGATAGCATCTCATTATCTAAGGCATACCTGGAAAATTGTTATGGATAACAAAATTCTTTAGGGGGGAATTAGCTAAGCAAATACATTTAGAATGAGGCAATACACAGTGCATAACCCATTAGCTTAATTCCTATCTGTAAAAAAAGCAACCATAAACTGAGCAAGCTTGGATAGAAAGTTTCTTTCCCTTGTAAAGTTTCATTGCTTTCTAAGGAAGTGATCTTTAATGCGTCATTTATTTCATAAGCTGTCTCCAATAGAATTTTCTTCCCTTCCTTTGAAACCACTAGATGTAGTCATGGTGAGAGACAGTGAGCTGGACCTGATTTTTTTTGCAATGACTTTGGTTGGCCTTAGGAAGGAGAATGTTGCTTGGAAATAAAATCCAATAGTGCTGACCTTTTATGACAAATTTGGAGAACATTTTTATCACTGAATTAATTCCTGCCACCTCTGGACATTTGTTTGCTGTCTTTGTAAAAATCTTCTGTCAAATAGCAGTTAACTACTCTTAATGTTTACAAATCTCCCTCCTTGAAAGGAGTGCTGCAATTATTAACTGATGAGTGCCTGAAAAGGGGAAAAAATGTGACAACCTAATTATTGTGCATGTAAGAGTAATTTAAGTGGCAGCCTCTACTTCTCTAATCTAAGCTCCATAGTTCTCTGATATATATAAATATTGGCTTGCTCATTTTCTGGTTGAGAAGTAGAGGAAGAGAGAGGTTGCATTTTGTCCCATGTAATAGAATGAGTTCTTGACAGGGGTAAGAATGGAAAGCTCAGATTTGCCTATCCAATCTACAGCCCTTGCTGCTTTCCTGAACATATTCTCCCAGGGGCTGGGTCCTCTGAATGTACCCAATAGTATGGGCTAATAAGTGGTTGCAAAATTCACTGAAGTTGGTGAACTGACATTGCAATCCCTTGGAGAAAGAGAAGATAAGTGCTCTTCCATTCAAGGAGAGCTGGAATAGTAGGTGATACTGTCCAAAATCACAGCAGTAATAGGAAAAATAATGTAGCCCATACATAATGGCTAATAGGAAGTAAAAATCCAACACCTCAATGAAAAGGGTACAAAATGTCACTAGAGGACTGCCACTGGAGGAGGATCTGCACCTTGGTTTTTTTTTTTTCATTAAGAAATGGTATAATGAATTAACATTCGATGCAGTTCCATGAAAAAAATCACCTGGGAGATATGTCTCATTATCATAGTGCAGAGATTTTGAGTAAAATACCTTTGGATAAATAAGGTTCAACTGTTTTTAGAGCATGATGAATGAAGTGGTTTGCTCTCAGCTCAGTATCTGGAGGTGGGGTTTGGCTGCACAAGGGTGAGAGCAAGAGATTTACTATATTAAGGGAACACATTTTCCAGGTACATTACTTTTACAAGTGTCATGACAACTAAACAGAGACACTAAACAGTGAGCCTTTATTCACAGCCATTACCACACCAAACACCGGCTGGGCATAGTCTGTCCTCTGCAGTGCCACTTATTTTAGCATAAACTAATTGTCTTTCCTCATCCTCTGTAACTGCATTTGGGAACAATAAATAAGCATGAATGTGTAATTTTAGTTATAATGAACCATGTTCTCTAAGTCACAGTAAAAAATACAATTTAATATAAATATTGAATATTATTCTAAAGCATGTTAATACAAAAGTTTGGTTGATTCAATGTTGGTTGAAACAACATGACAGGATAGTGATGCAGTATGCCCAGAAATATCCCATAAATGTCAACAGTAGAGTTTGCAACCTGTGCTTGAGTATTTAAAAATATCACAGTTGTAAAGATTAGGGGGAAGAATTCTTTTGGGCTTTATGCTGTCCTCAAGGCCATATTCTGATGGGCAAGAGAGTGTCATGCTACTGCCTTAGTCAACACTGCTCTCTGACTGAACTGCCAATCTTGCAGAACTAAAACAGTCTGTGACCTCACCTCAGAATACTTTTGTTCATCTGAAAATGTATATCCAGAATTAAGAAAGAGAAATAAACCATAAATAAGTGACATCATCCTTGCTTTACCTAATATTTTCTGCTAGTGTGTAATAGTTAATGAATACTAAGGGGCAAAAGAAAACCAACCCATTCCTTGGAAAGTGAAGTGCTGTAATGACAAAATTCCTGAGTAACCTCGGCTGCCCCAGTGCATTCCAGGCAAGATGAGCTGCATTAGAGAGAGTAAGGCATCAGGTTTTACTGGATCAGTGTGCTACAGGGTCTGCACTTTGAACTGCATCCAGTGATGCCTTAAGTTTTAGCTTTTATATTCTTCGGGTCAGTACTGCTTTAGTGTATAACTCTAAAACTCCGTGGCCTGTCAGCTACTGTTCTTCCATTTTATTCAGCCAAAACTATTTCTCTATAGGCCTGAAACTCAAGGACATCTTACTGTCTCAGGCCCCAAAAAACAAACAAAAAGTGAATTGGGGGGAGCAAACTGGGGGAGTGTGATTACATTACCTGAAGGTGTAATTGGACAATTAACCTCTGATATCCAAATAGACCAAATTTCTGTCTGTCTGAAAAACTTGTGATTGTTGTCCATCTTGGCTGTAGTCTCTGTGAGACTCCTGCACTGCCCAAGGTGTACCTTGTGAAGGCCTTTCAATAAATGCCCACCTTTATCCTTTAGCTCTGTCTAGCCTCTGTTCTAGGTAGCGTCTCCAGGCATCACCAAAAGTGAAGAGATCATCAAGGTAGCTACTGAGGAGCTGGTGAGAATATTCCTACAGTTCAAGTGTTCTAGCTGAGTGGTGGCCAGATTCAGCTCAAGTTGAAGTTATCTAAAATATATATGGATTTTGGCACACCTTACCCAGTTTCTACCATTTTCACCAAATTAAGAGTTGAAAGTTTATTTGGTTATCAGGTAAACTACCTTGAGGATGAAAATTGCTTCATAAATGACAGTGAGAATTACACGATTAGTGAATAAATAGAATTTAAGATTATATTTTGCTCCTGAAACTTGTTTTCAAAGAGCAGAAATAATCATACATTCAGTAGTAGTAGCAGTAGTTCTTCTCCAGTGTTCACAGTGTTCCACACATTACCATGTCTTACAGCTGCTCAGAAAACACAGTTCTGCTCACCAGAATTTTTATGAGGATGCTATAAGAAAGTTTATTCCAGATTATGTTATTACTAATCCCACTGTTTAGCTGCAAACCTACCTGAAGCTTCTTACAGCTGTAGTGAAGTGATCGATACTAAAATTTGCTCTCTAAGCATTTGTGATGTCTGGTTTGCAATACTGGGTGATGTCTGTATCTTCTGTTTCCACATCTTTGCACATCTTCGGTTCTGCCCTGTACATGACTTGAATATTTCTTATATGTGTGTCAAATGAAATCCAAAGGCTGTTTCACTCTGTCTTATTCCAAATTTCATTCAGCATTGACCTCTTTATTTTACTCTTGCAGGGATTTGGAAAAAAGTCTTCATCAGCCTCCACCTCTTGACTTTTATTTGATCCTGGTAGGTCTCTCCATTCATCCTGGGACAACCTGCAAACTCCAGGGTGTTGACTCCTCTGCTATTTCTGTATTCATGGTGAGATGAAATGCACCATTAGCACCAGGTGAAGTGTTTGTGACTGGTTAAACTCTGCATTTTGCAGTGAGGAAGAGTGAAATTTAACAAGGTGATGGAGTGATCTCTAAGTATTTGTAAAAAAAATGAATAAGAGTTTTTTTCAGAACAGACAATCCAAATGTCCTCTTGCCATATATGTGTGTGTGTACATGTATTGAAAATGGATGTCCTATTTTTCTTCTTTAAGAATTTGTACTAGATTTTTAAGTTGCACACAAGCATATGAGGAAATTGATATCTCCAGAAATGTGGAACATGGTTTTCCCTGTCATATTTAGTCATATCTAATAAATATCATTTGAAGTCTGGTGATTACAATTAAATGAATAACCTTACAATTTCCTTCTACTATATCTGACTTTTCAATTCAGATTAAATTTTATTTTTTAACATTTCTCTGGTTATCTGGTGCACAGAACATGACCCAGTCTAATGTAAAATTATTAATCTAATTCATACAAGAGTAAGGAACAGAGGTACAGGTAAACATCATACAGCTTCTAGGAAAGTGCATTTCTGAAGTGAGAGAAATTCTAATGAAGTCCATGTACAGTGATTATGAATCCTACCAATGGAAACTTTTTCTTGGTTTCTTTATTTGTACACCATAAATTCTATTTCTTCAAAATTTTTTTAAAATAATGGATTTGTGACTATTTAGTTCAGTCATCTCCTGTGTTTTAAATTTCCGTCTCCATCCTGCAGTCAAATGCTTACGTCGTAATAACCCAGGAATAAATTTAAAGGTACTCAAAATATTTTTAATTTGAAAGGAAACATGTACTGTAAGTTATGAAGTGTTTTTCAACCCAGTCCTTTGATAGTCTGATGTGCCATAAATCTTAGAGTGTGTTAGATATAAATGCAACATGCAGTTTGACAGCTATGTTTGATTTCAGCTCCCTAAATGATTATGAAGGAATAAAGATAATCCATTTAGACAGGAGCAAGAAACTCCAGCCTTTTATTTACCTCACTTTTGAGAATGTAAATTGTGTTTGTTAATGAACAACTAAAGGAAAATCAGCAGACATCAGGAACCTTTCAATTCTTTGACAAAATTTTAGACCTCAGTAGCAAAATCCTTTTCCACTCCATTAGTCACAAGTAAAATCCCAGGCTGAAAGGGCTCATTGTTTCCTGATGTAAAAGGCAGTTCAATTCTGGCTGATTTTTATTCTCTTCAGTTTTAGCTGAAACATTGAAGCTTAAAAATTGACAAGGCCAATAGTGATGTGCTTTAACTGGGTATAGCTCAGTCATGAAATTGTATGTATATTCTACCAAGACAATCCAGAAACTACTTGCAAAACTTGTTCTTTTAAGACTTCAGAGTCTTCAGCTGACTCTGGTTGACTTCAGAGTCAATCAGCCCATGGAATGAAATATTCTCTGAAGTCACTTAAAATGTGTTCATCACATTAAATGAAATAAAAAGCAAGCATCAGTAGTCTTGTCATCTGTAAGAACACAGGCATCTGACATTCAAAAACGTTGTGTAACAACCAACATCAATACTCAGCCTTAGTATGACTCCAGCTGAAGTCAAAGCAAATTGAATGGAAGTGAGATCAGCTACAGAGTTTATTTTATGTAAAATATAAACATGTTAACAGGAGAAAATACTGTTTTCTTATGTTACAACCTTAATAACCAACATGATTTTTATCTTACAGTTCTGCAGGTGGTGCAGGGTTCAGTTACATGTACATGATGATTAAAAAGAGCAGATATTAATCTGTACCCATACACCGAGTATTGTACGCTGTACTAGAAATCCAGTATTTTTGTGTCCCCAACTGTGTGCCTCATAATTCTGCTACCTCTTATTCCATTAAAAAAACTAGCACAAAATTTAAGTAGTTTTATTATGATTGCATCATTTTGACAAGGTAGAGAGGGACTATATATTTACAAACAGATATACATATTCAAAGCCTCTGAAAAAAACCAACCCTTTCCATATTTCATCCTCTTCTCTTTCTTCTTCCTGCTACCCTACATTCATATCCATGCAAGATATGGTGGCTTTACTCCTAAAGCATCATGATAAGTAATGGAGCTTGTGTTAGGTTTTTTAATGAAAGCCACTGAGATTAGAAAATTGTCTCCAGGAAAAGCACTGGCACCTGTAACATGGCTGCCCTGATGTTGCTCTTGCTGTTCGAATGAGAGTTGGAGAGGACTAGGAAACAATTTAGTATGTGGCCAGAGTCTGGTGTGGGACATGTCAAACATGAACACCATTGCAAATACAAAGCTGAGGTTTAAGCTCAGCCTCTCCAAGGAATGTATACCTATTAATGAGATTCTGGGGAGTAGGGACAGAGGGGTTGCAAATACTCATTAATTATCTACTGCAGCAAGAAATATGTTTTGGTGAACTGCAAGATGTCTTCATGAAGGGCTTAGTCCTGCCACTTTGGAATCCTATGAGAAGGGTCAGGATTATCTAGAGGATGGAGGTTAGGAAGCTGCATGTCAGTCCAGCTTCTCCTATAGACCTACTGTGCTATCACAGAAAAGTTACTTTTTCATATTCTTGCCACCTGCCACAGCCTTCATCAGAAGCACTAGGCTGTTAAATTGACTGTAGTGAATGGCACACACAAGTTAATTTATTTTACATAATACAATAGTCCCAGTCTTGATAACCAAATGAAACAGAAATCATTAAAGAATTATAGCAAGAGATCATGAATAAAGGGAGTTATTTGCAGTTTTGTATTAAATCAGTCAGGAAAAACCAGCAACCAAACCTCCTAGAGGGTTAAGAATCATTAGTATGTAAAATGGTGTGAGTTTAGCCAGATGGTCCCATCAGGTGGGCACGTACCTCCTGATAGGTGTTATTTGACCCTGTATGCAAAAGAACTGTGTTATCTGAATAAATTTTGTAGATAGATTCAAGCAATCTCTTTGAAGTAATGCATATTAACTGAAAAGAAATTAAATGGGTGTATACTGAGCCTTGCCAAGGGCTGTTTACATAGTAAGGGCCATGTTAAATTGAGAAGAAACACCTCAGTATCAGAACAGATTCAACAGAAAAAGTTCTGGTCTTTTCATTGCTCAAAGAAAATACAGTATCTAAAGCACTAGGAATAACCCTTGCATTAACAACACAGAAAGTCGCTGGCTTTCTGATATGGAAACCACAGATGCTGCCCTCTAAAAACCATCATTTTACACAAGCACTTATCTTACTTCATTATCTCTTTGCTTCATATTGGCCCAAGTGAAGAGAAGAAAGATGCAAAAATTTGCTCCCCTTGCAAACACACACACAGTAGCCAAGAATAATTGTGGCTCATCAGATTATTCACAGTTGAGACCAAACAGAGCACTGATAAAATGGCAAAGAGAGCAATGCCTGTATTATCAGCTGACTGACAGCTGACTCTGAGTCTGGTAAAAGAGAATTCTCCCGTAAGAACTGCAACTATTCTAAATTCTAGTCATTGACAACCGTGTCACAGATTGAAGTATTGCAGTCATCCTCAGATGGGTCAGCAGGCAGAGAGCACAAGAGGCTGTGAAATGTGCAGAGAGTGCCGCTCATCAGGTACTTTTTATACATGAACAAATATGTATGAAGATGCTTGGGCTTTCCAATTTTACAACCCAGCTAGGACTACAAGCCTAAAAATGGAAATTGAGTTGTAACTAGATATATTGGATCACAAGCAAACAACTCCAAAAGCAGTAAGAAAAAGGCAAAATATTAAGCTGATTGGAATTTCACAAGATTGACATTGTTGCTTAAAGTGCTTGGGTTGATTACATTTTAAAAAATACATTAAAATTAAAGCAAAAAAATAGTATTAACCACATAAGTTATTATACAAATACAGTAACAGACCAACAAAAGAAAATAAATTAAAACAAACCCTTCTAAAAGATACTAGCAAAGAACAGGTACACAGCTAAAACTTAATAAAATTTCTAGTATTCATTCAGCTGTAAAACACTGCTCACAACTATCAGCCACAAGCAGCAAAAAAGAGATAAAACAAAAAGGGTTTGCTGTTGAGAGGCATCAAGTCACTGGCAGTTGCAAGCTGTCAGGTCAGGTGCCAATACATGCTGTTGAAACAGAAGAGTGACTGAAATGTAATGTCTGAAGATAAAAGGTTGTGGTAGCACTTTAGGACCCATCGTGTAAGGTGAATTTCAGTTGAATTTATACTAAACCTGATAAGAAGGGAACTCCTACTTTGTTTTCCTTACTCTGACTGCTAAAGGAACAAAACTTTTCATACATAGTCTAGTACTCTGAGGTAACTAAATTGTTAAAGTAGAATTGACAGGAATCATTTTGGGACCTAATTTCAAAAAGGTGTTCTGTTTCATAGGTTATGCCTTTTCCATCACTCCACTCTTCTGCCTCCCTCTGCTATGTTCCCACATTAGAAATGCCATAAAATCCCAAGAGTCTGTTCTTGGAAATACAGAAGCTGAGTTCTGAGCTCATCTTCTAAGGTAACTGATTCATCAGCACTGCAGTGCTGTGGAAACACAGACAAGACAAAAATGGGTTTTTTTCTAAGTAAAGAACATAGTATTTATAAATGGACAGTTCATCTCAGCAACAGCATGTGAAATAATTGTTGTTAGACCTAATATACCTAGAACCTGACACCATAAAATATAGTCATTTTAGGGAAGCACACAATAGTATTAGAGATCTGTGCTAGCATTTTGTTTTCTAGCTGCTAGCTGAAAAGCTTTTATTGTCTTAGGTATTTTTCCATTCTTCCATAAGCGACTGGAAATCTATGCATAAACATAAGAGAAAAGGGATTATGCTTTATTTAACCAACTGAAATACTTTACACCGTGTGATTGATCCTGTGGGGATCCCAGTCCTGCAAAACTTGATTGAATGTGCTTAATTTGACAAAGAAGAGTTCCTCTGCCTAGACTGGCACAATTCATACAGCTGTGACAGACAGCTTTTGGACTGAAGTCAAGACATTCAGCACACTGGGGACTGGATCCAATTTACAGAATTGTGACCACAACTTTGTTAATCAAAAGAAAATGCTCCTTAGTTTAGCCAATGTTAATATGAGCTGTGTATTCCACAATGCTTCAGAGCTGATGTCAGACTACTGATGCTGGACTGCCGTGATACTAGTGCTGTGATCTTTCCATGGGCCAGCATGAATTAGAAATGCTTTTTCACACTTTATGAAACAGCTTATTCTAGTAATTTTCCTCTCAATAACTTACTGCAATGATCTGCATGTTTTACAAACTAAAGCTGTCTTGCAGTGGAGAAAAACAGATTATTATTCTGCAGTTTAGCATTTAAATATTAGTTCAAACTGTTAACATTTTAAAAACCAGTTTGCACATAGGTCTATTGAAATAAGGAAAATGTTTCCTAAAATTAAACTGATTTAAAAATTATTTTTATGAAAATTTACTTTTCATATAAACATGAGCCCTGAAGATTCAAATGATGACCTTAAGAATATCTGGTTTTTGAATCTTTTAAAACAAAAGAATACTGTAAGAATGTTCAGTAGTAAACTGCAAAATACAGACCTTTGATCCAGCACTGATTAATGCTGATCTAGAAAGTGATTTCATTCACAGTGAGGAAACATTATCCATTTTAAAAGGCCAGTAATTTTTATCTTTTTATACAGAAATTCTGAGTGTTTATAAATAAATCAATTAAAGCGGGATTTGCAGGTTTAGCTTCTCAGTGGAAAAGCTCCCGGGTCTCAGTGGGAGTTGAAGTCTGCTGTAAGATATCTATCTTCTGTATTAGAGACAGAACATTTCATTCTAACATCAATAAAAGACTAAGAGCTGCATCCTAAATATGCTTGTCTTGAGCCTGCATACCAGCCTTCATTCATGTGAGTGATCTCTGTAGACCACTACTCTCATTCACTTAAGTCCTCTAAGGTTACATTCTATGTCTCCTTCCTTGCATCTGTATAATAACATGATAAATCACAAATAATCTTTGCTGGAAAGTCCACTTCTGTTTCTCATTCAGCGTAAAGTGCTACAATGCCTTAGTTTACAAAATGACCATTGAAAAATCCAACTGAACTTCAAATGATGTCACAGTGGAAGCTACTTAATTTTCACCAATATTTCACAAAAGATATTTCACGTTCACAGTAGAGTACAACGAAAAACATTACTATCTTTTCTACAGAAGACTAAAATATGAGATGTAGCTGCACTTCAAAAGCCATTTCTTGAAAGGGAGTGTTGACCATAAAGTGTCAGGCAGGCTTCTTAAGGAAAAAGGACAAAAATCAACATTTTCTGATAAATACATAATAAGTGAATAAAATGTAACAGGTTACAAAATAAAAATGTAACAGGTTACAAAATAAATTTTGTAGGATGAGAATATTTCCTTATAAATACTAGAACTGTGAGTTCCCATGAAGACAAGAAGAGTGTTTTTGCTGTTGATGTCATGGGAATAGGACTTTGGCTACTGAAGTTCAAGAGCTGTATAATGGCAAACTGAAGAAGGTAGCTACCCAGCATGACCACTGACTCAAGCCACTATCAATCCCTTCTCAAACCCCATTGATACTTTCTTTTACTGTTATTCTTTGCCAAATTCATGTATTCAGGTGGATTCAGAAATTTTATTAGCCAGTGCATGACAAGTGCCAGCCAAATTAATCCAGAAAAATCACAAACTTAGTCTTTTGTACTAATTTGGAAATCAAGCACTCCAGATCCCTATCTGTTTCTGTGGTGACAAAACTCTGTCAAATATGACCAAAATGTTAAGGATGATATATACATGATAGTATGTACACTAGTGGTTGCTATGTATCATGTTTCTAAGAAATTGACTGTGTTTTGAGAAATGAAAATGGGACCTACAGGTATTTAGAAAATTGCAGGATCAAGTTGTGTCTTATGTTATGTACAAACAATGCTTATTTAAATGTACTGGATAATTTCAGTCCTGATGGATATGTTACATGTGAGCAGTGTTGCAATCACAACACAATCAAAGTAAACAATCTATATAATTTTAACAAAAATGTAAGCTCAATCTTTATAAAAGCAACTTATCTCAGTATCATATGTGTGATCTTACTCCCTTTATTCCAGTGCTCTGTAAGTTCTGAAATCTCACCTCATCTGTACTATCTCATGACAAAGTGGCTGAACATACAGAATTACTTAGTTCCAGTGTAATTTAAATCCCTCTATGTGAATTTTAGGTCTGTGATTACACTCTGAAAGTTTTTAACAATCAAGATTGAAATGATTTTGGAAGAATATATTTTCTGCAGCAGAGTAACATGTAAAAAAATCCCCTATACAACCACAACTCAAATCATCATGAAACTGATTTTTTTCCTTACACTTAAAAGGGGTAAGTATATGTCAGGATGTATTTAAAGGAATGCTTTGTAAATCAACACACTCCAAAACCATCTAGAAAGTTTTAAATAATTTTGTCCTAAATGTAATGAACACTTTCATATAAAATACTACTCTAGCTGGATTGGGTTTAACAGTTGACATCCAAAACTCATTATCTGTAAATGTTAGTCCATATAAATTCCACTAAAATCTGACTTCAATTAGCTCTTCAATCAGACCTAAAAACTACAAACAACCCCCCTTCTCTAAAACAAAATTCTGCATGTCAAGAATGGACGGTTACAGTCAGCATCACATAAACCATGGAACAGGAGACAGTGTATTGTTGTTCAACCATCCGGGATGTGGGCTGTGTAAAAGTCACTTCGGAGGAGCTGGCGCCTTCCCTTGTGTGCAGCATCCTTGTGTGCAGTCACCACGGTTTGCCAAGTCACTCTCTTGACTGATAGAATAAAATATAGCCAGACTCTGAATTTTTTGATATATCAGAGGTCAGACCATAGAATTCTTCAATAGCTTGAGCATCTATTTTCTGCAAAATAAATAATTTTTTAATATGCTGCCAGATAAAACAAATACTAAAGACAGATTAAATGACTGCAATTAGCAAATTCTGTTTGCAATTTAAGCAGTGAAAAGGTAAAGATTAGGGACTGAGCCTTGCTGATCTCACTCATGAAATTCATAGGCATGTTTCTGTCACTGAACATAACTGAATTAGGCTTTTTCCAATAAGAGAGAGACTCCTTGGAATGCAGTAATGAACACTGTTAAAACACATAAATGTGACCATGTGATCCCATCATTCTCAAATTTTCAGAAATCTTCTTCAAGACTTGCCCCATCCAGCATTCCAGCTCTCACTTTCCTTACCTCTTGGGAAATCAGACTCAAAACCCATTTTGCCAGTGTGCCACAAAGACATAAAGGGTTTGCATAAGAATGAATTTCAGAGTGCTCAGACAGAACCTGCAATAGCTGTGGGACAGATTCTACTCTAATTTACATTCAGGCAATCCCAGATCAACAACACAATTCAGACTTTTTTGTAACTTCCCTATTCAAAACTGAAAATTCTACAGCAATTCTAGCTTTACTTAGTTCAATTTTACCAAGTGATAAGGTTTTAATGAATTAAATTGATTTTAGTAGATATAGAAAACATTCAAAATTAAACTCTTTAAGTCTGGTATTAAAAACTTTGATGTTGCTATGAGACAAAAAAAAACCTCTGACACTGACAGAGCACAAACTATAGGATTAATACTTTTGTTTACAATCTTTTTTCCTAACAGAGTTGAAATAAACATTACAACCAAACTGTGGCTTTGCAGACTGGTAATCTCTAGCCAGTTCTGGATCAGAATTTTAAGAATTCCCAAGCAGGGAATTCCCAAGCAGGGAAGCAAACATTTATACAAAAGTTGTACTCATGACCTTCAGCATACTGACCTCTACAATGTCATCATCAAACAAGAGCCAAAATCCATGACTTTTCACAATAGTAATGTAATGCCCCCGATTAGGTCCACTAGAAAGCAAAACAAAAACCCAAAATATTAGAATTTACTATTGAGTCCATTTTGATAAGTCACATTTCTTTGTGAATGCAGAATTATAACTAATTGTTATTTTAAACATGGTAAATCCACCTGTGGTGGTACTCTAGACATTTAGTCCTTTCCCTTTTTATTTTAACTTGTTGCAAGGCTAATCAACTGAAGCTAAAGGTGTTATTTTCATCTGTGCCAGGACCATTTAGTGAATTATCCTACAGAACACTTAACAAGTTGATCATGGTAGGCATCAAATACATTTAAAACTGCAAGAACTAAGTATAGGGGGGAAAAATTACCAAAATTATCTGTTGAGAGACCTACACGATGACATGTGTAGGTCTCACAACAGATGACATGATGACAGCCTTTGGCCCTGACAAAGTCCGGGCTCCCAACTTTCTTAAGGGGTCTTATGAGGAAGGAGGTAGTTTTATCAATTTAAACCAAATGTGTGCTTTTTGGAGACCTGAAACATTATTTCTTAAGTACTGATTTACTGTGAGGGATGTTGGTTAAATGGCTCAGCCCAAGACATGCGCAAGTCCATGCAGCAGCAGGCTGTAACTCCTGCCTCCCATTCTCCCCATATTTTGTCAGGGACAGCTCAGCCTTTGGCCAACACCTGCCAGTAGCCTGTGATACACATGGAGGCACCTCACCTTCCACAGTGAACGACGACAGCCACCAAGTCGTACATGCGATCCAAGTTGACGGCGTCGCCAGAGGTGTTGAAGAGCCGCAGCTCCAGGGGAAACACGACCCGGTAGGACAGCTTCGTGTACCTGTGCAGCTGCTCCATGTACTTGAATCTCTTGAGGTGTAAGGCAAGAATCATTGGCAGTTTTTTTACTCTCATCCTGTGAAACCATTAAGAACACATATGATGAACACCTGACCGGTTCAAAGCCATTCTCTCTTCCCCTTATAAGCAAATGGCTGCATTATAAAAGCACTTTGCAAGTAACAATAATCAACTCGAAGTAGCTTCTACACTATGACACATGCCTTTAAATCTGCCTGCAGGTTCTCTCATCCACACAGAGAATGCATTTGGGATGAAAGGTTTCTAGGTATTTAAACAAAACAAATATCAAAGAGTAAGTTTGCCAGAGCCCAGGAGGGGCATGGTGAAACAGCCTGCTCCTTGCTTACCTCTTCTGTGCCTCTTGTTTACTGCAGCAAGTTTCACAGTAGTATTTCTGTTCACTACATAGTGTCTCTGTGTTACTGAAGTCTCTGTAAATAAATACAATCATCAGTTCTTTAAGGATATGAATACATTTACTTGGGCTGATGAACTGGAACCCAAAAGACACACAGGATGAAATCATCACCCATTCCAGTTTTCTAAAGCATCTGAAGTGACTGTACTGGGGTTTGCCAATGGACTAAGGGTATCCAGCTGCAAGTTATATTAGGAGCTGAGGCCCTCTGTATGACACAAATGAAAGGTCAGGTATCTCAAAATGGGACCTCTGTCTGGTCTCTCACTTAAAGGGGCTGCCCAGACTTGGGTATAATCACTTAATCCATTCTATTTCTTTTTAAATTATTTGGAGAATAAAGCAACTTTAAGTGCACTTCTGCCATCCCCAGATATCTCACATTTTATGGTGTTCTTCCATAAGAAAGGTTTGAATCCTCTTACAAAGAAGGAATAAATTGAACTTAGTTTCCTGCATCCTCTAATCTTTTGAACAGTCATCCAGAAGTTTATAGATTATACTTTTCCATTTTCTAAAAAAGGAAAGAGGCAGCTGGTATAGAAAATTTTGTAGATCCTGATCAAGTAAATACACTTGAGATATTTCTGGATTGAGTTTTTAAAGTGACAAAGGCAGTGGAAGGCTGGTCTGATAGCATCTCTCAGTTCATAGAAAAGATTTGCTGGAAGTCACAGTGCTGATATGCTTTGGAGCAAAATTTTAGGTACCTAGCACCACTTAACTATAAAAAAATCCCCCAGTAATTATTTTTGTCATCTCTTGTGTTACATTGCAGCTGAGCAGGAGTTTTGAGAACTGTGAATGCAGATATAAGCACCTATCTTCCATTTTAAACACATGGGTTTTCCTGTGACTTTGGGCCCTAAATAGCTATATTAGAATTCCAGAACTGTCTTATTGAGTGTCCCTACCTTGTCTCTGACAGGCTTCTGAACTCCAGGCAAATTCAGACACAAATAAATTCACTTCTACCACCGCAATTCATATTCATGGAGGTTGAATCCACACTGTCTGCAACTTTAGCCTGCTCTCACGGCAGGGAGAACCAGAATTGTCTTACAAGGCAAAGGGAGGATTCTCGATGACTATTTCTTCCTGACATCATCACTATAGAGGTAGGTGGAAGAGATGAAGACTACATAGTTTGCTAGGGCATAGATATTAGAAGTTAATTACATAACTTCATGAAAGTTTAAGGTTGACAAAGAGCATGACAAAGAAGCACTTCATATGACTGCATAATATTTTTAATAACTGAGATTATTTTACTGATTTATTTTCTTTATAAGGTCTTAACACTGAGGAGAAAGTGCTGAAATTTAGAAAAAATACATATTTTGAAAGATAAGTTACAGCTAAATTTTGATCATAAGTACTACTTTTTATCTAAAAGAAAAGAAAACGTTATTGGAAAGGATTTGCTTCAGTGGTAAACACCGATCTCAATATGCGAGATCAATATTTCACATATTTAAACATAAAATTAATTTAAACATAAAATTAATTTAATTCAGCCAATTCCTCTGAAAAGCATGGTAACCTTTCAGATAAGTGAATAGCTGAAATTTTAGAAAATATTAAAGATGAGTTATATGTGCAGGGAATGTAAGACTCAGTAGAAAGTGCCTGTGAAAGTTTTAGGTTGGCTGTTAGAGAAAGAGTCTCATATTTATTTTCAAAGCCTACAGTCTCAATTTTTAAAAAAGCAAACAAATTTGGGGAATTTATTAGTTTTCTTCTCATCTCAAAGTGAAGCAAGGAAAAATGTTTTTCTAACATGAAGAAACATGTGCAGATGGTAGAAATTTGATAGATATAGGTTTGTTCTGTTCCAAGTCTCCCATGAAAGTTAATTAAACTCAAAGACTTTCTGAATTCCTTTTAAAATATACTGGTTAATCTGATGCTATTAATATCTATTATTAGTATTATTCAGTAGTATTTATTTATTTATTAGTAGCATTGTGGTATCTATTCTTGGTACTATTAGAAAAAAATGTTTCACTGAAAAATGGTTAGAATTGAAATAATTTCAACTTCAGTAACTCTTTCAGCAATCAAGAATTTTCAGCATGGCACTTCTAATAGATGTTGAACAGTTAAAAACAACAGACTAGAGTTCCCAAAGTCTGCATGTGCAAGAGCTGCAGCCTTGCAGAACCCTTCTCTAGACCTGCAAAGCTAGTTTCAAGATATATGCAACTCTCTCCTATTCCATTAATGGTCCAGTCTGCATTCTGCTTATATGCTATTTTAGCAAGAAAAAGAAATTTTTAAATATACCTGCTCAAGATGTGCCAACTTATCATTGACCTTGTGCTTCTACAACCTCTCTGCTACAGTGTGAAAGATGCTTTCTATTGCTGATATGCATAAGTAGTATTAATTTGGTGTTTTCAGAGATGAGAGAATTATTAGTGCAATATAAATTATTACACCAGTCAGGATCAAACTGACTGATAAACATTGCAACTCCAAGTGGAAATAAAAACAATGGATATATACTATATTTTTTATAAGACTTTTATTGCTTCAGGCCCAGCTGTCTATCCTGTGAGTTTAGACTATGCCAGAGGCTTGTATTCTTTCTGTCCTTTAGACATCTTGAGAACTCAAAGACTTTTTACATTTTGAAAAACTACAGAAATAAAAGAACAGTCATCTGTAGTGGTAAAGAGATTAATTATATTTAAATGTTATCTTGCACAGCTTTTCTGTATTTTACCTTTAAAGTGTTGCAGCCCTTAAAGCTATTAGGACACAGCAAAGCAGTTGTTAAAAAAAAGGAAACAGCAACGATTACAAAAAGAACACCCAGCTTGGATGTTCCCATTGAAAGAAACCACAAAACTACTTACATTTTGTGTAATAATGCATACTACCAGCAGCAGTGAGAGGAAATCCATTTTCTAACTGAATATATGTTTTCTAAACAGAAGTAGAAATGTTGCTACAATAGAATAGATGAGAGATGATAACTCTCCTCCTGTTCAATCTGTAAATAGTGGCCTGTACCTCCCACCCCAAGAAAAGAAAAATCGGAATTTTGCTTTCCTTTATTTCCAAAAGGAGCAATGGATAAACTTCAAAATGCATGTCATGCTGTTGGAGTAAAGGCACTACACTGGAATGCATAAAGAGACTTAGGGCATTCATTCTTCTCAGAATTGTATTGATCTGTCTTGGAATATTATGTCCTGTTCTAGACAGCAACTTCAAGAAAGACAGAGTTCAAGAGAGAAGTGCAATAGGAGAGAAGGCTGAAGAGTAATAAACATGTGTACAGATCCAGAGAAGATAGCCTAAGAAGGAGAAGTTGAATGACCTTAGGCTGTTTAAATTTTTTAAAAAGTGATTACATTCTTCTTGTATGTGAAAGGCTACTGCAAAGGGAAATGGGGGCAACCCCTGGCTTATGTCTCAAGTACACAGGGCAAGTAGAAATAGGCTTGAACTGAAACACCAAAGATTCATATTACACAGCCGGAGAAACTTATTAGTACTAAAGAACAGGAAGAACTGGGGTTGACAATCAAGATAATACTGCTGAAAAGATCTTCTGGAACAGGTTGGATAAGCATCCTCTCTGTCATGAAATAGGGGATAACCTCTTTGGAGTCACTTTCAACTCCACCATTCACTTGTTGGTTGCAGTTGTGCAGATGCAGTTCTTGCATGTCTTAAGCCACAGTCACTGTCTGTTCAGTAGAAGAAATGCTATTGGTATTTTTACTGAAGTACTTACTCTGCCTTTACATAAAATGACCATTCCCAACAAAACTTTTCCAAGAAGATAAAAGATCAAGAATGTAAATAAAAAACTGGAGAAAGCCAAAGGACAGATGGTAACATCTATACAGCAGCAGTTTTTAACATGTTCACCAGACTCAGCTGTAAGAAAATGCCAGAGCTCAGTCTCCAGTACTACAGAACCAAATAATAACTCAGATTAGAAAGGGCCTCAAAATGCACTGCAGCACCCTTGCAGCTCAGTGGGTTTCAAATTGACTTTGAAGACCATAGGGAAAGGTCTGGCAAGTTCAGGGTAGTGGCTCCAGTGAAGAACTCAAAAGTGTGCAAACAAAAGCCTGTAATACCAATAAAGATTCAACTACTGGTTACTATGAAGAGGCAAAGAGACTACAGGAGAAAAAGAGAATGCACTGCTTTCCAAAGCCTCTGGTTTGCTCACCTATTACAGGGAGGCTAATTAACACAGTGTGGGCTACTTGAGGGCTAAGGACTGCTACAGTATGCTAAGGTAGACTGAACAGAAATGGAGAAGGAAAAAACTTTAAATTATAACAGAAGCTACTTAGTACAGTTGTATTCACAGAGAAGTCACTGCTTTCTGATTCAGAAAATAGTACCTCACATTCTTTCTCTTTCTTAACTCTCACCTTGGATGATACACCAGGAAACCCTTCCTAGGCATTCCAGAATAACTGAATAATGCAATATCAACCTTGATAGCAATTTTGAAGTTTGAAGGAGTTTGACCAATTAATAATCATTACCTTAGAACAGCAATATATTGTCTTAAATATAGGTAGTGGTTTATTGCATTAATGTCAAAACTCTGGACATTTTAAATCTCCCAGAATAATCACTCATGTACGACTGAAAATTTTTTTGATGTCTAGATTTTTTAAGTTAGGAATATACTAGGAGCAGAACAGAAATTTTGAATAAAAGACTTCACATAATTTTAGGATGAGACACAGAATAAGCTATTTCTGATAATAAAATAGACTATTGAAATATTTTGCCCTCTATGGACTTTAGCACTTATTCTGCAAAACACACACTTAACTTTTAATATGTCTATGAATCTTAATCAACAAAGCACTTCTGTAGAAGCTTAAAGACAAGCACACTTAAATCTCTTTGAAGTCAATTATAATTCTGCAGCAATTCTTCCACACAACAAAGCAATCAATTATTTTCCCTGAAAATTGATTTATTTTCCTCTTTCAAATACAAACATTGAAAGAGAAAGGGCGTAAAGCAAAGTACAATAATGTATATTTTGTCATTAGAGGAAACATCCAGTTTAAAGTCTTTTTCTCCTGCTTAGGGTAAGTTCAAATCTAAATGTTATTGTACTTTTCATTTCTATACCTACTAGACCTGAAAAATCTGGCAGTTAGAGCTATCTGCTGAAAAGATGCATTCATTTACCTTAGACAGTGTGTAATCGATGTGTTCTGCTCCACATCAACCGAAAGGTCAAGAAAATCTTCATCTTTGCTACTAACCTGTTGCAAAACACATACATGTAAAACAGAGATGCCATACATCTAAATGCTGTTTATATCTTTAGCAAATGCTAAAGACATTTATTTCTGTACAAATTACTCTTACATAAAGGTAATTAATGTCAATGCTTGAATTTTTTTTAGTCCAGTTTGATTAATGTTCAGTGTGATATTTATTAGTAACTCTACTAATCCAGCTTTCATATAATTTAACTTCTGTCTATTCCACTTATCCAATCCCACCAACCATGGGCCATCAATGACAGCCCACTGTTCAGTAAAGGTGAAGCATCCTCCCCTATATTATCTGGGATTGATGCATTAAGTATATTTCCTTGTTATGTAACACAGCCTACTTTCTTTTATTATCAGAATTTTGTTTATCCTTTGTATAGCATATTACAAGATACATTTATATTTTATTCTTACATAATTATTTCCACTATTAAGGATGCAATGAAGATAATTTCCAAATATGTTTCTGTCACAAAAGTCATACTTTATCATGTTATCCTTTCTCTCTAGTGAATATTGAAAAATGTGGGTTTATACTTCTGGTCGACACAGCTACATTTCCCCATTGGATATTGTTCCTGGTCAATATTTTGATTTTAAAAATTTAAAATATTAAAGGTAGAAATGGCTCAGTGATAATATTTTGCAAAATCATTTTGGTGTTGCCAATCTTTTTTTAGACAGAACAAGAGGAGAAAAATTATACTGAAGCGTTTTTATCTAAAAAGTTTAAGTCCCAATATTTTCAGAATGATAGATCCTAATTTTTGCATTGAAAATTATTTTTCACTGAGTATTTAATCTCAAAGGTGAAGTAATATTAACAAAAAATCATCCAAATGGCTAATTCTTGTAATACTTCAACTGAGTCAAAAGACTGCAGAAATACTTACTGCATATGAATTCAGTCATATTCATGACAATATTGTTATAAAATGTTGCTTGAACACCCCATGTTTTTGCCTCCTATTTTATTTCTTTAGAATAACTAAATCAGATGGGAAAATAGTGAAGTCCAAATCAAGAACTTCTGTGAGGAGATGAATCCATTGTTCTGGCAGAAGTCCCTCATACTCAGATTTTTGCAATGCTGTGGATGTGAGTTATGTACCACCTTGAGCTCATATTTGTTGTTATGTACTATTAGCTTGGTGAATGCAGCCCATATCAGACCTGAATACAGAGAAACACCTTTGGCTGGATTAATTTTGATATTATCAAAGATGTACAGAGGTATAATGTACAACCAACTGAAATAAGCAGCAGTTCTTCAAACAAAAATCCTCCCTGAGACGTGACATGACCCACAGAGGACAGGAAACCACAAAACTGGCAGCAATTGACTGCAGTATAAATATACAGCTAAAATTTGAAAGATAAAGCAACAAAGCTTCAGAGAACATCATGTCTCTACAGCTGGAGCTAGAGTTCTGTCAGACACACTGAGTATTATGAGAACTTAAACACTTGAAAAAGTCCTTGGCAGGCATTGTGCCTCATCTGAGTGCCTCAAAGAAGCTAGGAATTCTGTTATTGATTCCTGCACATCAAATATTTCCTGGAAGGGAAGATGAGCTACTTAGAGCTAGAATAATACAGATTAAAACTAAAGGTAGCTGGAAAACTGGATTCAAACTGCACTCTCTGTAAGTGAGAATAAGAATTGCTGAAATCTGAATGACTCTTCATGTACTACTTATGAATATTTTAGCAAAGGAAGAACTTTCAATCTGTTTTACTATTTTCCTAAGATTTCAAGTCACACTAATCCAAGGAAAATACACTGGAAAAATATCCTGAGTAGTTTACAGTATTTCTGTACTCAGAGGAAGCTACAGACATGCTACATTTTCTATAAAGCTTCATCACTTTGAGTTACAAGTACAGAATTGTGCAGTTATGCTGTTACCCAAGGACACATCCTCACTTCACCAGTTTCTCTGAGTAAACATTAGATAATGATTTAGAATTAGGTCACAACTATTTAGAGAAGCTTGTCAGTTAAAAAATAATTCTAATTTTTCACTTATTTTAACTTGCTATTACCCAAGATTTTAGAGTTGAAATAGATTGAATAATTAATTTTGAATATCTCTCATGCATTCACTTATACAAGCTTGTTCCAGACTTGCTCCAACATCTTATGTCAACTATCATTGTATCTCTTCTCCTCACCATCCTCCTCTGACCAAGTTCCTGGAAAGTCACATATATTTTCTTGGAATACAGAACTATAATTTATGATTAGAAATATCAGACTATGTTCTTTTACACATCTGGTAGGACGTGGGTAGAGTTCATCTCACCAAACTTCAGTTGTCTAAACCTTGGCTTACTGTCTGAAGATACCTTCTCTGGGCACCTTCTCCCACCTTAACACAGCTAATCTAATGTTGTATTTTCTTTGAGGAAACTCATAGTAGAAGCACTGATTTTAATAAAAGTACAACATTCTTAGGCTGGATCAGTTTGTTGGCCCAGTTCTCAGCATTGCTGCACCAACAATTGCAACAGCTTAGCGACACCATGGAGCCAGGACAAGCTATATGGAACAAAACACCGGATACTGCTAAAAACTTTGTTTCATGAAGCAGCCTAGAGAGAGATGGAAAGAGTTTTCTGCAAAAGCTCCTTCACAATCTCCATCATCTGCAGGAGCTGAGCTAACTAGTTCATCCTTGATGCCTATCAACTTTGCTTTACCAAGCAAAGGTTAGGTGATGTTAATTCCAACCTTTGTGGAAGGTCAGTGTCACTGTTCTCCCCAAAGATTTTTTTTTCTGTCTGTGTTACTCTTTCATGCAACCTCACAGGAACAATTAAAAAAAAATATCTCTTTTCTCTTTCAATAGGAGCATGTGTTTGAAAAAGACAGTAATCAATAGGAGACTTGCAATAAAGTTTCCTGACAAAAATTAATTTTTACTTATAGCTCAGACATAAGAGATTTCAAACTGACATCATCCTCTAGAAAATATTAGGGCAATAAAAGAAAACAGTTTGTTAAAAATGAACCCTCTGTATATCTGTCAGACTCTTAAGATGGAATTAACACAAATCATCTTAACATTTCACTTATATAAATATGATGTGAATAACTTCTCTCTAAGTTATAGTGATAAGGAAAGGTATTGATTCACCAGCAAGGATTTTAACTGTAGACATAAGTATTAGGAGAGCAAAACTTGGCAGAGATTAGCCAAGTAATGCTTAGAAAAATAAATTTTTAGAAAAGAATATACTCACTTCAAGAAGTAAATTCTACAGGAATATCCACAATTCTCAGATGTCTGAAAAGATTCATATATTTATATATACAAAATGTATCTATCTATTAATGGGCAACAACCAAAAAAAATCTATCCCAATGCTTACGGTTTCACAGTTCAAACATCTAGTTTCGTTAGTCAGTGTTCCCTGAAAAATCTCATGCACCCAGGTCAGTTCTTGTTTATTGTTCTCTTCAGCTTCATTCATGTTGCCATTTTTCAGTTTCCCATTTTGCTTTTCCTGTTTCTTCTCCTCCTGCAAAATGTCTGCAATGGTGTTGAGCAGGTAATTTAAAAACTCATGTGCATCCTGCTGCATGTAGTTGTCAAAGAGATCTGTGAAGAAGAGAGTCAAGATTTGTACAGCTGAATATCCTTTCCTCAAAGAAAAAAAATTATTTTTTCCTCAAGTACTTGTACTGGCCCTTTCTCAGCAAAGTATTTGGAATCATTCCAAAGAACAGTTTTGCAGCCAGTCACCCTGGTTTCAGTGAAGTTACTCTGGGGGAAAGCTTCATCTCACCTAACTTTATCTGTCTAGAAAGTTACACTCATTGGAGTTGGTTGTGTAGGCTCCCATTACAGGAAATTAAGTAACCAAGAAAGTGACTCATCCTAAATTATTTCCTTACACTAGACACTTACTGCCTAACTTTAGTCAGCGCTGACTTCCACCTCCATATTCCAAGTCCCTCAGACACTCAGGAACATCACAGAGTTTTGACAGTAAGCCACATGGCTGGGAAAACTGAGGCCATTGGATGCTGACATATACTTGTGTACTGTGTCCAGGATGGAGTTACCTTTCCTCACAGTAGCCCACAGGGTGTTGTGCTTTGTAGGGGTGCCTAAAATGGTGGTGAAGATGTACCAGTGTTTTAACTGATGCTGAGCAGCGCTCACACAACATCAAGGCTGTCCCTCATCCTGCACAAAGACTGGTAGACTGCATGTGAAAGAGGCTGGGAAGGGGACATAGATGAGGCACCTGACCCAAACTGGCCAAAGTCATATTTTATGCCATGTGATTTCATGTTCATCACTAAAATCTGAAAGAAAGATGGGCAGGTTTTCATTATTAAGATATATCTCTTCCAAACAAACTTCTACACATGCCAAGGCCCTACATCCCAGGTAATACCTGGAAATCATCTGTTGATGGGAGGTAGAGAATAAATCTCCTTTGGTTTTCCTTTGTTTCTGCACGTAATCTTTGTTGTTTTGTTTTTTTGAATTAAATTAAACTACTTTGATCTCAGCTCATGAGGTTTTTTCCTCTTATCTTCTCCTCCTGCTCTGCTGAGAGGGAGTGAGAGACAGGCTTGGTGGGCACCTGGCAGCCAGTCTAGGTTAACTCACTTCAAGTAGTAATAATAACACCACCTAACAAAGCTCATTTTTCACACACAAGTCTGATGGGAAAAGACTTGTCCTGGTCAATACGAATTGCTTGCAGGAAGAGGGGAAAATATCCCAGTGGTGATTTAGTACAGATTTCTCCAGTAAAGGCTTAACTCGCCCACCATGTCAGAGAAAAAAGAATGTGTGTTCCCAGAAATGCGTATTTTTATCCCCCTGCTCCTGAAAAAGTTCACATGGATTTCCTCAGAAAATATTTTACAGAACTGTTGGCTTTGTAGTGTCTAGCCTGGACACATAAGCAGGGTAATACACACTGACTCTGGCACTAATTTAAAAAAGCTGAAAACATAAGATCCAGTCTTTACAAGTGATCCTCAACAGTGTGGGGGCATTTATCACTAGATGACTCACAGTTAACTTTTTCATGATTTCAAATGTCTGCTCTGAAATGAACAGTTTGGTGTTTGACTCATACTTTGTCTCTTCATTCAAAGCTTCCCTGTTTCTAAGCATACCATCCACACCAATATGAATCCAGGCCAAAATGGAGCTGTGACAGGCTTCTCTATCTCAAGATGTTCCTCATATCCCTTAGACAGAACTACTACAAGATTAGGTATATGCGGTTGCCAACTTAATGGTTAAAAGGGGTCTGAATTTTCACCAAGTGAGACTGTGTCCACCACTTTCAAGAACCAGAGCAGCAGCTGATGTGGAGTGGATTGACCACCCCACATGTACCCAGCTCCTTATCCTCCATTGCAGACAATTCCTCTGGAATTGGTGGTGCCTGCAGCCTTCCTAGGTCACACCATTTCTGTACTGCCAGCTGCCCTCAATGTTTCTCTCTGTCATACTCCACAAAAAATTTTTTTAAATTACAGCAGTGTCACCCTATTCCCAGCCATAGCTCACCCTACAGTAAGGTCTGCCTCACCATGCTGTAAAAGCATCACTAATTCACGCACCTCTGGGAGCCTATGAAGTCTGGTATGGTTTTTTCATGCGTAATATCATATACACAGACACTAAAATAATAATACAACCCACAAAGTACTAAAAGCAATTTACAAATCTAACCTGTGTTTCTGATTAATATGATCACATTGCTTAATATGTATTTATACTTCTTTGATCAATGCATTAATATCTTAGAGAACTTCAGTTTGACACTTACCATTCTCTTTTCGTAACCTTGATATGAACTTCTTTGGTGGAATAACTCCAACTTTTTTCTTCTGAGTAGCAATACTGTGGAAAAGATCTGCCAGGCAAGTCAAGAGGTTTTCCTTCTTTTTCTGTTGGGCCTTGTATGATAATACATTTTCCCGAAATGGCCGGCAAAAATACAATGCCTGCAGCACGGAGTTACAGTAGCAGGTGTTCCCAAACTGCCATGCAGAATTAAAAACAAGATTAATCCCTGTGCATCACAACAAAACTAGCTGTATATTCAAATTCTGACTCCTGTCACTGTCACAAACCAGCCATTTTGCCATGTAGTTGCAGTAGAAATACATTTCCACACCCACCGTCACACTTCATGGAAAAAACTGGTGTTCTAAATTAACTAGGATACAAAGTAAAGATTTCCACTTGTAAGAAAAATATTTCTGTACTGGATTTCATTAAGTTTATTTCCATATCTGGGCTCTATCTTACTGCTAAGTAGCAGAATGACTAATGTTTTCAATGGAAAAAATTATTATATCTATATCATTTCTATGGGAACAAACAAGTGATTAAACATTCTTCTCACTCATTTTCCTCTTGGTCAAATAAAAAAGCTCCTCCTAAGAGTTGCCAATGCAGAAGGCTGTACCTAAACTTGTACATACTTTCATCACTTCCTCCGTCCTATTTCACACCTAAAATAGACTTTTAATTTTATTTAAGTGTATGTTCTAATCCCTGGAAATATTCATAGAACTGTTCTCTCAGGGGGTGTATGAAGCCATCTTCAAACATCTGATACAGTTTTACAACCCACTTTGCCTAAAATTGCAACATGAGCAGCACTTAAAAAAAAAGACAATCCTGCATTAGAATAAGATTGATAAGAGCAGGGGAGAGAGAAAAACAAAACAAAACAAAACCAAGGAACTAAGCAAATTTCAAGTAACATCAAAACTGACCACTTACATTGACCAATCCAAAGTAGTGTTCATTGATTGGAAACTGCTCTGGGCCAATGTCTTTTTCCAGAGCAGAGGCATTGGTGCCCTATACAAAGGAAAAAAAAAAAAAGGAAAAAAATGTTAGAACACAAACCAAACAACAACAACAACAAAATATTAAAAAGGAAGAAATTATTTAGAATATTAAGATTCTAAAGTAAAATTGTGGACAGTATCAAGATAAAAAATAATTCATTCCTTTTAGCTATGATTAGCCAAGCTAACTCTGTCTTACTGATAGGCACAACAGCCTCATGAGACACTAAAAATATTTGCAAATCTGGATAGTTGAGCTGGCCTGACATGGACCCCTAGTAATAGATGACTAGAAATGAACAGGTCACAACAGTGGTTCTTCCCACACCCACCTGCCCTTTATTTTTACTGTGTTCATGGCCATCTGGATCCCATTACTCTCTTGTCTCATAAAGACAGTAGTTGATCTTAAATACAACCCTAAAAACCAGTTCCTAGATGGAAGGCAGGTTTTCTAAGCATTACTGAAACTCCTCTGAATCCCTTTGAATTAAACATCAGCCTGTAACAATACCTGGGCTTCAGATTGGCATTCAGTTCTAGTAACAACACAGATACTGAAAGCAAGTATAATATATCTGTCATTTTGTCCTATCTAACATTAAAGAGCACATAAATCCAAGATAGATCTCTTAGTATGTACAGCTGTATCTTCAACACCAAAGTTGTTTAGGTAGCTGCTGGTCTGTAAGCACAACCACTAATTTGGTATGTTACCTGTCATTTTGCTATATTAAAATGCCCATTTTTGAACAAGCTTAAATAACTAAGCAAGTAAGGTTAGTTGCTGCCAAAGCAATTGTCATGACTCCTATACACATTATAAGCTTGACTCCATCCTCTGACAGCCTCACTTCAGATACTTACAGATGTGCTTGAGTTCCCCTCTCAGCTGTCTCTCCTCCAGGATGAACAGGCCCAGTTCCCTCAGCCTTTCCTCACAAGAGAGATGCTCCAATCCCTTACTCATCTTTGTTGCCCTCCACTGGACCTCCTCCAGGAGCTCCATGTCTCTCTTGCCCTGAGGAGCCCAGAGCTGGGCACAGCACTCCTGATGTGGCCTCACCAGGGCTGAGTAGAGGGGCAGGATCACCTCCCTGAGCCGGCTGGCAACGTTCTTCCTAATGCCCCCCAGGACACCACTGGCCTTCTCATCCCCATGGGCACACTGCTGGCTCGTGGACAGTTTGTTGTCCACCAGAACCCCCAGGTCCTTCCCTGTGCAGCTGCTTTCCAGCAGGTCAATCCCAGCCTGTGCTGGTGCATGGGGTCACTCCTCCCCAGGTGCAGGACCCTGCACTTGCCTTCACTGAATTTCCTCTCTGCCCATCTCTCCAGCCTGGCAAGGCCCTTCTGAAGGGCTGCACAGCACTCTGGGGTATTGGCTGCTCCTCCCAGCTTGGTGTCATCACCAAACTTGCTGAGGAGGCATCTGCCCCTTCATCCAAGTCATTGATGAGTAAGTTAAACAATTTCCAATATTGAATAACGGGGGACACCACAAGTGTCAGGCCTCCAACCAGAACCTTTGTTGCTGATTGTGACTCTCTGGGATCAGCCAGTTCTCAATCCATCTAACTGTCCACTCATCGAGACCACACTTCTTGAATTTGTCTATGAGGACATTATGAGAGACACTGTCAAAAGCCTTGGTGAAGTCAAGGTAGATATTTGCTTAGACTTAAAATTTTCAAAGTAACTGGTAATCAGATTTAGAATTCTCATGTCCCTTTCCCATCTTCTCCCCAAGGTCTGATTTCTGTTTCCTTACTGCACCTACCATCACCACTGCTTGTCAAATTAGATTATTGTTTCATGCCAATTCATTAAAAGAAGATTTAGTCAACAGAATTAGCAGTGTGAAACTCAGCACAGGTGCTCTTTGAGAATTTGCAAGCCTAGAAAGTAAAACATCTCCTTTAAGTTGGCAGGTTCCAGAAAAGCTCCCAAGATTTCATATTTCACATCCGCTTCTCAGATCTTTTTCCGCTCTCTCCCTTTCTCTCACATACACAGAGTTCATTGCTCAGACCAAGTATATGTTACTTCTCAGAAAGCCTTTCAGACTGAAGTACTTTACAGACACAGGCCTTCATGAGAAGCTTCATAAGGGATATATGTTCTCACCAGATTCTGCTAAGCCTCAGTGAGAAACTTGGGAAAAAAGATTGATTAATACGGAGCAATTATTGGCTACCATTCCACAGAGATGACAGTGTGATAATTATGTAAGTCTCATATGAAGATTAGTTTCATTGCTTGGAAAGTCAGCCTTGCCAAAGATGCACATATTCAGCAAACTATTCCAAGAGGGAAGAAGCTGATAAATATTTGCTTATCTGATATTAGCAGTGAAGCAAACAGCCACTGTTACCCTCAAAACCTTGTCTGATACAAGAGAAACATGACTACAGAAGATTAATGCAGCTTCTGAGGAAAAACATCTTCACATTAATACTCATTGTACAGTGTTCAGATCAAAGCAAAGGTTTTCTTTGAATTCACTTTGAGCATTACAATTGAGTTCCCTAAAAGAAAAATGAAATGGGTGTTTTTTCCAGTTTTGTAGGAAGTATTCTCCACACTTAAATAAATTCTCCCTCTACAGTTCATGGAAAATATTATCTCTAAAAAGTAACCTCCTACACTTTCATAAAACTACAGGTTAGTATATTCTGTATGTTCATATTCACAAATATGATGCAAGTGCTCTGCTAACTAGTTGCTCCTACATTACTCATTTGCCTTTCCTCCAGGCCAGGGTTTCTTACTTCAGAGGATGCCAGATGGCTGGACAAACCTTTTCTTGTATTTAAATTTTCTTGTAAATATTGTGAGATAGATCATGAATCAGGATTTACCAAACAATATTATCACTGAAAAACAAACAAATTGATGATGCATGCTAACCAATCCTCATATAAAAACTCCACATTGCACAGAAATTTCTAAAGTACCTGCTGTTGAAAAAACCACATGCTTAGTAACATCTCATCATGGAGCTTTTTTACCTCTCCCAGTCCAGGCCTTGGCTGTTGCAAATATAAAATAAAGTACAGTGTGACAGTGACCCAACAAAACAGTGAGGCTAAATTCAATCTTTGAGTAAACTGACATAACCCACTCAGACTTCATTAGGAGTAGGGCTTTCTTGTATCAAAGGCAATTTCAGTCTGATTTTTATTTATTCTGAGGTCTCCAAAAGGATACTGTTAGATCCATGGAAAAAGAAGTCTAGGAACATGGGTAAGAGGCACAGAGACCTGATGCTTCAAAGAAGGATATATTCCTTATATGGAGGAAAAAATGTGGACAGGCCACTTAGTAAAACTCAAACCATATCACATTGTATATAAATTACTTGTTTTGCATATGAAGTCTCCTCGATAAGCAGTTGACATGAGGACAGAAGGAGGAAATTTTTCCAAGAAAGCATACCAGGAACTGTACACCCAATCCAGGTTTAAACTGAAAAAAGTATATTATTAGGGATGTGTTAAAGGTGGTTCAGAATTCAGTTTAAATCAACCATATAACATAGAAAACATATTAGTTAGTCTACTGATGTTAATCTACAGCAAACATCAACCATGACTATTTTTCCAGCGTGTTTGTGTTTGTTCTCTCCCAGCAAGTAATTTTGGTTACTTCTACAGTGAAAACCTGCTCAGACATTTTAATGCAACCACTCTCTATTGTTTTATAAAAGCTTCAGCTAGGAGAAATATCCTACCACAGCTGAATCTACTGTAGCTCCATAAAAATAAGCAGGACCAGCAGTGTAGCTACAGAGCCTGAAATGAGGAGAGGCTACATAAGTCAATGAAGTGGGATTTGGGAGTATTAAATAAAGTCATATCAGTAAAGGAGACTGACTTCTTAAAAGAATACACTAGTGAAGGAAATGCAGTGGAGTGACTGTGGTATGCAGACCTTCTGAGGCTGAGGACCAAGTCAATGTGGAAACTCCTACTATGCATTCTGTGGTGTTGGAACCTTGACTTCTCACTTTTACCACTTAATTCAACAATCAGTATTCAGCCCTCGTAAAAAGACATACAGCTAGAGACATAGCCAAGCACAGGTCAATTCAGGCCAAGATTTTTGCCACAGCATGGCTCCAAAAACATTCAGCCCATATGACCTATATTTTTTCCTCTTGTTATTTTGCCCTGGACTTTCCAAAGAATAAGACTGCTGGTTTTCTTTTCAGTTGAAATTTCTGATTATGTTGCGAAGAGTTTCATTTGTGCCTTGGATCACATGAAATAAATTAGGTAAAAAAAACCCCTGCTGTTCCTTTACACTTTAGCATATATAAAATAAAAACACTTCAGGATAAAAAAGAAGTCACCAGATTAGTTCATTAAATCACATGTAGAAAAGTAATGTAAATACAATTATTTTATGGCAGATGAGAAATTGACAAGAGCTAATATGAAAGATAGTGTCAACAGAAGACAGCAAAGCAGACTAAACTTCGTACTGTGACAGAGCTATAAAAATGGCACTAACTTTCCAGAAATATATGTGTGTTTAATTTAAAGTAAATGGATACAGTAAAGAAATTAGGACTCTTCATAAGCCACCTATGTTATTTAGTGATACTCACCCCAAGTGGGTATCACTAAATAAACAGAAACACGGTATGAAAAACAAAAAATTAATTGAATTTTTCTTTGTACAGAAAAATATATCCATACAAAGACAAAAAGCGAAGTAAGAAGAAATATCTTGTTCACAAGAAAATCTAAAAAATATAATGGAGAAACACATAAAAATTGAATAATTAAAACAGAAACTTAAATACACAAAGAACAAGAGATCCTGAAGGAAGATGGCTGGTCCATGACAAAGGGTTTCAGACCATATACATTTATAGACTAGATTTCTTTTTTCTTAGTATTTGGGGAAAGCAAGAGCAACACGACAGTTTCCTGAAGGGAGAAACTGAAGACTTAAGACAAACTAATGATGATGTTTGGGCTGGTAGAAGAAAAATTAGAGTAAAAATAGAAATTGCTTGAGGGCTGGGCAGCCTGAGTTGAAGGATTTTGGAAGGCACAGCACATGGAAGGGAAGGAAAAAAGAAAATAAAGAAAGATGGGGAAGGCCTCCTGGCCAAAAAATGGCAGTGATGGATAACTCAAAAGAGAGGAGGTAATGGTAAAAACCTGAAATTAACTCCCAGAAGCAACACAAATAATCAAGAGTAAAAGGAGAACTAGCAATAACACAGCATGCAGCACACATGCAGCTGCTTTCAAAGATGCATCACCTGTCCCCAGTGCTGGACTTTGGTTATCCTCAGGAACAACCTCAACTTTCAGAGAGATATGGTGAGTAACTGAAATAGCTGAACCAGCCTTAAAAACTCATCAATACTGAAAGCCAAACGTGGAGCATTTCTGTAATTTTTTAAAGTGTAAGTCTCACAAGATGGTTGAATTTAACCAGATTAGTTCTCTCTTCCTTCTGTGAGGAAATGCTTTATGTTCCTCCAGCAAAGTTATTTTGGGTCTTTTTTACCACAAGAAGAAAGAGGAAAGAGATGAGTCTATGAAAACACAGAGGAGATCATAGTAAACAGCAAAAGAACCTTGACTGACTGAAAAACCACTGTGTATTCAATTTTTTTTTTTAGGAGAAATGATTTATCAAAATGTATCTAAATAAATTATTTTTGTGTGTTTTTTCCAAAGAGTGTTCTGATCATTAAGGCAAATTATAAGAGCTTGAAAGGAGAGGCCTAACCTTTTTTCTCGCGGGGAACACTAAGTTATCTCCATTTACAGATCTAAGTATCACATATACGACAAATAACTTCAGCCCTATTCTGTGTGGTTTCCAAAAAACAGATAAAAATTGCAAGACCTGGAATCCTAAACCACTTAAAACCTTGGACAAAGTTTTTAAGGTATTCAGTCTTACATGGCTGATAAACTTGGTTTTCTCAAAGCACAAATCAACCAAGTGAGGTTCTATTGAAGTGTTGCAAGTCCAGTGTCTATATCCATAAGTAATTTTTAAAAAATATTGACCTTTAAACTTTCCAAGATTAGACAGCTTTTACCCAACTGCAACTCCATATTCTCTTGTGAGTCTTTTTGTATCCCCAGGTTAATTGTTCTTGGAGTAGTGGCACCCAGGCTTTTTCTGGAGGAAGCAGCAAGACCATTGGTTTTGGCCAGTTTCCTTTTTCAGAGCACATAGCCTCAAGATGGTCTCATGAGTCAAAAGGAAACTAAGATTTGCCTACAGACTATTAACTTCTTCAGTAACATTTTTGTCTAGACCACCTAGACTGCATATGTACTGCCTCAGAGCATTTCAAAAGCAAGGCACTTTCTAAACTTCATCACATCTGCACCAGTTGGGATACCCTGATAACCTGGAGACAGAAGTAGGAATACGTTCATTAAATCTGCATACAACGTGAGTAATGAGGGCTGCAGCTATGTTACAAGACAGGTTTAAAATTAAAAATATTTTTTACAGTATTTTTCTCTTAGAGAAATCCTGTAAGGACCTGAGACAAGTGCAGGATTCTGCGCATAAAGAGAAGAGTCACCATGTACAAAATAGGGAAAAGCTGACTAAGGCAGCAACATTTTAGAAAAGAAAGAAAGAAAGAGGAAGTCTCTGTATTGTATAAGATGAATAAGCCACAGGTATGCAGTGTTATTTAAAAAAATCCCCAAAACCACAACAACAAATGTTTACAACGTAATCAACTCTTGCAGGTGGTAGTCTACAAAGATCTTAAAGTAACTTTCCTATTTAACTTGTCAGTGGTAAGATATCTTACATTCAGGTTTGGGTGCCTGCTTTCAAGGAAGATAAAGCTAACTGGAAAGAATCCGAAAGAAGCCAGTCAAAATGGAAAACCCAACTCAAGAGAAAAGTGACCTATAAAAAAAGGGTTGAATGGGGTTGTGCTGCAAAAGACAAAAAAGGCTGCATAATGCAGGAAAGGGCATGACAATATTTTCAAGTCTACAGTTTGTTACAGAAAGGAACTAGTCTGTTCCTTGCCTCAGCAATGGCCAGGATGAGAAGTACCAAGCTCAAATTACCGTAATGTAGATTCCAGTAAGACATTAGGGAATGCAATGTAGTTTCTGTCATTGGAAATCTCCAACTTTGGCTGACCTACATCAGGAATAACACAGGTTTATCATATTCAGTGGCCAGTGGGAGACTTTCTTGTCATAGGATACTTTATATACAGTTGTTATGAGGCCATTAATTGTGAAATCAAAAAATCAAGTTAAATAACTGAAACACGCAATATCCAGCAACGGCTGGTTTGAAACCCTCAGCACAACAGCCTTTTCTGCAATGGCTGAGCATACCCAAGACCATGCTTACAGTGGAGTCCTGACAGTGGGGATGCTTCTTCCCCAGAAGCACTGATATCCTGGGGTGTTAAGCATATAATGTACGTAATAAATGTATGTAAGTGTACCTACAAAACAGCCAGCCAAGGACAGTTTCTGAGGCTAAAGGAAGGTCGGCAGAAGGGAACTGGCTGACTGCTTCTCTGACTGGCCAGGACTTAGACCCCACAGACTGTGACTTGTCAAATCCATCAGAATCTCACTTCCTGTGTGGCACTTGCCCACCACACACAGTTAATCAGGGTCCAGAGTCTGCTTTTAATGCCATTTCTTCCATAATTCAGCCTTCCACAATTCACTCAGCCTTGCTGAGCTATAACTAAGGGGTTCGTTTACCGAGGTGTTTAGTATAACCACTGGTTTACTCTTAATTCAACAATATGAAGCCAAAAACTACATGCATTTAAAAGAAAAACACTGTACATTACACATTGTGTTCACGAATTGTCCTATTGTGCTTACTTTCTAAACAGCTAGTAAGTACATAAGAACCACTTCAGCCATTAAAAGGTATTCATGCAAGACAAGCTTCAGCCATTACTCGAGGTTATACTTTGGGAATTATATATTAGGATGTTTCTCATTTTGCATATACTCCTCTATCCAATAAAAAATATCTTTTGTGGACTTCTGTTCATCTTTTGATGGAATGCACACTTCCTGTCTGTTAGTCCAGTACCCATTTGTCAGCCATTCTCTCAAGTTTCTCATTACTTCAGAAAGTTATTACAATGATTACACTTCATATTCTCCACACTTTTCATATTTTTTTTTCTATATTTTCTATGTCATATTGAAATTGTGCACTATTGAGACTATGCTTCTAAAACTTGAACTGTCTAATCTTATCCAATGTAAAAATTTATTTTCCTTTATCAATCTAAACATAACTGTTTTTATTGTCTGGCATGTATTATTTTGCCTTTATCTGTATTTATGGGAAGATATATGAGACATGAAGAAATACACACTGCAGGTTGTCCAAATGAATAAATCCAGTTGAAAATCATAGTGATCAATTCTGTAGCCAAATAATATCTTTATTATTCCTGTATGAAACAGGATTTTAGTATTTTCACAGCATTAAAATTGTAGGGGGTGTTTTTTGTATAAAGCCTTTTCAAAATCCGTTTGTAGTTTGAGTCTTCATTCTGCCAATGCCTTATATTCAAACAAATGCTGCAATTAGTCTCTAAAATCATGCTATTAGATAAACAAAAAAATTTCCAACATTTATTCTTACTTGTTTCCTGAAGGTAGAGACTCATAGGCTTGTATGTTTTATCTCTACAACCAGTTTATAGGATTGTTAGAAACTCTTTGTTTGTTTGTTTGCTTGTTTGTTTATTTTAAAATGAAAGCTGCAATTCACAGGTGTTCGCATAATTCCTGATGAATTGTGTGAATGTTTTCATGCAGAAAACAGCTATTTTTCTGAAACTCATAACTATGACACTATGAGAAGAAAGAGTAACATGAAACTCCAAAATTAATCCAAAGAACTGCAACTTTTATTCCAAAGGATATCTATACAACAACTACTAGGAGTAACTATGAGGTATCTCAGATGATACCTTGTATCAGAGAAATCTGAATGTGTTTAGATTATTCTGTTCATTAACTGTCATTCATAACTATGAAGTTCTAATTGGAATATTTGAGATACTATTACAAAATTATGAAAGGGAGGGAATTAATTCCTGTTCTCAACAGCATTCTAAAGAAGAGAAATATGATCCACAGAGCTTGTTAGCCAGATCAGTATAAATGTATGTCAATACATTCTGAAATGGTTAGATGTCCTTTACTGGACATAACAGTAATATCCCTGGGCCACAGCTGCAGCATGAGCTTAACTCAGAACTCAAGGCTTTACCTAAAGCTCATCAACAGAGAAACATACTGCAGAGGATTTCAGTAAGCATGAAATGCCAGTATGCCTGTCTACCTTTGAATCAGGACTTAGCTCTTGAGTCATTGGGTTATCCCACAGAAACAGTAAGCAAAGAGAATTACAGCATTGTAGGAGCTCCATCACATCTCCAGTTGGTGCCTGCAGTCTACCAGTGTTAGGAAGCACTGACTGTTGGTATTCCCTCAGTTAGAGTTTTTTCAATGTATCTTATGCTTCTTCGTATCTGTTGTACCTGTCCTACATAAAAGATGACAACTTGTACACATTGTATACATCCCTCAGTGTGAAAATGATGTGCAGACAGAGTGAATGAGCTTTCACAGGGGCTGAAGGGCAGGTAAATTGAACATCCTGTGGACTACACCTCCTCTCTAAGTGAACCTGGCCATCATGCCCACATAAGAATCCTACTGATTCCTTCAGGCACAGTTACCTTCATCCCTCCACCCATTCAGAACAAGTTTTAGCTCTTAATTCTCATTAAGCAAATCAAGGAATAATAACTAGAACTATAGTTATTATTATAACTTAGGGGGAAAAACTGGTAAAAGACAATAGAGGAATTTTGTTTAATTCTAGAAAGTTGTGCATTTAAATATTTACTACAAGTAAATGTACCAAGTGGAAACTTCCCCTGCCAAATATTTGTTTCTTACTGGCTAGCTCCTACTGTGTCTGTCTCAGCATGTGAGAGCTTATCCAGTGAATATATAGTACTAAGGATCTTTTGCAAGTGAGTTAAATACTGTCCCTGTCTTTCTTGCTTCACTACACTTGTTTTGATCCTTCCTGAAAAGACTAACAACCTCTACCATCTTTAGGAGGTCAAAATTACAAGCCAAGATATCAAATATCAGGCAGTCAATTTAACAGCAAACATACATCTAAAAATATAATGGTGGCTAGCCAGGTTTTTCAATTAATTCAATTAAATTTCAGCAATATTTTTCCATTCAGGACATGAGAGCAAACATTGGACAAACACACACAAAAAACTTTGTCAAGGACTACCATTGAAAACACAATGTAAGTTGCATTCAGGGAAGTACAAGTACTTCAGAACCAATTGCTGCCTCTGTCTCTTCCTCTACTCCCCCCACCACCCCTAAAAATCAACCAGACATCTTTGTTTGGATTTTGGGGCTTTTTTTTTCAAAAAAAGAAAAACCCTCTGTGAACACTCTAAAGTGGAATGGAAAAAAATAAAGATCAGAACTCCCTTTTTAAATTACTGAGTTTAACCAGGTTAGAAAACTTAGAAACCTATTATTATGTAGCATTATATAGAAAAACCTATTATATTACCTAAGAACTACACAGTTATTTCTTAGTCCACAACTTGTCAGTAGCTCAGTTTTCAAGCACTATATTATAGTGCAGGAACAAGGTCTGGGAATCAGCATCTCAGCATCTTTCTAGATAGATTTCTACAGATGTCCTAAATCAAAATATATTTAGGGCAAATATTTAGGTTTTAAAAAGGCAAAGGTTTACTTTTATACCTCTAGCCCTCTGGAAGGTTGTCATAGCTCCTTCTACAGACCACTGAGTTCAAGTCCATCAGCTCATCAGAGTGGACACATTTTTGGAGGAGCCATAACACAATGTTGCCAATACTTGCAAGAATTTGTATTTCTCTTACAGCCCCAAATTCCTGTAGTTGTCTAAAATTCCATTGTTTTTACCTAAAAGAACTTCCAGTCCCTGAGGGTTATCCAGAAAAAACTAAATGTGACCAACACAACATGGCATCTCTAAAAGCTAAGTACACAGACCTCAAGGAATGTGTAGCCTTAAAACATCAGCAACATTAAATCAACTGCACCTTCTGTCACAGTACCGTCAGCTAGAATTGCTTTGAAGTATGAATCCTGGTATGCCCCCTTTTCTGCTTGGGGCTCTCCTTCTTCCCTTTGGCCTCTCCATCTCTCAGATGCTACTTTTGCAGGATATACTGGCAACAACAGCTGAGCAGCACACCACAGCAAGAACCTCATCAGTGAATCTGTTCAGTTTTTGGGAGAAGCGTGCTGCATGCAAGTGCATCTGTCTGAAGCACATGAAAAAATCAGAGTTCCTAGTACTTTATGCCAAGGTCTTACATCCACCTATGAGTCTCCAGCTCCCCTTCATGCAGTGCTCTTTTATAAAATTTGCAAGGCATCACATCCACCATTAATCAGCAGTAAAAACTGGAGCCTGCCTCAGAGAGAAGGTAAGTGCATCTAGGTTTTCTCCTCAGTCCTGTACCATTTCCTGAAGCGCTCTTTGCAGTATTTGTGGCTCATTGGACTGGAAATCATTAAGAACAATGAAAAGTTCAGAAAACTAGTTACTGTTGGTGAAGAAATGTGAGTACCCAGGTTATTATACCTCAAATCTGGATTTTGTATTAATTCTTTTAACCTCAGAACCAACTCACCCTCTCTGCATTTCAGAGCAGGCATTTCAAAGGGAGGGTTGAGGTTCAAATGAAACCAATATATGGGATTTCCCAGGCATCTCATTTGCAACAAAAGAGCATCCCACTTAAGTGGAAGTGTGGACACATGGAAGGGGAGCAGGTCTGCACTCTGCACTCCCTCACTCAGACCCCGCAGGAGCCAGGCCTCTGGGGCTGTGCCCACTGCCTTACCCTAGAGACAGGCTCCATTCTCCAGGGCAGATGAATGGTATGTGTGGCGTCAGCAGCACAAGGCATGCTGGGGCACCACATGGAGGGAAGCTGGCAACTGTGTGTAGCTGCTCTTGAAGAACTTCGAAATAAGGGTGAAAAATACAGACTAAAAACCCAAAATGAACAAAAATAGGATTCTCTTCTGTTTGCATTGAGATGCTTAGCATGCAACCATTTATTTGGCATGTTTGCTACAGTCTCACTGTATTAAAAAGTCTTTGACAGAGTTTGAGCTTTTCCTCCTCCTGCCAAGAAGTTTCAAAAACCTAAACCAAATTAGGTGCTCCAAGTTTGTTAGAATTAAAATTAAACCCAAACACAATGCAGAAAGCATCGTTTCAACTGTTCCATGGGAGAAAAGTAGCGAAGTGAACATAACAAAAATACAAACGTTTCCTTATTCCTTCCTAATTGCCTAATTGGTTTTCAGAAAGCTAAGTGATTCAAGAGTACTTTATAAACACCAGTTCTCTTCGAGCAGCATGCAGTGCAAGTTAAATCCAGTTAGCTCTAAAGCAAAGACTTCCTAGAACAGGCACCTAGCATCGGGATCCAAAAGTGTTATTAGGCATCTAATCATCGTTTTCTGTGTAATCTGGGGAGCTCCTGGCCCTAGGAGACCACAGGGTGCCTGCCTGAGAGGGTTAAACAGGGTCACTGATTTAATGTGGATTCAGAACCCAGCTTTGGTCCTTTCGCAGTAATAGGGCAGGAGGAAGGGCAGGCAGAGGAAGGGCGGGCCACAGCTCCGTCTGCAGCGCGCCTCGGCCGGGGTCAGACCCACTCCGGGGGGCCTCGCACGGTTCTGCATCTCCGTCCCTCCCCGGCCCACGCCCGGGCTGCTCCCGGAAAACTCCTCGGGACATCGTCACTCTCCGTTGGCCAACTCCATCCCAGGCACTTCTCAGCAGCCTGCCCGGCTCCCCC
>NW_005054297.1:13058084-13065422 GCF_000277835.1 Geospiza fortis
CCGGCCGGCAGCGGGGGGAAGGACAGGAAGGCAGGAGGACGTGGAAGTGCGGCAGGAACGGCGGCACTGTGCTTTGGGACATGGTCACCCCACCTAATTAGAAGGTACACAGGAGCCCAGGCACTTGCAAAATCCAGAACAGTAGGCTGGAATGTAATTTACTGCCCTCAGTTTGTGCTTTGTATTGCCATTCATTCAGATAACATTCACCTTCACAAATGCTGTTTTGGGACTGTCCCCACACCATGTGTGCAAGTGCTCACTCAGAAATTCACAACATCTAGCATTTATACAACACAGTTAATGTAATAATCTCAGGTTCTCTTCAAACACAAGCAAGTTGAGGCCCATGCCTTTCTCCAAGGCAGAGCAGTGTAAGTATGTTAAATTTACACACGTGATAATAGGCACAATGTTGTTAAATAGCTAACTGGAGGTCACATAGCAAATGTCTGAGAGAAGCAAGACCAGAGTTCAGCTAGGGCAATCCTCATCTTAGAATTCCCCTTTCCTTAGCAGATGTTGCTTTTTTTCAGCAAGAGCTTAAGGCCCGTTTATTGTTCCTCTGCTATGCTGAGGAAATCATTCGAATGAAGAGAGAACTATTAACATTTCTACAGACACCTCTGCTCCTAACAGCACCTGAGGTGTGGCATGCTCATTCCTGGCTACACCTTTCATTTCATGATGCTAGAATAAAATAATTGCAGCCTGGGTCCACAGGCTTTATTTACAGGAAACATTCTGAAGTCAGTATTTTTTTAAATTATAATTTCAAACGAAGATCTATGATTATTAGTAAAAATCTAGCATCAGCAATAACATCTAAAGATAAATTCCTGCCCTGAGAATACTGTTAGGTAAGTGGCCTTAATCCAGCCCACTGTGGACAAGTGCCTGCTTTATAAAAATGCTATCAAATTTGGCATTAGTTGGTATCCTGCTGACGGTTTCAGCAAAGAAACCCAAAATCGAGTTGTCACAGAGACAGAATTTTCTTTCCTCCTTAATTTGGATTAGTTATATTAAATCATTGCAGACATTCAACATACAGGATGGAGAAAGATTTTTGGACATAATGGAGTGAAGTCCTCAGGCCCACTAAACTGCTTCATAAATCCACAAATCACTATGCAAAAGAGCCATTAAAAAACATCACTGAGAAAAAAAATTATCTTTGGTATAATTCTATTAAGTTCATGGTCTTACATTATGTGTGAATTTGATCCCAAGTGTTTAATTTGCTTAAACTCAGAGGACTGGATTACACGTAATATGACAGGTTTTCTGAACATAACCAGGGAAAATGGGACTTAAGCCAACATGTCAGGACTGAAGCAATCAAGGTCTGATTAGTTTCCAGTGCATTTCTAAGTAGCCTGCAGAGACTGGACAGTACTGCACCATCCCTGGTTTTTAAACTGCTGCCTGTTATTACACAAGTCTAATCATGTATTCTTTGCTGCAGCCTGCTTATTCCAATTTACTGTGGAGAATCATAATTGCTATCAGTGAAAAGTTATGGAACAAACAAATGGATTTGAAAGGTGATTAAAAATTTAAATGACACAAAATGCAGTATCTAATAAAGCCATTTGCCTCACATATATTTTAATGTCAATAACACTGCTTCCATAATACAAACCCCACAGAAATCATAGAAAGTGTGAAGACAAAAAAGAGATATTTCCATACTTTTTTTTTCTTAAATGACAATTACTTGACTTCAGGGTAAGTTGTCTGTTGTTTCTGTTCATTAAACATTTTTGACACAAAATTAAATTGCTACTGATTAAGCACTTACTGGTTGTTCAAGGGAATATTTGTAAATACACATCATTCTGCGAAGAATTCAGTATCATATTCCTTAATGCTAATATAAATACTTTCATGTAAAGGTGGACACATTTCTTGTCTTTTTTCTGAAGATAAATAATAAAAATAGAGAATAATATACAAGTGTATTTGTGTCAGTTTGAAAATAGTCTAGCACTGTCTTTTTTGCTCTTCAGATATATCAAAACAGGAAAGAAGAAAGAAACTTTCATGCTGGAAATGGACTAGTGTCTGGTTTTGTTTTCTTCTGCTGTTGTCATTTTCAGGAATAGAAACTTTATTCCTGTAGCTGTTTGAAGATAAAAAAGTGCTAAGCAATGCAACAGATACTAGTTACAAACTTTATAGGAATTGTATAAATAAAGAACAGTGCACAATTGTTTCCACTCCAAAGCATTGCCCTATCTTCTTACAACAAACAACCAACCCTGTGTTTCTTCTGAGTGTTAGACAAAGAGAAGGAAAACAAAGGACTATTTATAACCTAAGAGTGCTTATATAATTTCTGTTGAAAGGTCAAAAAATACCTCCTGCATTTAATTTTAGATCTGTCTTGGTCTCATCTGGTTTTACACTTGAACATTTCTATTTCACTACATAAAATATGGACCTATTGTAAATATACTCCTTGGCTAGCAGAGGCATGGATTTCCATAACATTTTCCATCAGACTTTTCAGAGTATTTTGCAAGCATCCACTCAGAGTTGTCAAATTATTTGGTGGCAAGTTAATATTAGCTTCTTTTACAAAGCAAGAAAATTGCCAGCAGAAATTTAGTGACTTGTCCAAAGTTAACACAGGAAAGTTGGTAGCAAATCTGAGGCTAGAATATCTGTTCATTCTGTGCTACAAAGAGGATATTGCATTTCCTCTCCAGAAATCTTGTAAAATTCCACAAAGGGTTCATTTATGTTTTTCTTGTAATAAACTTGGGTCCAGAAGAGTGTAATCATCAGTCAGTTTTGCTGAACAAATGTTTGGAACAGATCAAATTTAGGATATATTTCCAACCAATTAAAAGGTCATTTTAATGGAAAAGGGAGTTAAAACAATACTAAGGCTTCCTGAAAGCATGGAAAATATATAAGAATTATAGGAGAATTCAGATATCCAAAATATTGCAGTGCTGACAATGTAAGTTTAGAATTTTACAAATTTTTAAAATATGTTTTGTATCTAATATTATGTTCTACCAAAAAATAGCACAATATCTTTAACAAAATGGCAAGTATGTAGACACAAGAATGAGAAATCATGATTTTCCATGAAGCCTGGCCTCATTCCAGAACAGACTGGTGGCTTTAGTACAATGCCAAATACCAGCTTGCAGCCTATGGATTGAATCTGTGGCACATGGCTCATAGCAGGTCCATGGAAACCACTCCATCTGCACCTGAAATTCTCATGGCAAGAGTGAGTTGCAGTCCATGAACAATTCATGGAAATCCATAGAAAATGTGGAGAGTCTAAAACCAAAATATCAACCCAACTTTGTAATTACTATTTTTCTTTAAGACTGTCATCTTCAAAGCAACCCCTACCCAACATTTTCAAATTATCTGAGAAATTATTTCTCTTGATTCAAAATATTGTAAAACGTCACATTTTGGGGACAGTATGACTTGTCAGGATTCTAAAGATAAAGCATGGAAATAAAACTGAATCTTGCCTACCTTTTGCTATTTAAGCATTTTACTAGTTGGCAAGTAGAGAATACCATCTCTTCATTTTTCTCAGAGATTATTACTTTACAGAAGAAAGCAAAACACATTTACAGCATCTTGTGGAATCCTGACTCCTCCCCCTCAGGGACATCCCCAGGGCCTTGCTTGGAAGAATATATCATAGTTTTCCCCACCTCAGCTGACAGAGAGGACTTAAGCCATGATGCTCTGCAGCACTACGGCCAATCTACATTAGATTGCCTTCCCCATTGGCCAGCTGACACTGCCCACCCCAATTACTCCTCCCTCATGCCCCCTACAGGCTGCTGCCCTTTGCCCGCCCCTGTGCCCTCAGGTCGCTGGTCACTGACCCTGCACTGAAGCTGTGCAGGCCACATGGTTCGGTCTTCTGTCTCTGCTCCCTTTGGTGGGGTGGATGCAATAAACCCTTGCTGGAAAAATCATGCACAGACCCTTCCTGTCTTTCCTCTGCTGAGCTGTCTGTGGTGTGTGTGTGTATGGGCTTGAAATGGCTGCTCTTGAGGCCTCACTCTGAGCAGCTTCTGAAGGAGACGTGTCAAAGAATGTTGCAGCATTTCTACCACCCTGCCACACTGCAACAGCATCTGACATCATCTTTTTTTGGCCAGACACCACATCTGAAAGCCCAAAGACAGCAGAGTAAGACAGATGCAAGTACATTGAAGTTGAGGTACCAAAAGCTGGCTGAGTAGCTACAAGGGGTCTAAGAGTTCTCTAGTGAAAGCCATTACATTTTATTCTATGAAGAGGCTGTTAAAGCCTCTGCAGCCAGTCCAAGTCAATCATGGCCTGGAGCTGTGGTTAGCTCATCATACCTTACTCCTGCCCTTTTCCTTCTGCTTGAGTTTCAAATACACTGTGTTAAGAGCTTGGAACAGTGACAATAATAGAACTTCAGTGTATTGCTTCATCAGTTTAAATAATACTACCCTTCCCCACACTATACCCAAGTAAAAATATTCTCACCTTCCCAGAAGGAAGACACTTGAAGAATGGCCTCTTCATCACGTATATCATTCAGCAAGGGAGCTCACTAGCAAACTTTACTGGCATTTTCTTACCTATACAAAATGTGCTTTCAGGTGGAAAAACACTATTTAAATTCTAATCATGCGTATTAGCTGGAAAGAGATAACCAAAAATTTTAAATATGGAAGTAATTTATCAAACAAAAAGAGACTCACTGGATAAAAATAACAGAAAACTGAAGTTTTTACAGAAGTATATTGATGTTTCTGCCTCTGAAAAGGAAATAATGATTGTGGCTTTCCTTCCTCTTCTCCAAAGATTTTGTTTATTATTTTTATTCTATTTTACAGGCTTCAATTTTAACTCACAAACATTCTGAGGACAAAAAACCCCCAAAGGACAGATAAACTGTAAGTGGCATTTAGTCAATTTTCAGCATGAATTTAAAATAGCCTTTACATTTTATAAAATTGTGCATAAATTAATTAAATTACACTTTTATTACATTACATCTCAAAGTTTTCACCAAATTTAACCACACACACACACAAACACACACACACATGTATAAAAGGCTATTACATTCTAAGATTCCAAACCTGACAATTATTTAATGCTACTGAATACTAATACTACTTGGCAGGTAATCCACCTGCAAAGACTCACGTTCACAATGAGGTTTTACTTGATTGATTTTCCTTCATATCACTGTGGAGAAAGTAAAATTGAAGTGAAACGTTTATGACAATTGCACATTGTGGTAAACTCCTAATGTTGTTAAACAAGAGTCTCTCCTCTGTGAGAAGCATCAGAGCAGTGACTTTGAGACTTAATTCTTGCATGTGACGAAGAAAGACTTGGCTAATTGGAGCACCACTCTTCAAGATTTGAACAAGTTAGTTCAGCTCACCCAACTCCTCAACACTAATCTACAAAATAAGACACCATGCTGCCACTTAATAAATTTCAAAATCTACTCATGACCAGGCCTGTATTTCTCCCAGTTAGTTAAAATTAACCTGTATCCAGATCCACCAATATTGTGGTCTTGAGTCCCTCAAGTCCCCAAAGTACCCAGGTTGTGGGCAGACTCAGTGCCCAGCTGAGACGTTCATTCAGATAAAAGTTACATGCCACACACATGGAAACAGCAGATCTGCCTGCAGCCTTGTAGGTAGCAACTTAGTGGTTACAGCACTTTAGCAGGAAATGGGAGAACTAACCTGCAAGTAAAGAGGCTCAAATCCACGTCTGATTCTAATTTATTGAAGGACAGTTATTTTATTCTATAGAGAAGGTTTGGAAAAGGACAGGCAGGTCAGGCAGACTCTGCATTTCTTCTCTTGAAGTTATGCCACTATCAGACACAAAAGTTTCATGGAGCCAGAGAGAAGGCAAACAACACAAACTTTGTATGGGGAAAACAGAAGAAAACTTGTGAGGGGTAAGAAAAAAGTGTAGGATTATGTGAATGATTAAAATGCTCAACTAGGATGGATACTAATCACTGGTTTGCTGTGGATTGCTGGCTTTCTGTGTAACAGAAGTGCCAGTTTACATTCTGTACTGGAAAAGAAGAAACCAAACTTGACATAAATCCCACTAGCATAAGTGCTAAAAATTTAAAGGTTGAATGCCACTTCATCTTTTTGACTACACTATGGAAAAAGACTGATCTGACTTAGGTGTCTGTAGAAAACAGTCATTGCAAAAGGAGCTCACTTGAAATGACTTAAAACTACATGTCTCACAAATTTATCTCCAGAGACTGATTTACCCGGAGTCCTAAGACAGGTTTTGAATCTTGATGTACAGACAATAAACAGGGTTAATCTGCAACAATGTTTTGAGCGTCAAGAATTAGAAGAGGTAACTAGAAGTGGTAGGAAACAATTTCTAGAATCATCCCTTGATTGCAACTATGTGACTATTTGTTTCAGGCTGCATCAGATTGGTTAGCTCTGTTGAGAGTGATTTAAGCGCAGAGTTCAGATTAGGGATAGTGGGCCAATTTGTTATTTTCTTTCTACACACTTCACAGGTGGAACTCAGCGTGAGCCAGGACATATTGCTTCTCACTGAGACAGGAAGGTATGAATTATCAGCAACATACACATCTATTTGAGAAACAGGGACTTCCATTCAATTCAGTTTGGACAATGCTTTCAGGCACAGGGTATGATTCTTGGGGCATCCTGTGCAGGGCCAAGGGTTGGACTCGAAGATCCTGATGGGTCCCTTCCACCTCAATACATTCTATGATATATTGTCATTCCTGCCTACTAGCTTTGCTGGGCAACATACAAAGTCTCTGTCCTACAATCTACTAATTCCCTGTTTATGCTAATCTGCTCGTACTCACTCCAAAACCTCTTAGCAGCATCCCCAGACGGGCGGCCCATTTTATCTGGGGCAGAAGAGCAGCAGAGCTCTGCACCGAGCTGAGGGCTGGCTCGCAGGACAGGCCTGCTGCCACCGCGTCACACCTGGCGCACAGCCCGGCACAGCTGCATGGCATTGCCAGGGCATTAGCGAGGCTCGGGGCTTTACCTCACCATCCTCAGACAGCTCCTAAGCCTCCTAAGCAGGGCTTAGACAGAGATCAGCGGTATTTAGTGCCTCAAACCCGCTACACAGCTGCCACTTCGCACCGAAGGCACATTTGTTTCCCGGTGTTAAACATCTCCGGGCACCCAGAACTGGGCCGGGGAGAAATGAACGAGCATGCTGCCACGAAAGCCTTGATCCGACCCATGGGGACCGCCGCAGGAAGCTCAGTTGAGCAGCGGAGCGGCCCCTCAGACGCGGCCACAGGCCGGCCCCCCC
>NW_005054297.1:13065512-13076164 GCF_000277835.1 Geospiza fortis
GCCGGCTGTGGGCGCGGTAAGGTGAATGCGGTTGCTCACAGGGGAAACCGCCCGCCCTCCGCAGGGACGGGCTCTGGGCCTGGGGGGTGGAACCGATGTGGCTTTCCCTTCACATCTTGCCCTCTCGGAGCTTGGCGGTGCTCCGGGGAGTCAACACAGGGGGATAGAGCAGCTTTCCCTCACTAAAACCCAGTGCGGAGCCCTTCCCTCCGCCCTGCATCCTGTCGTGAGGCACAAATAGCCCGTGTCCCTCCATTCCCCCCTCGCGGTCCCTTGCTGCCCGGCTGATGCCTTTCTCCCTCCGCAGTGTGTCCCGAGGAAGCGGCGGGCCCTTCAATGGCCCCGATGTGCAGGAGGCCCGGCGCGGCAGGCCCGGGCAGGGCCAGCGCTGGCGGCCTGCGCTCACGCCTTGGGACGCCTATGGGTGACGGGCACACCGAGCTCAGCGCTCCTCCTACAGCATGGGGCTGGTAAGATAAGGCTTCGGGCTTCCGAAGTGGAGGACTTTGAATTCTGAGAGTTTTTAAAGACAAATAAAGATATATGGGTTGCTGCCCTGCGTCTCTGAGCTGAAATAACTGCCTACGTTTGCACCCGTCTGTATTTTAAATCGCAGCTATTGAGCTGCGCAGACCTTAAATCTGGATCACGGCGTTTATTTAGTTTTTTTAATAGGCCGCAACAAGAAAATTGCAGTTACAACCTGTGATGTTTAGACTGTAGGCACTTAGGTTTAAATGGGCTTAATAATTGTTCAAACAAAGAAACCCCCCCCCCCCCCCGTTTTGGGCCTTCCCAGAAGTATACTAGTCCACCTGTAACAGTATCATTTGATGTCTCTTGGTTGAGTGCTTTACAACTTGTAACAAGGTGTATGTATATATCTGAGTAGACACAAGGTAGCAATGAATTATCTGGCAAAGATTCAGTCAAATCTACAGGTTTATAGTTTACCTCGGTAGTGTCAGCACTGAAAAGAATTTAGGCATCATAAACTTTCCATTGTTTATGATTAAAAGTATATTTTTAAAAAGTTATGTTCTATGTAGTTTATATGTTATGTTTTATGTAGTTTAACTGGGCTAATGAACATGCCTTATCAACCTATTGAGCCAGTAATTGACATTTGCTCTAGGTTTTGATTTAAACATGAACTTGTAAATAACTTTTGCAACTCCATGGAAAATTAATTTTTAAATGTTTAACAATATAATAGCAACTCTGTAGAATAAACTTTAGTTTAGAGTTTTAACTTTGGTTAAACAGTATTAATAATGTTACAATTTTTTGTGTGTTCTTTAGAGGCCTCACATAGCAACCTCATGCTTGAAATGTTTTAGACATGGGTAATCACACCTAAATGTGAAGCAATGCTCAGGACTTCTTAGGAATAAATAATGCCTTCTACTGGAAGGTAAGTGTGCTCTCATCTAATGACAATTGCCAATGGTATTTCAAGGAAATTATAGTATCTCTTAAACAAATAGTAAGTTCAGATCATCTTAGTTGATAAGAAAACACTATAATGTACTAAAATCTACTCCCCTTTTATGCTTTGCCCTCTTAAGTCTGGCAGTGTCTTAAGTGGCCAACACTGAGGGGTATAAAAGTTCTCTTGCAAACCCAGAGGTGAGGCTGAAACCCTTCTTTGGATCATGCTTAGGAGGAACACATTTGTATTACTGCTGAACTTCAGGAAGCTGCTAATCAACTTTATTAATAGTTTGTAGGAAGATTTTGAACTGTCTTCTTGTTATGATATCTGAATCTTAATATCACAGGTTATCAAATCTTTGTGCTTTGTGAACCTGTGTGATTAAGGTCTTGAGTGAAGAGTTTCTTGTAAATTGTTTGGTCTCCAGGTATGAAATTGTGAAAAGGATTATCAGATAATAGTGGCTGCATTGTCTTCCATTCCTGAAGGAGTTTCATTTACTCCCTGCTGGAAAACAAAGCAAAATAGCTTGGACTAGTGAAAAACCTGTGTGGTAGCTGTTAGAACTTTATATAGATTTAGCAAAAAACAAATAGCAAAAAAATAACAGGAAAGCCAATGATAGTTACTGGGTCTGCTTATTCTAATATAGCTGGTCCTCTGGATTCCATTCTAATGGTATGGGAAAAGCAAATCCCATCCTGTACAAACCAAGTAATTTCTTTTGAGAAATGGCTCTGGCCTAAGGTTGATGTCATGTAGAAGGTTCGTGTTTAGAGCAGTTACCAGTTTTGTGTGTGCATAATGCTGACTGCAATTTAAATAGAACTTCTTTTACAGGGATGAAGACAACATGTGCCAGGAACTGACATTAAACATCAGTTTATGATTTCCTGAGTGGATGATTTCTGACTTCATACAAGATGATTCCAGTTGTCACCTCTAAGTATCTTGGAAGTAGAATTGAGACAAGCAATGGCTTAAATGAAATGTCTTCAATGATCATGTTGAAACAGGCATCTCACCATTTGTTGAAACAGATTTCCTAACAAAATCTGTAATTTGACTATGTTTGTGGATTAATTGAAATAAATTATGAGTATTAATTAAAATAAGAATATGCTACCAAAAGTTAGTGTTTTGAAGGTTTTTTCTTAAAGTATTTTCTGCATGACCACTTTGTTTCATGGATGTAAACACTTTTGTGTTTACATCTTGCTGTGTTCAGACTTGATTAACTTAATCTTAAATTTACAAATCCATTGAAAAGGACCTCTTAATCTTTTATTCTTGGTATCTGAGTATTTTGAAGTATTTTGTAATGCAAAAGCTGAGATCAATCAGCTAACTCCCAAGTTATTTCATCGCACTGTATGTGTTTGCATGTTCTCTACAAAAGAATTATCTCAAACTGAAAAGAACAAGTTACCAAGAATCCCATTCCTTGCCTATTTTAAATTAACAAGGAAAATGTTGCGATATTCCATGTAAAGCACTATCAGGGAGAAGGTCCTTAAAAAAACAAGGTCATTATTGTTGAGCAATTAAAAGCTTGTATGTGCTTTTCAGTAGCTTATGTCTTAATACTGAAAACATTTTTCTTGAAGGTAGGTCTTAAAGTAATTTTGTGCATTGTTACTGCCAGTGCTTTCCTAGAATGCACAAGCAAGGATATTAAGTAGAAGTGGCTGTCAAGTGCTCACCACTGCCTTCTTAGGAGACTGAGTTGGTGCGGATTTAGGGGCAAATAGTATGTATTTACACATGTGGTCATATTGAACCCCCATCTAGACAGGAAGTGTTCCTTTTTACCTTTGCTTAAAGATACAGTAAAAGGGTTGAGTAATGATCTGTTTGTGGCCTTCTAGGCTCACCTAAGTCTGCTTGTTTTAATGAGAGACAACTAAATTTGGAGGGTATGCAGAAGTACTTTCTCTTCACAATATTAAACTTGACAAGTGTCGATTTCCTCTTGCAAGAAACAATGTATCATTTCTTATAAGTCTTGTCAGTTGTATAGGCCTTTGTCTTCTGTATCCAAGCTTAAGGATTTGTTTTTAGTCTATTTAGTCTTGTTTTCTGTGGTTGTGGTTTTATGTCTGCCCTGTGCAAGACTTCTAATTTGCCTTTCTCAGGTTCAATGTTAATTGATGATATTCAGTACAGACTGATTTCTGAATATTTACTCCTGTTTTCCTTAACCAGTAAGCTTGTTTACATTTGATAGTTTGGCATGATGTTTTCAGTGAGCTGTCTACACTTCCAGAATTTCTGAAGGAATCAAGCTATCTTAGAATTAGGGTTGGAGTTTTCCTTTTCAGATTAATTTATCATGCAATAAATGGCATTAAATTCCATATACTGCTCTGTACACGAGGTTCTTGTCAGAATCAAGATCTGTTGGGGTCTGCAGCCAGGGTTAGTTCTGAATTATTTTTTTTTAGTGGTTTCATTGCCGTCTACTTTCCACTTTTCCCCCCCCTTTCTTAAAAGTTTCAAGAAGTTTAATTATAAGATTACAAATGTTCTAGGATCTACCTCTTTCTATTACTGACAACTAACATTTTGTTTTGTGTCAGTATGTCTGATATAGAAAATAAATTTTTCACATCAGTGGCTTGCACAGTATATTGGCACTATGGTATAAAATCTTCCTGATAGAGTCACTCTGTTAATGAAGTCAATTTGCTGCTGCTTTTGATGAAATACCTACATGCCACTAAGTGACATAGCTGCATGCAAGGTCCAGTCTTTGCTGTTTTATGAAGAATCTGGTTAGAAAGGCTAATGAAAAGAGAGTCCATTCTAGACAAGATCTACTGTTCTGATTTCACACAGCATAAATGGAATAGGTTTAGTGGGTTTAGTACATCTAGAGAGAGATCAAGAATGAAATAAAGTCTACTTGAGACTCCATGGTGAGCACTTAAAGTTTCAACAATCTTGTTCTTCAAATAACTAGGCAAACTTAAAGCATTATTCTTTAAAAACAGATCTGGTTAATGCAAAATCAAAGCAGAGATTATATTTGCAAGTAAAGTATCAAATTATTCACATATTTATAAGCCTTATATCTTTCTGCATTTAGCTATTTGAAATCACAAAGTTGGGGCCATTGCTCTATGCTGGAAGCTCATTTTGAAGAAACACTCATTGGAATGATAAGTCACTTGAGAATACTTTGTTCTGTGACTTCTCATGCATATTTATAAGAAATCTCTCCTCAATTAACTGTGGCTTGCTCCTATTCCATCTACAGACTTTTGGGAATATAAATATGTCAGTTCAGGCATCACTCACCTTAATACATTTATGATATATCACATTAAGGTAGTGGAGCAAAACAAAAGGATTAGTATTAATCTAGGGTCTAAATCCAGTAACTTCATTGGTGTAAATGAGCTCATTCACCCTGACCACCACCTTGGGGGACTGTGTGCTTGGGGCTGTGCAGTTCATCAGGAAACCTGGTTGGTTTGATGAATGCTATGCTCTAAATGTGATAACATTTACAATTCTCCCTTTTGTTACTCATTGGAAAAGTGAAGACTAATGGGGAGAAACATAGCCAGGTTTGCCTGAGAATAGGCCAGGGCTACCAAGTTGGCTTACAATCTTGTTATAGGCTAAATGACATGAAACCATACTTGGTCTTTTTATACATTTTTATATGTATGCTTTGTACAACAGGGAGTATATGAGAGATTTGGGGAAAATAAAGAAGAGGGAAAGATATAATATAGTTTTTAATCTGTACACTTCTTTTTATTCTGGCTATTGATAGCAAATGTAGGAATGCTGCTTTGGGTTTTCTTTGACTAAATCTGCAAGAGGGTTAATCTGTTCATCAAGACTGGGGACTGTCAAACAAAAGGGGAAATATTTACATACCTATGTGCTTATTCCTGTTCTCACAGACAATTGAAAAGCATGATATTTCCTATTTCACTTCCTTTCAGTAAGTAGTTACAATTGATGAGACATAATGATCAAAGGAATGAAAAAAACCACCAAACCCTGAAGAATATAATTATGGAATAATGTGCTTTGCCTTGGACAGTTTTCTATACACAGGGCTACAGGAAGCAACATTGTGTTATATTCTGTGCAAGGATCTGGCAAGGCATAAAAATGCTTTTTTTTTTTTGGTTGATTGTGTAGTTGTTTTTTTTTTGTTTTGTTTTCTTGGGAGACCACCTTGAAAGTCTGGTACTCTGCAACAATTTTAGTTCTCAGGAGCTTGTCAATATCAGAGCTTGTGTGACTTCTGCTTAGTAACAGAGATTTGTGATCTCAGGGGTTTGTAGTGCATTGCTTTTAATAATCTGAAGTTTGGATGCAGGTATTCATTCATCCTAGAATAAACATTATGACTCTTTGTGGCCTTACACTAACAAATCAGCCTCACTGACACTCAGTGGGAAGCTTGGAGATAATACTGAAGTAACAATGGCTACTTGCTGTCCTAGCTATTTTTCTGAGTTGATGGTTAGTTGACTGCATCTTCATTACTTCATGCTTTTTCATAATGCTACAGTTGTATCCAAGATCCTTCAGTTCATGCAAAGAGGGTGAGAATGTTGGCTGAATGCACTTGAATCAAAGAAACAATGTATGTGCATCCTGTGCATTCTGGTTTGGAGCAGTGCAGGCAGAGTAACTTACCACACTAGGGTTTACAATATGTAAAAATCCTGTTAATGCTTGTTAGACCTCAGATCTATATAAACCACATTTTCTTAAAACATTCTACTTCAGGTTTCAGATGCAAATCTCATTGGATTTTTCCACACATCAATACTTTTGCTTACCTAGGTAAATGTCAGGCCAAGGTGGCCTGACATTTGTTGCTGCAGAGGGGACTTTTTCTGTTCAGTGGACTTTGATGTAAAGCCCAGAGGTTTCCTTCTATGCTTTGATAATAAAATTCTCAATGCATAAATAATGAACACTGTAAAGCTCAGAATACTCACTTTTCAGTTAAAAAAGTGCTTTTTCAGTTAAAAAAGTATAGAAGCTGTCAACAATGACTTGTCATCTTCAGATTGTACTGTGTGTGTTTATTGTAAGACACAAAGTTATTTAATTGACCACACATTCTAATAAATAAATAAAAGCACACTGAATCATAGGCCACATATTTCAACAAATATACTTTATTAAATGTACGAGCAGGAGTAACTGGAAATAGGCAGAGGTCTAGAAACAGCAGTATGCATAAAACCAGGGAAGGGAAAAATGCTGGGAGTTCCTGCTTTTCATACTGCCTGGGTTTGGAGACAATAGGTCATGCATAGCTCTAATTTATTTAACATGGTAGCAAGTGAAGTCATTTTATTTCTTTCTCAGTGGTATATTGTGCACTAAAGCAGAACTGGTGTGTGGCCTATGATTCAGCATGCTTTTCAGACATTCTACTTCTAAGTGAAGGCTCCCAGTTCAGGAAAATGAAAGAAAATCGATAGCTCTGCAGAAAAAAAATCTTAGCAAGCTACTCAAAAAGATTGCCAACTGTAATGTTCTCAGGATTTTAGTAATGGATCCCATTAGGCTCATCACCTCAGGATTTTGTTCCTCTGAAGTGTAAACCTAACATACACATAACATGCTTTACTAGTAAACTGACTAGAAGAAATAAAAGCCAAGTACAGCATAGAGAAGGATGCAAGTTTTTTCCAGAAATAATGTGTTCTCTTCCACACACCCAGACTGAAGGTACTGATTTCAGGTCAAGTACGGCACAAGCTTTTTAGAGTTGCTGGTATGCCCTGACATACCATGACTTTTTTTCTGCATACTTCTGTAATTAAGTTAGCTCATGCACTAAATACTGTGTAGTCCACAATTTTATAAACTCTTCTCTTGAACTTCTTGCTCATTTTCTTTGGAAATTGCTAGGGAAAAGAAAGCATGCCAAGAATTCACCATAAAACCTTGAGAATTTGAGTGTGTGTATTTATGCTGTTAGAGAGGGGTTGATGGTCTTCCTTTTTGACTAGAATTAAGACAGCTAAATGCAGATTCAGTTATCAGATGAGAACTCTCTCCATAATTGGATATAGATTTTAGGTATGAAATTAAATGATGAAGAAAAATAGTGAATATATTATATACCCCCCTGAATGTACCACTTATCTCAAACTGCTTCACAACACTCAATTATTTTGCTGCTGGCACCTCAGGAACTGTAAGCAGAACCAGCAGTTGTTATGAAGTTAGTAACAGCTCCCATGTGACCCTTGGACAGGACCTGATTTATGAGGAAGAAAATATAGATAGGGGACCATTGTTTAATGGTGTGGGGTTTTAAAGAAAATGGTTGTATTTTCTTATTAAATGAAGATGTCTTTCCATGTAAACTGTAGCATGATGGAAGAGCTGCTGTCTCAGCTCTCTCTGGCTTTAGATTTATCAATTATAAAAGGCTGCTAGAGTCTAGCTTGAAATCTTCCAAAAAATAAGGTATGCACATTTAGCTGGAGGTCACTAGGACCTGTAAGAGAACTAACACAAATGCAGAGCAGAACTTCAGTCAGTTTCACCAAAATTCAATTAAATCCTGCTCGTTTACCTCAGCAGAGTCAGGCCACCCCTCATCTCTACAAGCCTTTGTTATCTGTCTGAGGTTTTCATAACCTAATGTCTAAGAAGATTTGAGCTTCTGTCCTCAGTCTTGCCTTTTTCTTATCTCAGTAGCTTACCTCACCTTTACTGCTCAGTGCTGTTCTGCCAGGTGCCCAGGTCTGGCTAGGGTTATATAAAGCTGGGTTATTTATACCATTTCTTATTAATTTTCGTGTTGTTAACCTGAACTCACCTTTGATCTTATTCAGCAGGGTGTCATAAGTTTCTAGCCTGACTCACACATTTTCTCATGTATTCACTTTGCATTTCACTTTAAGAATTACAATCTTTATTCTTCCATGTAGTTGATCTACCCTTCCATTATGACTTCTGCACTTCAACTGTAAATTATTTCCATTACACTAGTTTTTGGTTTTGTTCAGAGCAATTGTATTATTAGTGAGTCTACCTTAAGAAGGTTATTTAATGTCCTGTATGTTTGTGTGAGCACAGAAAGAAAAAATGCCTTGCAATTTGTAATCAGATTCATTAGAGTAGTTATAGACTGTGATTTAAGTGTCTTTGTTTTTATTCAGTTGGATTGTTTGATTGTTTATATATGTTTTTATTGTCTTGAGATTTGAGAACAAGTTGGACTGCTTGAGAAGGTCTCACATAAAATTCAGTAGTACAAAACCCTGTTGCAATTTTCTTATGGAAAAATAAATGAGAACTGAATATTTCATGTATTGAAAAGGGGGTGGAGAGAAATTGTTTTTCCTTCCAAGTAAATTATTTTCAGTTGTCAGACTGCAGAGCTCCAAGTAAGAATATCATATGGATCATCTGTTTTCTTATATCCCCAGCTGCCTTTCAGCTCCATTCTGGCAGAATTTCTCATGGTAGATTCCATAAATTACATGTTTTGAAGTAATTTAAAATAAAGATTTTTAGGGTAGGGCTTTTCAGAAGTATTCAGAACTGGATTATTTCCAGTCTTTCTGAAGAGTTTTACTGTTGATATCAATAGAACAAAATTTGGCCTGCACTGAATAGTTTGAAAAACCCACTGCTGGTAACTAAAATAAAAATCTTTGGTATTCTTTAATCTCTTCAAGTAGCAGGGTGTGTTTGCTTCAACCAGGTAATTTGGATTGCCCACACAGAAACTCTTGTAATGTAATTCCATACTTATATCATGAAGCCAACAGGAAAAAAGCAATTTATTACCCTGTCAGCACTGAAGGAAATACAGAACACACAGATGTGGTTGTACACTGTCTTTCTAGAAGTGTTAGTTCATGCCCTAGGTACCATCAAATACATTAGAAAATATAAATGGTCTTGTTAATATGAACTATTTTGAAAGGCAGAAGCTTGAGAAAATTTTGTTACTCACAATGCCATTTGTTAAGAACCTGAGCTAGTCCTGTGTAATACTTTACTGCTTGATTGAATTTTGTTTCCTAAAATACAGTTCTTGAGGTAGAGTTATTACTGACAGCTCACACACATAGTCTGTAATACACTACAGTGCCAACCTGTAAATCAAAGCATCCACAGAGATAGGATTTCTAGGGAAAAATTAGATTCATACAGAGAATGGTATGGAAGCCTCAATCTAGAACGCAAGGACAGCCTCAGAGTGCAGTGTGCATACCTCAGTGCCATCATGGGGGCATCACAGGGTAAAAGAAAATCCTACTTAAACAATATGTAATTAATTGTAATTAAAAGCTAGATAGAACATAGAATCACAATTAATAAACAAATCTATTAGAATATGATAGCTTGAGGAAGAACCACGAGATGAGTGAAAGAGCAGTTATAGCCATTCTACAGAGCGGTGTTTAATTCCAATTTTACTTTGAAAATGGAAAGCTACCACAAATTTAAGATTTTTAGACTTGGACTGAAGAAAGGTGTAGATTTGGTTGTGTGAATGCTTAAATTAAAAAAAAAAATTAAAAAGAGAGAAAGCAAAGATTCAGTGGTTTGTGTTTTGTATGTTGTTCAGGAACATTGAGAGTTTGGTTTGGTTGCTCTGGTTTAGATTACTTCAATAAACACTATTAGCAGAGTATCTCTTAGTGTGGGAATTGTACTTTGTCAGTCTCTTAAAAACATTAACTGAAGGGAAAAAAGAATCAAAGAGCCTGCTAAAGAGATGTTAAATATTTTTTTGACAACATAAGTCTAATGATCTGTTCTGCCCATAAAGTGTTGATGTAAATGACTTACATAATCTGAGTTAAAATGAGAATTAGTTGGTTCAAAGCTCATCTAGAGCTGATATAAATTTGGCAACAACAGAACAAAACACAGAACAAAATGGAGACATTGTTAAACTGAGTAGGTCTAGTGTGCATTAAAGCTAAATTAGTTTTTGTTCTTCTTTGATAGCTTATATAGCAAAACCAGAAATATTTTACACACCTCTCACATTTCTGGTCTATAGCATTAGCAAGAGGTGGGATATTCAATACAAGTCTTTAGTTATCAGTGTCTGTAGATTTGCTGTTTAGGAGTCTGAAATACTCTTTGTTCACAATCATAATCTACTAGAATGATGTCTAAAACACAAGCTATATGATTAAGTATATTACATAAAAACACAGTAATGTTACTGCAAAAGTTCACTTTGATATAATTT
>NW_005054297.1:13076325-13104116 GCF_000277835.1 Geospiza fortis
GTGCTGCTGGGTGGGTTACCCCATTCTCCTTCTGCTTTTGATCCCAAGCTCTGTGTGGAGTAGGTCAGTTTGTGTAAACAGGAATATGGAAAGAACCTGCACTAAGAATGGGTGGCTGTTCAAGATTAGTCTGAACAGAGGTAGAGGATTTTTCAAGAATGTAGGTCTGAGCAGGCCCTGCTTCTCTGGGATTTTATGTCTTCAGAGGGGAGTTAGGGAGTGGGGAGGGAACATAATGGAAATGGATGGGGCCTCACTATGATGGTGTACCTGTGACAGTATCCTCTCAGACATTTGCAGAACAGGAGAATGGGACAGTTTCCTCACTCAGGAGTTCATTTCCTGTTCTCTCCTTGGAGCTGCAAGTCTACAAAGGGATGTGACCCTTGTTGTGGTAGCAGAAAGGAACATGGTAAACAAAGCTGTAGGGAATACCATAAAACTGCAGCCTTCTTGCAGTGTGCAAATTAGCCTGCTTAGACCTATTTTATGGGGGAGTTTGTGCCATGGGATCTGGATATATCCTAAGGGACCTGGTTCTCTATGGTGGTGGGCATTCAGTGCAGGAGGTATCATATTAATTATTTTATCACAAAGATAATTTTGATCTTCTGCAACTCTTTCATACTTCAACTCTTTCATAGCTGGAATTATGTGCAAAACAATAGGAAATATGTCTCCTTATAATTATATTTCTATAAGTAACTGATTTTACTGCATTGAGAAAATTAATTCCTTCTAGCATCATCCATTACCTCACTGTACCCTCTGTGCCACAGCCAAACACCTTGGCTACCTGAGGACAAAAGTGTAGTTTTGTCTAAAGATGTGCTTGTGCCCCATTGTTTTCAGGGCATTCTAATTGTTAGGTTTGCTGCACATGGCAGCAGAGATGCTTTTCCCCAAGTGATAGTTTACAGCAGTTCCACCCTGACTCACAGCAGCTTGAAAGAAGCTTTCCAAAATCCCAGAAACTGTAAAAATTCTAATGAAGTGTTACATATAGGCTTTTGAAAGGGAATGAATTGTAACAGAATGGCTTTTTGTCGTGTGAGGGAAATGTTAGTGTATCAAATCTAGAATGGATATTTTGTAGAAGGTAGAGACTTGCCTTGGTCAATTTCAGCACTTAAATCATGGGTTGGACTGAAAAAATGAAAACTTGAAACAAAAGGAGCGACAAAATGCTGAACTGTACTAATGAAACGCAAAACCACTGCATTGTACCATCAGAAAAATGGACGCCTGTCCCTCCCTGTTACTCTAAATTATTATGAAATAAATTTTTGTCATCTAGGTTTAATTTTTATTCAGTTTTAAAAATCTCAAACTTACAGAAAGCAAGGGAACAAGGGAAGAAAATTATCCAGAGGGTAGCATTAAGGTTTGCATGAGCCTGGGTAGGTCTAAATCCACTGTTAAAACAACTGAGTTAATAATCAACACTGAGGTAATGTGGAGTTGGTAAGATTGGATTGAAGAAAAAACTACCAACTTTCTCCTTTTTGCCTTTATTTTGTAACTCAAAAAACCTGACAGCTGAGATATTTCCTAAATAGTTGCTAGTAATAGTAATCTCATTGTAGAATGACTGCAGGTTTATGCCAGAACCTGGTGATTCTTTTCCTGTTGAGACAGGCAGCTGGTGCAGAGTTTTGTACTCATCTAATCTCTCAGCATACTGGGAACAAGCACACAGGTACATTTTGTTCTCAGAATAATTTTTGAAGAGGTTTCAAAATCATTCAGGTATAATCCTTCACCATTGATGTTCACACTAGCCTACCCTGTAACTTACTCTTTTCTACATATACAGCATTTAGTAAGTAAACACAAAGAACTCTGCTGGCCTTCCCCTCTGGTTCCAGTGCAAGGGCAGGGAAGTCACCACCACCATACTGTAACACTTCAGATTATTTTCAGTTGATATTGAAACACCAAGAGATAAAAATAACTGCATGTAAAGTGTCATAAAATCATACCTCCAAGGCCTTTTGTTACTAGAAAATAGGTCAATTTGTGCTATTTTTAAGGATGCTTGTGACCTTTCTGGTAACTATCCTGTTGGCTTGGCAATATTCAAATTATGATTCTATTTAAAAAAAACACCTGTGTGCATTTGCTGTTAGAACACCTAGATGGAGGACAAAAATCTTAACGAACTCCTAATTGAGTGAAATATGGCTGGCCCACATTTTTGTTCCTACTGATCAACTACTCTGGTTTAGCAGCTCCTACAGCTGCATACAAAGTCAGTGTACCAGAGGCCCTTTTCAAGAATCCTGCCAATTCAGTTTGACTGCCTAAAATTCTTGTACCTTTTCTATGGTCCTAATTTAAATTGGCAATGCTTGTGAATGGTATCAGGTTGTCAGCACTAGGGAAAAGAGCTGTTACTTTTGTTCCTAGAACTAGTACAGTGTGAGCTTTCTCATTGGGTGACACAGGATGACTGGGATGAAGAGGAAGGAAATAGTCCCATCTTTCATCTAATTTTTTTTTTTTTAAAGAAAAGTGCTGAATAACTAAATCCCTTCTTTCATAGAACAAAGGTTCAGTGCAATATATCCCACAGTACATCTGGACCACCCTACTCCACTGTTAAAGAGCAATTAATTTCTCATAGAATTCTCTTCATATTAATAATGTCATCAATATCAGAATGGCAAAAAAAGTACGTTCTGAAGTACTTGCTGTTAGTCAAATTCCATAAAACTCCTATCAAGGTTTCTTTGTTTTACTTTCATGGTTTAACCCCAGCAGGCAATTAAATACCACACAGCCTCTAATTCACCTTCCCCCATCTCCAGTAAAGTTTCTGGGTTAAGAACAGTTTAATAATTGAAATAAAATACTGTAATGATACAAAAAGCAGAGAGGGAGAGAGGAATAAACCCCAGAAGAAACAACTGATGCATGGTCCAATTTCTCACCCCTTGATGACTGATGCCTAGCCTATCCCTGAGCACTGACCAGCAGCTCCCAGCCAGCTGCTGGTGTTTGCATACTGAGCATGGCATTCTGTGCTGTGGAATATCCCTTTGGCTAGTTCAGGTCAGATGTCCTGGACATCTTTCCTCTGGCTTCTTGTGCACCCGCTCACTAACAGAAATGGGAAACTGGGAAGTTCTTGACTTAGAGTCAGTAACAACCAATATAGCAGTGTGTTAGTAACAAGACTCTCATACTGAATCCAGAACACTGCTCTGTACCTGTTGCTAAGAAGAAAATGAACTCCATCCCAGCCGAAACCAGGACAGTATCCACTCCTTATTCCACATCATTTACATCATGCTAGGTCCCACACTTTCCAGAGCACCATTAACTATCCTGTCTTGTGATAGATGCATACACAACAAGCATTCCCTTAGTCTGTTGACAACGTCTATAAAATCTGTTGAGTACATTTAGTTTGTGACCTGGAGCTCCTTCTGTCACAGGAGTCTGTGGTGTGTCATTTTGGACTGTTGCTTGTTAAAGCCAGTTCTGATTCTGTCACTGCTGCACTTACCCAGTTTTATTAAAGTTCATTCTTTATTAACATGATGATCAAAAGGAAGTCAGGTCTTACCCTCAAATCTGGAGTGATGGATACAGGCACCTAATGTGGTGATGGGCATAAATCCACCACAGAAATGATAATGTGCCACATTGTACAGCAAATAACATCATACATTTTAATTCACTGATCATTATTGCCCAGAATCAAATCCCCCTTGGGGTACGTACTGGAGTGCTCCATCCTCCTGCGTTACTCACCAAGTACACACAGGTCCTTGAGCAGAAGCAATCTCATGGACAGGTTTGCCTTTGTCTAAGGCAGAAATAACCCAGACTGTTTTCCTCAGCATATTTTTAATGTGCACAGCAGGAATTCTATCCCCCTCTACAGTACATAACAGTCTTGTTTGAGCAGTGCCAGCCTGACTGACAGATGCCCTAGTGTTGGCTAAGGAGGTGGCCTTTGCTAAATGTGTATCCCAGTGTTTGAAGGTCCCACCACCCACAGCTCTCAGTGTAGTGTTTAACAGTCCATTGTATTCCTCAGTCTTCCTAAAGGCTGGTTCATGGTAGGGAATGTGATATACCCACTCAGTGCTGCACTCTCTGGCCCAAGTGTCTAGAATGTTTCAGAAATGAGTCCCAGTGTCTCTGTGGTATCCTGTCTCCTTAAAGCTTGCCTTTCAAGGCCTAGGACAGTATTCCAAGCAGTAGCATTGGACACAGGATCGATTTCCAGCCATTCAGTGGCTTCTTCCACCATTGTAAGGACATGGTGCTTGCCTTGGTGGGTTTGTGGGAGTGTGATATAGTCAATCTGCCAGGCCTCCCCAAATTTATACTTAGCCATCATCCTCCTTACCAGAGAGACTTTAATCACTTGGTTTTCTTAATTGCCGTGCATGTTACACATTCACAGTTAATCTGTGTGACAGTGTTCTTGGTCAAGTGCACCCACTGGTCATGAACCCATCTATATGTTGCATCTCTTGATTGCCCAGGGTGTCATGGACCCATTGAGCTACAAACCATTCACTCTTATGATGCCAGTACTAATCCACCTGAGCCAATTCAGTCTTAGAACCTGATTCACCTGTTGCTTATTCTCCTGTTCTTCAGAGATGTGACCCTTGGGTGCAGGAGCATCTATCTACATGATGTACCTTCACAATCAAATTGTCCATCTAGCCCAGATGGCTTTACCTCTGCACTGCCAGTTATGCTGCTTCCATTGCTGCCACCACCCCCACAGGGCATCTGCCCCCATCCATTAATCAGTACAGAGGTGAAGTATTGGCCATTTTTCTTGTTCAGCAATGTCTGAACCCAGCTGGATGGGTTTCACCTCTGCAAACTGACTTACCTTGTCCTTCAGCAGTTTCCATGTCTTGTCATAATGGATTTCATACAGTTTTCTTCCACCTGTGATGCTTTCCTACAGCAGAACCCATGATTAAACAAGGCATATTGTTTTTCCCTTACCAGTTTACATACTGAGCATAACATTTTGTGGTGTAGAATATCCCCTTGGCCAGTTTGGGTCAGTTGTCCTGGACGTACTCCATCACAGCTTCTTGTCCACCTGCTCACTGGCAAAGCATGGGAAACTGGAAAGTCCTTGAACTGGAGTGTGCACTAGTAAGCAACAAAGTATCAGTGTGTCATCAAGATTGTTCTTGTACAGAATTCAAAACACAGCCCTGTAGCGGCTACTGAGAAGAAAACGAATTACATCTCAGCTGAAACCAGGACACTTACCTAGAAAAGGGAGTGGTTTTGGCAACTGCTGCTGATGTAATTACTCTAATTCAGATCTAAAACGTTGCTTGTTCATGTAAAGGAAACAAGTTTCTTGCACCTCTTCACATGAAACAAATTCTCTGTATAGCTTCTCCTTAGCCGGCAAGCACCCTCCTGTGCCCCCACAGTTCCCTGCCCAGAGCTGCCTCCAGGTTACCTCCCCCAGTAATGGCCTTTTAAGATGATACTTCACTTACATTTATTTACATCTTCTTTAGCAAGCCTGCAGCAGAGAAGGGAAGGTGAACAGCAGGTTGGGTTAAATTATTTTCCCTCCAAAATGTTAGTTTTGTGCCTCTGAGATTCTTCTTCCTGCTACCCGCTGTCACCTCTCCTCTCTGCCAGGTTTGCCTGGCAAACCCACAATCCAGCTGCTCAAGGTAAAAATCACTTAGAAAATAAGCAGAGTAATACGGAGCCACATAAATTTAAAAAAACCCCATGTACCTAATGCATTATTTACAAGCTAGTGTAAATGATTTAATTATTTACTGATTCATTGGTGTATTTTTCACATAGGTTCACTCAACAAATACATTTTTTGTTTAAATATTCAACAAAGAAATGTTTCTGTTTAAATCTATTGTCAAGGTGAAGCAAAAGCATGTATAGCAAAATTACTTTTGTTAAACTTAGAAAATGATTTTTGCTATTATTTATGGACTCTGGATCAGAAATCCTCTGTGTTTAATGTGTTCCCCAATGAACAATACTGTGTAATTAGGCCCTGATGTTTCAGCAGAAAAATGCTCTCTAGCCTGCTGCCAGAGCAGCACGCTCCCTGCTGCACCTGCACAAATCTCCCTGATAAGGCTGCTCCAATTGGCACCTGAAGGAATGTGCTGTAGATCAGCAGCAAGTCACCAGCACAGTGGTTCCACTGTATCCTCAGTTACGCTGTAACTGATATATAAACAGGAAAAAAAGCTGACTTTTTGTTTGTATCAAGCAGTGCATAGAGTTAGGAGGATTAGATTTGTATTTTGAAAAGAGCAAATTTCAGTGGCTTTCAAACTTGGATTTGGTTCAGATCCTGCAACAATGGAAAAGGTTTGCAAATCTAAACTCAAACAATCAGATTTTTTTCTCTATAACTTTCATTTCTTCTCATAGATAGGACCAAATGAATAGTTTTCCCCTTTCTTAAATGTATATAATTATAACCATTCTTCCAAAAGTCATGTATTTTTCTAGCAGTTTCTTTTGAGTATGGATTGAAATGATTTGTCCTACATTAACACTTTAATGATCAGTTAGGATCCAAGCCACATTTTGCTGACAGCACAGTTGTCATGCTCAGGCAGTCTGCATTTTGGTAAGCTATTGCAATAAAACACACTAATAGGAGGAGAGAAATACTTCCCTAGCCAAATACAGGTCACTGTAGAATCATACAGACCAATAGTTTGGCCAATAGCATTCAGAGGGTCTGAATCACAATCTTATGGCTGCTGCTCTTCACATCCCTGTTACAGCCTGGATCTTCATCAAATGTTACAGGTGATAGACCAGCACCTAAAAGGGTAATTGGCAGCCATGGCTCTCTTCATTTAGACAACTGGCTTAATCCTTGAGGTTATTTTTCTCAGAAATCTCCTGTACTTCCAGCTGGATTGTTATCAAGAAATCAGAAGAGACCAAGGGCTAGAATGGGCCTGGGTGACTGATTCTACAGCTTTTGGATGATGTGGCTCTGTTAGCAGGTTGTGTGCCATGTAATGCTCATTGCTTCTTCTGCCCTGCAGTGCTAGAAAATATGCAGAACAGTCTGAGACGTTGTATTGTCATGGCAAAAAACTGTGCATAAGATCCTTTATAAAATCACAGACTAGAAATTGCCTTTTTTTTTCCCTTTCTAATATCTGAAAACCAGATAAGCTCTTACTGAAAAGCTTTCAAATAAATATCTTTCTGCTTCAGCTCTCCACACAACAGGCCACTGGGACAGTGTTGCTGTGAATAGGCCACATCTCTCAACAGCTTGAAGAGCTTTCCTGGCTATTGATGTTTCCCTGACTCAAGTCCAGACCTGTGATAATGCAGCCCCTTTTGGAGCCACTTTTACGGAGATATCTGAGTAGTTTTGGAGTCATGAGTCCACTTGTCTTCTCTGTGATAAAGTTACCCAGTTAAGGCAGCAAGGCAATCAGACTGGAATCTCAGAAATCAAAGATTACCACATGTGCCTCACCTTGTTAATGTTTTACTAACTGTATGGATGCATTTTTGCCTTTTTATTTTGGGAGGCAGGGGGAGAAATGAGGGCAGGTGGGGGGCATATTTTGTTTTACTTATATTCCTAAACACCCTGATCTATCACACTTTGAGATTTAAAATCACCACCTGAATTAAATCCCCATCCATTTTTAGCTTTGTTGTTAGTACTTGAAGTATCATCTGATGTATTTTGCAATTATTTAATTATTATCCTTTTACACAAGGTGAAGGAAGACAACAGAGCGTATAGTTCTCAGAAGGTTATTTACAAGATTCTGCAAGAGCCATCCTCTGACCCAGGCTGTGTCTCCACCTTGGCAGGCTGCACTTTTGAGTGGGGGAACCTACAAAGGAGTCCCACTGTGACATGGTCTCAAGGTCACCATGGCTGCAATCTCAGGGCATGCGGCTCTGGATAAATTACAGCCTTACAGCCCTTTCATGTGGCATACACACCATTGCTGCAACAATGGGCTCGTGGTGATACGGCGCTGGAGGAGATGGCCATAAATGTGACATACCATGTGTGCTACATGCCATTTCTGGTGGCACCAGTTCCCACCAGGGATGCTGGTGAGAGTCTTAGGGTTCTTTTAAAAAGGTTAATGAGGGAAAGGAGACACAAGGATTGCAACTGAATTTCAGAATAACCCCTACCAGATTACTCATAGGTCTCTTACTGGGGGTGTGGGGGTGTATTTGAAGTGTTTCTACAAGACCAGATACATCCTACTGAATTTTTCATGGAAAAAACTTCACTTACTTTAGCCTGAAAGATATGTAGGAGGAAAACTCAGTTCAGTTTGTTCACAGCATGAGATTACCTTAAATTCTTGCACAGCCAGTGTGGCTGCTGAGTTAGTGGTGAACCTGTGTGCTGCTCACAGCGTGTGATGCTCTCCTGCCATGTGTGACACACTCACACAGGTGTCAGCAGGGCAATGCTCGTGTCCTTCATTTGTGGAAAAGGTGAAATTAAAAAAAACCCCAAGCCTCTACTTCAGGACACAGTGTGACAGAATGAGCTATGTACCAATCATTTTTATATCTGATATTTGTCATGTGCTCATCCTAATAAAATCCAAGTTCCCTCAGTTTCAATGACTTGCTGCCTTTTTGAGTAGCTTAGAGATGGGAAGGTCAAGGACAGATCCAGCTCAGAGCTCTGGCTGATTTGTTTCTAGCCCTGAGATGCTGTCAGTTTACAGACTGCTACTGCAACTTCCTTTCCTTGAGTCCTTTCTGGAAGATGCTCTTAGATGAATTTGAGACAAGGCCAGTTTCAAAGTGCAAAAGTTCTGGAAAGGTGTTTTCAATTATTTCCTTCCTTAAGCCAACCGAGCTTGGCTACAGGAGCTTGATGAAGAAGGTGGGGTGCAATCAACAAGTGTTGTCTCTGAGTTACTAGTTATATCTTTGCATTGTTAGTCAGAAAAAAATTAAAAATATCTTCCAATTTATTTGTGTTACTTGTCCTGTTTATTAATTCACACTACCTTATCTTAGTCCGGGCAAAGGAAAGAATTTCCCCTTTTTCATTATTATTGTTAGTGACAAAATCCTCAGATACCCATCTTCAAAATGAAATATTCAATAATGTAAAAAGAAGTGCTTTTAAAATGAAATTGAAATTATTGATAACTGTTTTTATTTTGCTTGTGGGGTTTAAACTTAGGCAAAGTTAGTCTAAATAATACCCTTCAGATAATGAAACTCTGGCAAATATCTCTTTATATTATGTACTGTTATCCAAAGACTCAATGATGTGGCAGTCAATAGTTACACATATCTATATCCACTTTCCCTGTAGTTAAATAAACTTTTAAAGAAAGTGCTCCATTAGCTCCTGATCATCAATCTTCATGTAATAATGGAGCTGTTTAAACTCAGATAGGCTTCTCCCTGCCCCCCTCCCAACTACCACCCAATTCTATTAAAATATTTACATTGTAATAACTCAGTAGGGTTCGTGTTTTGGGTTTTTTTTTCCTAAATTGAAGGCCTGTAAGTGGGTGAAAGTATTTTAAAGCAGGGTGAGACTGAAGGGACGTGACATGTTATTGAATTAAGGGCCTTAGAAGGTGAGGGCTGTGCAGTCATAAATTTCAGGAATGCGGATGTAACTCTGAATGTGTATATGAAGTTGACAGACTTTGACAGCTACCATCTGTGAACAATAATGTATAGAGCAGCAGGGCTACATGATGCAGACTGGAATGTACCTATCAGGCTCTAAGGACTGTAACAATTTACTACTCATTATCAGCGACCGTGGTCATGATTAGCTGCAGGGGTTGGAATGAAACTTGGAAATTATGAGAACAGAGTTGCCCTTGTTAAAGCAGAATAATTAGTTTAATACATATGAGGAGAAAACAGGCAGGAGACTTCCTTCTTTTTCCTGCTCATGAAAACTAAAAAAATGCACAGTGAAAATGGATAGACTGTTACCTCCTCCTGCATCACTTGAAATATGAGAAAATGGCGATGTTGTATTCATTCCGTTTCTGTTCCAGGGCTTTCCACAACTCTGCAACCTTTTCAGCATAGAATGGCAGGGACATAATTATGTGATAACTGTGTTAATGCTACATTCATTTACCAAAGCTGATTTCTTGTGGTCTGTGCTTTGCTGTGCTCCATCAGAGCATAGCATTGTGGCCAAAGCATACCTTTGAAGCACAGCACCTCACAAGTAAAATCTCTATTAAAAAAAAAAAAAGTGCTCTTTTCTCGGTAATTTGTATTGCAAACAAATCTATGTTTTCCCACAGATTTATATTTTTCTTGGTAGACACCTTAAAGTACAGTGTAACTGGAGCCACAGAGAAATATTGTGAATTCTCATTTCAGCCTGCCCAAGCATACTGTGTGTTGAGACTGAGAGACATTTTATTGCTTAGCATAAATACACATGGGTCAGTCCCACTGGAAATTGTTTATTTAAGCTGAGAATCGGTCCCAGGAAATCAAGGAAATTATCAGATAAGAAACAGAAAATATACAGTCTCCACAATGTATATCTCAATGTCCACAATAATATATATTCATTCCCCTTCTTTTCCTGCAAACATTTGCTTTTCTTACAAAAATGGCATTAATCCTAGTCTACACACATTAGTCAACAGTGAACTCCGACATAAGATCCAACAAGGTGCCCAGATTCCAAGGAAGGGCATTTGACTTAGAAAAACACCCAGCAAAAACAACACAATGAAAGAGAGAAACAGCAGGAAGTCTACTGAGCAAGAACAATATCATCCATCCTCTTTTAACTGAAAGAGAGAGGTTAAGGTTGGTTAAGAAGAATGTGTGACCAGACAAGAAAAGTATAGTAAGCAGTTCCTGTGATAGATGGTTGAAATTTAGTTGTTCCTGCCTAACAGGGGTGGGGGTTGTGGGGTTGCACTGTGTGACCTTGTTGAGTCCCTTTTACAGATATTTAACAGGAAAGGACAAGGTTATTTCTCCACTGGAAAGGTTGTGTGCTTTTTCATTATCTGCTTTAGAAAAATGTACACCAGTGAGGTTATCAATAGAAAGCCATTAATAAAGACACATCCCTGAAAATTATTGACTTACCCAGACCTGGCTTAAAGATGTGCCTGTCACAGTCACAGAGATGCATCTTAGCTCGTAGATAAGGGAGCTCTGAGTTGGCACCTCTCTGGTGTCTGGGTAGCTTGGTATGTTTGTTTCTGCCTCGAGATGACTGCAGGCTGAACATGAAATGGCAAACGGCTGCAAAAAGTGGGACAAGGGGAGACTCCTTGCTCTTGTGTTCCTCAGCTTGATGGGAAATTTTGCTTACACCAGTCAACGCATACATAGCCTGACTGTCAGATCAGGTTGTTTTCAGAACAGATTATTTTCAACTAGATAAAGTGAAAAGGAATCAGTTTAACAACATTTTAATTTTTTTTCTTGCAACAAGCTCTATCTCAGAAATGGAAGAAAGGTGTGTACATTAGGTTTTTGATGGAAATGGTTTGTGTTGCAGCAGAATAAAACCCATTTTTTTCCAACTGGCTCTAACTACCCATGTGTATAAACAGACCCTGAAAAGAATTAAGATGCAGATGACTCTGTTACTGGTGCAAGAAGTGTAATGATTCAGTGCTGTAATTAGTTATTTTGATAATGATAAACTTGGGTTGTATCTTGTATAACTGTCAGGTAAGTGATAGCCACTGGACTGACAAAGCATGAGCACAGAAAGCTGCTTCTTCTGGTGCTGCTGATGTGTCCTTTTGTGCCTTGATTTCTTGTTCAGAGCCTGTCTAGGTGCCTGTGAACCCAAATTAGTGGCATCAACTTTATTTCTTCCTTAGAGTAGGCTTCCCTGCTTTGCCCTATTTGCGCAGCACCTGCCCCAGTGCAAATAAAAGTCTTAATGATGATTGTTCAAAAATAAGTTAAGCAATAGGCAGGAGATGTTAACCAGAGCTTCTGGCCACTACTTGCTGGGCTGTATTTGAGACAGTCTAAAGACATAGAGTTTTACTGATTATTTTTGATCTTATCTCCAGTCATTCCTCAAGTGGTTTGAATCACCCATAGAGACACAGGCTGCCAAATATATAACAAAAAGTACCAGTCAGGAGCCTTGGGTCTGTGTTCTGAAAACTTCCATCCCTGCAGATCTTTTCTAAGAGACCTGTTCTCTTAGTATCATAGTTAACATGGATGTGATATGCAAAACAACCCCCTGCTAACAGTCTGTGATAGTGTTTGATGTTACATGTGCTCCAGTTTTGTCCATAGCCTGTTCAGATATCAGTGTGTGAGGGAGAGCTCTGTTAATTAGGCACAGTTATCATTTGCATCTACTGCCTGTAAGACAGAAAACATGCCCACACAACATGATGGACAGACACAGACTGTCTGGAGCACAAACCAGCAAACCAAATATAAACTCTCCTGGGGCGGTCTCTGTACATGTTACAAACACATGCTGGTGTGAAAAGTCCTTTCTACCTGCTTTGTTTTTGATGCTATTGTTATCTGTAGTAGCAAGATAAAAGCTTGTTGAGGATTACCACTCTATTTTATGTCCTTTATTTTGCTGTGTGGACGTGTCTAAAGGCATTGAAAACTTTGAGGCTATTGCAGCCTGTAGAAGAGAACCATTTTCTAAGAGTGCCATTTTAATGCAGGTAACCTACTGCATTCCTTCAGAGCAGTAAAGAAAATAGCATTAGGACTGAAATTGCCTGTAATTTTCCTCCTAGCACTTTGTAACAGGAGTATTGCTATGTTATTTTACCTCTCTTTTTTTATGTGGCTGTAATTTCTGAGGTTTTGGAATCACATTCCTCTAAAAAGTCTTTCTTTATTTGCTTTAAAACATCACTATAACATTAAAGTTGGTAGACATGCTACCAAACAACTCAATGCTAAGCTACAAGTATTTCTTATCTTTACCTGTGTTTGTTCTTCTCCCCATTCCAGCAAGCCAGTAAGGTAGTGAGTCTGGGCAGTCTGATCTTATTCTCTACATTTCCTGCTTGCTCATTTTAAAACCTGTGAGCCAGAAATTTGTTTTACAAGTTCCCCCAGCTCCTAGTTCTCCTTTGCATTCAAGCTGTCTAGTAGTGATTAACCAACTTGTAAACACAGTAGGAATTACTACCGAAAATGGGTCTAACCTAAAAGATGGTAATCTCAAAGGGTTTTGTGGCTACTTCATGCCCTGCAAGTTCAATCTCAACAGCTTCCAGAGTTAACACATTAATTTCTGGGATTTGGTTTTGAGACATTATGGGGTTGTTGAGATTTTCAACCCGTCTTGTTGCTTTTGCTTAAGCAATAACTTTCTGAAGATATTTTCAGAATGTGGAACATCTGTGTTACTCAGCAACTGTTTTTTGATTTTCATGGATTTTCACTATTCCATGCTTTGCCTCTGTTCCCAAGACAGTGACCTGTAGATCTCAGAGGGTAAAAAGTTAATTCTAAAAGATAGCCACCTTATTGTTGCCTGCCCTTGCAAAACTTACTTTTAGTTTTACTGAGTGTCTTCCCTTCCACTCAACAGAGTTTTTAAAACCATTTTTATTCCTGTTCAAATATCTGCTATAAAATTTAACCTTTGTGCAGGGTTCTAGTATGTTGAATATACACTGATCTTTGAAAAGAAGTACAAACACCTTTTATTCTATATATTTTTTGTCTTATTTAACTCTATTTCTGAGATGGTATTTCTCAAGTTTCAGGTACAAGGCAGACTTTAAGATACAAGTATCATGATTCCTGTGAATTTAATGTTTAGAGACATCCCTGAGTACCCAGAAAACAGATTCAAAAGTAAAACCTAATGTTGTTCTTTTAATAATAAATCTGATAATGAATAGAAAGCCTCAACCTCGAAAAATGGGCTGGAGCAGCATTAAACATCTCTGGCAGACAGGGCAGCATTAGCAGCAATCCTGGGGTGCAAGACACATGCCAGCACACTGCACTGGCCCCACATCCTGGTTACTGGGTCTCTGCTTATCCAATAAGAGATAATTGAACTTGACCTCCCTCTCTCTGAGCATTTCATAAGCCTGGATCACTGTCAGTCTCTATCCCCTGCTGTTCTTAAAAGCAGAGTTGGGGCAGGGGGAGAAAAAGAACACCACAAAATCCATGCACTTGTTTATGACCTTAACAAATTTTACCCATCCTCCCAAACTGATCACTGTTAGGCTGCCTTGCTGCTGAGTTGGCAAATTTTGAGCCCCAGTTATCACCACTGCAGATCTGACCTTGTGTCTGTAGTAGTCACTGGACTGGTCTGTGAAGTCATGTCTTTGGACTACCCCCGATTTCACCCAGCAAGAGAGGGCTCCAGGGGAGGTCTGGACAGTTGCCACTGTGCACATTGACTCATTATAGTAATATGGGTTGGCTTGGGCTGGCATCCAATTTGTGCTCTAGTGAGAGACAGAGCATTACATTCATCAACAGGACAGCAGCCCCTACCTGTCCAGCTTGAAGTGTGAATGAATCATTGGTTTGCCTCTGCTCATATGGGACATGGCATTCTAGCAACAGTCATTGTTGCTTGAGAAAACTTCTATTTTTCAAGAGAAGGACTGTTCATATTAAATATTCTTATAGCTGGAATGGATGTATACAGTTCCTAAAGTCCTTTTATCATTCAGAGTTAATAAATGCCAATGGAGACTTCTGTATTTTGTTAAATAACAACTACAGTTTTCAGTTGTTTGTGTGGGGTGTTTTTATCTGCATATTTAGTGCTGTAAAGCATTGTCTGAAAATATATAAACTCTTCTGGAGCAAATGCCTCATTCTTCAGCTGAATGTTACAATAGTGGATGACACAGGGAGGCACTTTCTTGAGTGTTCTCTCTCTCTCTCTGGCCTCTGAGGCTTGCTTCTTGTTTGTGCTACCACTCTGCTTTGAGAAAAGAGGCAGGGAATGCCCTGTCTCCATAGAAGTATCCAGTCCAGAGGTTGGAGGAGACTCCTGAGGGGAGCAAGATATGGCTTTGGCTCATCTCAGGCTGAGGAGAACACTGAATGTCTTCTGCTTTCTGGATGAGCACTTCAACCTCTCATCCGTGATGGGCATTCATAGGCAGCCTCCATCATTCTGCCTTCTGAAGAGAAAAAACTGAGCTGAAGATCTGCACTCAAAGAACTGACCTGTGTGCCTCAGAATCACTATCCCCAAGTGTCTTAGTGAAGCTGGGTCTAAAAATCTTCACAGCATCAGTGTTCATGCAACACTGGTCAACAACTTTGGACATAAGGAATGGCCTGGCTTTGTATCCTTCCTACTAACTCTGAGAGCAAGGTCCCTATGAGGCTCTGCTGGGCCACAGAAAGTGCTGTGGATGTCCTCCTGAAGCTGCTTTGGCCATCCCGCAGGAGAGGATGAGCACCACTGACAAGAGGACAGGCAAAGCCTCCAGACTTTTTGCCTCATCCTTAATTTAGCTGTTGGTAGGTGGCTTTGCCAACTTGTCAAATTGATAAAAGTTTATTCCTCCTAGGGAATCATGGGACTTCACTCCCAGAAAGCTGCTCCAAGTTTCATCCTTAGCCAGCACATCCTTAACCTGGACTCACTTGCACTCTGAAACACCTGCACTTTTTTTTTTTTTTGCAAGCCACCATTTTACTAAGGATGCATCACACCTTGACAGTGTTTTTCATCCACACAGCTGTGTGTACTTAATGGTGGTGTGAAGGATTATTGCCTCATTCCAGAGATAGGGAAAATGGAAAATCAGGCAATTCAGCTTGCTTTTGATGTAATTCAGAGCTGGAAGAAATACAGTACTGCAGCTAACAGCTAGGTGAACATTTCAATATTTCTGGTCAGTTGGAAAGGGCTAACTTCATATTTTACAGTTAGGTAAAGAGCGGAGAAGAGCATGTGCATTTAGAAATGCACATTCTGTGGCCACAATTAATACACCCCATAATATCTATTAGCAGACTTAGAGGGTGGGAGGGAAAAAGGAGAGGGGGAACCATCCTGGCTTTCTTGGAGACAATGAAGCACTGTCTTGAGTTTTCTGCAATTAGGAAATCACCTACGAGTACATTTTTTCCTTTAATATTGTTTTTGTGTGTGGCATTTTTCCTCTTGTTAGAGCTGATTGAATATTGGGGATTTCAAGAAGCAAGCAAGGCACTAGCAGGAGGCCTAAGAAACCTCCTGGAGCAATGGTGCTGATCCAAGAACTCATGTCTCTTGTATCAGTGGTCTTGTTTGGGGTTTCTTGGAGAGTCACACTAATCTTACTCTGGCTCTCTAAAAAAAAAATGCATGCACCACAAAATCATAGCCCGCTGGTACTTGTTACAGCACATATTGCTTCCATGTGTCTCCTTGAAGGACACTGCATTTCTTTACCCACAGTTTTCCCCCTCTGTGGGCTGAGGTATGTCTGAGCTCGGAGCAGCTTGCCTGAGCTGTGACTATGCTGTGTGCCATCTGGGCCTCCTCTTTCTTCACAATGGCTGCAAGGCAGGACATGTCAGCTGAACTTGGCAGGGGAACAAAAGCCATTTGGATGCTATAAGGAAAACAACTGCTCCGTGGTTTGGAAGCTGCTGCTGGATCTCACGGTGAATCAGAGCGTGTCCCTCACTGTTTCACAACACTCTGCTCCTCAGAGCACAGCCTTGCAGCAAGGCCAAAAACAAGCCTCGTGGTGTATGGATTTTCATCTTGTAATAACAGCTTCGTTTTCTAGACATGAAGTACATGTCCTCCAGTAATATGTGATGAAATGTAAATTGTACATACATGTTCTGTAGCCTCACTGCTGGCAGGCTCTCCTCGGGAGCCTCAACAGCCTGCACACCATTGTGCTTCAGCTTTCTCATACACCCCCAACAGAGCCATTCTTGAGGCCACAAGTTTCACCTACAATCCACTGGCAATATCTTATGTGATCTTTATGGCAATTAGCCAGGGTAAAATACATGAGCAGGTGTTGAGGGGACAAAAAAAAAAATCAGGAAAAAACCCCTTGTGGGAGTGAACAGACTAACTTGCTGTGAGAGACAAGGCTTCCTGACCTCAGACCAGGCCATTCATCTCATTTCCAGCACCACTGCAACGTGCCAATGCCCATGCCACTGGTGAGAAGACCACGAGCAGATGTGAATCCCAAACTGGAGCTGTCTCTGCCTTCCTCTTGCCACCCCTGGGATGGCAGCCATCTGCTGCCTGGGGTGTCCTATCTGCACTCATGGAGGATGGGGGAAGCTCTGGCTTCTTGCCCAGCAAGCCCTCAGGGGCGAGGGTGGCCTGGCATTGAATCCTGCAGGAACGCCACCAATACAGGGGCCGTGCTTTTAGCTAAGGATGCCAAAATACTGCTCAAGGCATAGGGTGGGAGCTGGCAGACAAGTGTGAGGGCTGGGCTCAGCATGTGACTTGGTGTGGGACAAAGGTGGTGGTGAGGAAAGGCAGGGAGGTTTGGCCTGGTGTTGGGCTGGGTGACAGGAAGATGGAATAAGCAGGCTGGGACGTGCTTCATCCTGAGGTGTGACCAGAGACAGACCCATGATCACTGCTGGTCAAGGTGTTGGCCAGCTCTTTACATCTCTTTTTGTTTGCCTTCTCTTTACATTTTGATACCTACTGCTGTCAGTGATGGCACTCAAGTTAACTTTGGGCACCTCAGGTTGAGGAGGGCACTCACATCCTGGGGAGCCTGAAGCGAGGCCACCAAGCTCCAGAATCCCACGTGATGTCAGTAAGCTTCTGATCTGGCCAGGGACAGAGACTGGGCTGAACTAAGTAAAAGAGAAAGGTTTCTTACTTCTTCTGCTCATGGCAACAGCTGTTTTCTGTTTTCTGAAGCAAATGAATCCTGTTTGTGTTTCCCTCTGCTGCTTGGATCACAGGAGCCCATAGCTGCTGGCAGAGCCTGCAGGTGAGGCTGGCAGCAGGCTCATCTCAGCCCATAGATGCTGTTACACATCATTGCTGTCACTTTTGGTGACTGACAGAATGCCAAGGATGTAATGACTGAAACAACTAGCTGCAAAAAGTATGTCTGCATGGCTCTGTTTAAGAAACCTGTGCATTATGGACTACAAAATATTATAGTGTGAATGCATTCTTCCCACAGCCCCACTTTCCATATCCAGCTGCCTGCAGTGTCTTTCTCTTTCCCCATCACAAGTGCTGGCTGTGATTCTTTTCCTTGCAGAATTTGTTTTCTGTTCTCTACTTGTTGGATGTTTCTTCTACCATATTCAAAGGATTTTTCCCTGAGAATATGTTGGGCAATTTTTAAAGTGCTAGTAGAGCTATAGGCCTGAAAGACAAACCAAAACTCACATAATTTGCCTCTGCATTTTTTTAATGATAAGAGATAACAGATAAAATATCCTTGCTTAGTAATTCTTTGCTAACCAAAAGACAGCCTGTCCTAATGTGAGGAAAAATTGTAAGCTAAATTGGTGCAGATGAGATGCTGTACATCTTGCAGAGAGTCTTGAAAGCAAGGTTTCTTTCTGTAAATGCAATCTTTTATTATAACTTTGAACAAAGTTTTCTACTTCTACAAAATATTTAGTAGTCAAAGAAAATGGGACATCCATTAATACATATAGATAATACTGTATAGAGTATATTTTCTACATATAGAAAATATTGTATGAGTAGAATTTGAGAAAATTATGCTTTATTGTAACAGTTGTTCTGTTTTTTCCCCTGGAGTATTTTTACTGAGCATTGACTTTTTTAAATGAGTTTTTATTTCAGAGTTAACATTACAGTCTCTCCCAGATCAGCAATAATGTAGTTGTACTGCTTGCTGAGAGGACAGAAGAATGAACTGCAACTTCAGTTTTTTCATAGCTGATTCATAGACCAAAAGAGAATGAATCTTTTATGTACCACTGCCTCTTGGTATTTTGAAAGAATACATATTTTGAAACAGCTGAGATTGCAGTTACTCTTCAAATACAAGTGAAAAACATTCTAGCTACGTGTTAATGTTTTATTCATTGCTATATGTAATATTAATGCAAAATACTTCCACTTCTCAGTTACAAATCCTATTAACAGTTTGTGAGGTTTCAGCTATTTCAGATGTCAAGATGTTTGAGAATGTGGGATTTTAAGCAGTAAGTCAGCTGTTATCTACATCTACAGCTAAGCACTATGGCTGGAATAACACCTATTTGACTCGTTTTCCTAATCATTTGTGTGCAAAATCTATTCCCTTTCACACCCATGGGAATTAAGGAAAGATGCTGACAATAACTACTGTAGAGAATTACTATTTGCAGTTAGACCTGCAGGTACAGTGATCCTTTGTCTGGAATGCAGTAAAAACCAATGTGTATCAAATTTCAACATTGCCTAATTTTCCAGTAGTTGATTCTAATTGGAACTGCTCTTAAGCCTGACTTATTACACCATTCTTTTCTATTGCTCTTAGCAACCATATAGCTTGCTTTACAGCTAGCTTGATGCTGAGTCTTAGTATTCTTTTTAGCAATTTGAAATAATGTCTTGAGTCACAAGTCAGTCTTGGCCAGAATTCCTTCTCAATATAAAAGAAAAAAATCTGTTTTACAAACGCAACTGTGAAAAAGCATACATTTTCCCAGACTTTCTAGATACCTTTTTTCCCCCAACTTCAGACTATGGGAATGCATTCTGTAGTCTGTAATTCTATTCCCATACAATGAAAATTAATGTAAACTTTTATTAATGCCAACAGTGGAATTAAACTTCTAGGAAAACACATACTGCATCAGTAGTACAGTGGAATATAATGAGGCATTTTCTTACATACTCAAATAAAGGGATAAAGGGTAGTACCTTGCATTTAAATGCCCCTTCATCTTAAATTTAAAGCGCAGCATTTCAGGTTGACACTTATGGAGATTTTAGCTCCAATCCTCCCTTTGCCAGTTAATAATATGTGAGGGCAGAGGAGTCCTGAGGTCAGACAAAGCCTACTGGTAGCTAAGCTGTCCTGAAGCCACTGCTCTGCAACCTGTTCCAAGCACAGGAAAATGTCCCTGATGTAAAGAGCACAGAGTTGTTGTGAAGGCTTATCAGGAACAATACTAAAATGAGGATAAGTCAGCGGCCATCTTGATTGTTTAGATTACATTAGAGAGATTTTATGTTTTGTGACAACAAAACCAAGCCCAGTCCTACTTCCTAAATGGTGGCTTGTCTGCTGCTGAGAGCCCTGGAGAATCCCAGTCACTTTCTGGCATGTGTAAGGCTGCCATCAGTCCAAGTCACCTGCCCTGTCTGGATAGGGGGTGATTGTTGTGCTATACTTGCATCCTTTCTGTGGCCATCCCATAATAGTGACTCCATGGAATCAGAAACTAAGGAAAACCCACATTAAACCAACAGATCCGGATGGAAATCTCTCTGTCTTTAGCCAGGTTTGTTCTCTGGGTCTCATACTCTCAACAAAACTTGCTGCCCTAGCATGCACCCAGGAGGGAGACCTTTCTCAGAGGAGCTAGCTAAAGCCCAGGTTTCCTTTCACATCTTCAGCTGTGTCCAACAAGAATTAGTAGTGATGGGCTTTGTTTTGGACAGTGTGAACAAGAAACTTCCTCTTGAGGCTGTAGTTCAATCTGGATGGAATGACAAATACTTCCTAGGCAGCTGGATAGAACTCCCCCAAGCTATGGAGTGTCAGGGCATGGGGTACCCAGGCACAGCCTGTCTGAGGCTCTTACATCCCCAGCTTCTAGCTAGAAGTTAGACAATAAGTGCTCTCTGTTAGCATTTTTCTTTCTCATTTGGTGGAGATTTCTGTGATTTATTCAGAAGAAAACATGACCAATCTATTCAAACAATGAGAGTTTTTACATCTGTTTGTTTGTTTCTGAGGAATCAGTGAGACTGAGCTAAAGGTAAGTTGTAGTTCAGCCACAGAAACAGGTCTCCAGGCTATTCTGGGCAAACAAGATTATTTCTTTTCAGAGTTCCTGAATATCTTGGGCAGAAGGCAAAAGTGCTCTGTCGTAGTTTAAGAAACACACGGAAATATTTTCCTTCTATCTGTAATTGATGCTTTTCTTCCTTCCTATTATTAATACGGCATTATACCTTAAAATGTGCAATGAATGTGCTGCAGCAGCAGTGTGCCCTGTGACTTGGCCTGCAGGCTGCTGGGGAGGCCGTGCCAGGCTGAAGGAAGGAGAAAAGCTGGAGGCTGGCAGGACCAGGGCCCCATTTCCTGCCTCGCCTGGGGACCCATTCCAGCCATTCCACGCCACAGCACTGCAGGTAGCACGGGACAAATAACTCTGGGCTCTGAGCAAGAAAGCAAATACAACAATGACCATGAAAATTGCCCAACCGGCTAAATCTGGTTCCAGCCAGGAACTAAATTCTACCTTGAAACACTTAAATCCCATTTGGAAGGCATAGATTTACATTCCAGATGAGGAATTAATGGCTTTCGCACAATATTCTCAGCAGAGATGCCCCAGCATACCAACCTCTGTGTTTTCAGTAGATGGAATTTGTAATTCCTCCAGGAGCTGCATTCTTCCAAGTGTTACTTCTATTTTTGGACTGACTACTTGCTTTATTTAGAGGGGGGAAAAAAAGAGAAACCAAAAACCTGTGCTCTTGTCAAATTGTTGATGCTATATGAATCATCTATATAATAACACAAAACCATGCTTCTCTGTTGTGGTGCAGTTCATCATCATCACAAAGGGGTTTACAGAAAACAAACATAGATGACAGTCTGCTCTTAAGCTTCCTGTGTTTAATCCTTGTGCATATTTAGCCAGCTGAACAGTGTACTGTTGAAAAATGGATTGTTATTAAAATGTTGGGTGTTGCAGTAGCTGCAAAGTCCCATGTTTTTTTACTAATAAAAATGAATGCCATTCCTCTGACAATTTTTGTCTGCTTATCTGCAGTCATCTGCCTGCATAGCAATTGTGTGAATGTTAATGATGATCCTGAAACTTTTATGAATAAAATGTTTTTAAGACTGTTAAGACTGCCTTGTAGGCAGCAAAGCCTGTTCATTTAAATGCTTTAAAACACACATCCTTCACGAAGTATCACCAGTGGTTTTGAGCCTCGAGCATAATAGAATATAGAAATTTGTGACACAGAAACACAGTCAAGCAGAATATAACCAATTTCCTGTAGTCTGCATGCCTATATAGCTTGTTAGTAGTGTTTCCCAAGTGGGAATAATTTACTTTCTAGTTTTCCCTGCTACCTTTTTATTGTTTATCTAGTTTGGATATTGACAAAATGTTTTGAATCACCTGGTTCCTTATGGAAATCTTGATGGTTTTAGGCTTTTTAGAAAACCATTACAAATTGTTAACAGCAATTGCATTTGTAAAATGGTATGCAGATCCATTTCCTACTGAAAGGCAAGAAGAATGGAATACCTAGCTCTTTTAGGCATTTAAGGTCTGCAAAACCCACTCATAAGGATAACCCTCTGATGAGCTGCTCCTTGCTCTAAGGAGCTCTGCTCTCCTCCACGATCCCTCTCATGTGAGCTGGCAGCAGGTTATCATCTCCTCTCACAGGCATCATTTGCTAGGCTAAGGGAGACTGTCTTTCTTCCTCTCTTCTTGTAAAACCATCATTTCCCCTCTGACTGCCCTCACAGCCCCTTGCTGTACCACTGGTACCTGGAAGACCTGAGCCTGGTACTGCAGGAGCTCCCACCCATCCCATCACCCTTTCTTGCCAGGTACTTGGCCTGACATGATCTACTGCCATGCTTGCAGTCCACATATTCTGGTTGTCTCTTTTCTCCTTGGTTTAGGGAAGGACTTGGCCCCAGGCTGTGAAGAAGAAGAAGGCTCAGAGATGTGATGAGCCTGACGTAGGCTGAGATGTGGTTCTCAGTCTTCCTGCCCAAGTTGTTCCAGTGTCCTGAGGGATTTGATGCTCATTCAGGTAGAGAGTGAAGGACTCCTGTGTTTCAACTGCTCATCTCAAACTTCAGGGCTGCAGTCTCTGCTTCAATCCAGTGTGTTTATGGGACTTTGCCACAGAGTATTTGAATGTATAAATTATTGAGCAATTTCAAGGTGAGGTAGCAACTGGAAGGAGTTGGAGTGGCAGGTACATGCTGGGCTTAGGCAGCCTAGTTCACTTGGAGTTTGAACTTTTCTCATGCATCTTTGCTATACACCATAATAAGCTTATGAAAGAGTTAGTAATTCCTGTAAAAAGGGAATGCTTCCTGTGTTGCAGCATGGGCTGATTAATTGAGGATTTAAAAGAAATGCAGAATAACATCCAGATCTTCAAGTGTATTTAGGTTCTCTGTTCCTATGGGCAAATAGAACAGGAGATGCAAGTATGACAGGAGATAGTGTAATGGTAGGATATTATGCAATTAAGGCTCTAATAAAATGCATATGCCTGTGGGAGGATGAGTTAAGGTTGCCCAGGCAATCTTATTTCTGGCATTATCTATATTTTCTGCAATTGACTTTGCAACCTACACATTCACGCATCATAGCTTTCTGTTGTACTATGCAGCTATGACTTGAATTTACATTCTTCTTGCTAAAAAAGTTATATTAGAAATTTAAAGTTTCCAGTACCTTATAACTTCAGCACAAGGCCAGCTCAAGCCATGTTCAGCGAGGGTGTGTGCCATCCTGGCTGAAACCCTGAGCAGGGCAGGACATGAACACCCAAGGCCACTCACCAGCTGGCCAGTTGCTGCATGCCCAGAGGTGCCAGCTGAAATTTGGGGAGGTGATAATCAAAACACTGCCTTCCCTCGCTGCAGTTTCAGGGATGCAACGTCTGGGTGGCAACTTCACAAACTTAAAGGATCTGCAGAGGTTAGACTTGAAGAATGAGTATGAAACAAGCTCTTCATTTACTTAGCAACTGAGAGAAACTGTACCAGCCCCAGAACTCCTCTGCCAGTGTCAACATCATCCTGCAGTTGGCCTGGCACAGTAGGACTTGTCACTGACCTTCCCTAATGCAACCCAGGCATTAGCCTCTTGATGAACTGACTCTGTTGTGAATCAGGTGAGATTGAGAGAGGTTGGTAATGTGGCTTTAATCCCATAGCTTTTAGAAGGCTTAATATAGATCCTGAGGCATTCCTAAAATGACAAACAAAAAATTTGCTATGTTCTCTCATATACCTTTTTGAATGAAGTATTAGAGATTGTATTAATTCAAGACATTTTGCCATTGGGGCTTTCCCCCCCACTTTTCAGATCAAACAAGCACTCTGTGTGCAGAACAACCCCTTGTACTCTGGGAGCACAAACCAGCACAAAAAAATACTGACAGCAGATGGGCAGCCCGGAATGAAAACCAAAACCTTTGAGCTTTTCACTTCTTGGATTAGAGTTTGGTACCATTACATAAAGAGGAAATGGGAAAAAAATGCAAGCTTAAAAGAAGATAAAATCTGATTAAAATGCAGACTAATATAATTGCAGAACATTACTCAGGCTTTCTTGTGGAGAGAGAAAAATGTCTGCTATTGTGGTGCTATAGAAACTACCTCGGGCCTGTGAGTAGGTGAGAGTGCATGGAGCATGTCGTTCCCTCTCTCCCGCCTTTCTCTCCCCTGGAATGAAGATCATATCTTGCTCTGTAAGCTTGGATTTGCTGGCCAGAAGATCTCTCCCAGTACAGAGAGAAGTTGTTTTCCTGCCTATGTAGTTTCTTTTAATATCTCTGCTCCCTCCCTCTTTTGTTTTGCTCTTGGAAGGTGGTGCAGGGCTGTGTTGGAGGAGGGATAAGCTCCAGTCTTCTCACGCGTTTCACAGGGGATGGCTCACTTGGCTGGAAAAGTTGGGAGCATGGAACACATGTTGTGCCATGGAAAGGGAGCTTTCTTGTATTTGCTCTTACAAAGCCACAGAAAGATCTCACAGTGCTTTGGAAAGTAAATGGCCAGCTTTGACCATGTTTCTGCACACTGTGTCCACAGCACTTGTTTCTCTGAGGAACTGAGCTGGAATTATCAAAGCACTAGGTAACAAAGCAAGGTTTACTCCCTGGCTGTCGATGGAAGTGTCTTTATAGGAAGTGTAAAACCACATACAAACATACCCTCTGTCCAGGAGCATAAAATAAGCCCAAGGAATGTGTCCCTGAACTGTGGAATTGTTTTCCTACCAACTCTGCCCCCATGACCATCTGGGCTAATCTCTGACAGCAGTAATTTCTGCCTAAAAGGACAATATAAGAAATTTTTTACTGAAAAGACTGATGGATGAGAAAGCCTGTCCACACCACATTAGAACTCTTTCTGGTCCACAATACTTAAGAAATTTGTGCAAATTTTGAGAAGATTATTTACTGCTGCTAATGAATTCCAAGATAGCATAAAGTACTGGAAAATACATCTCCTCTTTTATAAATGCATCCTCCTTTTTATTACAGATGTAATTTTAGTTTTTGTTTCAGTGCCTTCTTACAGAAATTGACTCAGTGACTCAAATATGCATTTTACAAGAACATATTTTTATCTCAATTTTTCCAGAAGTTCCACCTTTCAATCTGGCTGATTGTTTTGCTTTTGGTATTTTGAGACAGAGGAAGAAGATTCCATTCTCCAGGTATTTTAGCACTTTCACCCAGTCCCTAATTAATCATCTCCTTTACAAAACCAGTTTACTGAGGTGTTGTCTCATTTTCATCATCCTTTCCCATTTCCCCTTTTTGTAGTTTATACCACACCCCTTCATGTGTTGGAGACACCATGGCTGTATGCATTGCTATATGCTAACACACTTATCTATGGAATGATATTAGAACACTCTCTGTAGGCCTTTAGAAGGGATCATGGAATCTCATTGCCCCTGAAGTCAATCACACCACGTATCTCCTCCTATAAAAACCTCCAGCTCAATTTTACAGAAGTTAGGCTTGATTTTCCTCCTTCCACTCTTGTTAGAGATCTGTTCTGATGGTTTGCTACTCTGACTCAGTTTATACCCACTTATTCTTATGCTGACATTGGCCCTCAGTTTTAACTTTCCTGGCTCATCCATTTTCTAAGCCCCACTTTTGTATATTTTTTTTGTCTCAACTGGTCTTACCTGAGCCATGAGCTTTACTTTCTCTCTGATTCTCCTTCCAAGAGAGGCAGGCAGGGGGGAGTAGGCAAGCAGCTGTGTGGTACTTAGTTGCTGACTGGGCTTAAACCATGACAAACACAGATTTACTCTTGACTGGCTGACAGAATCACACACTGTACTGCCGATCTTTCCTGAAATTACTTACCTGACATTGCTGGGTTTACACTTCCCTTTTTAAGCAGCTCCTACTCATCTCAAGATTAACTAGTCTCTCTTATCCAAATGCTGATCTTATAGCCAATGGAAGATTTTTTTTTATTAATCTCTGCATGTCATTAATGTTATTGAATTTAATTATATTTTCATTAAATCTGTTCCAAGAGACGTACAGTTTGTCCAATATACTAACTACTCCCAGCTCTGTCAACAGCAGATTTCATTATCTTGCTTGTGTTCTTGATGATACCATTGTAACGAAAACATGAAGGATGACAGGAGCATTGATGAATCACACAAAGCACTTTCCTTCAGTCTGACACCTCCCATACAAAATAACCCTCTGTCATTGTCTCCTGATCTATATGCTCTTCTGCTTCAACAGCTGTTTCCTGTCTGGACAGCACCAGATATTATTGATCTCAAATAGACTACATCTACTCCACTTCATTTCTTGAAGAAAAAGGGAAACACAAAAAGATATCTTGCTGGAGCAACATCTCATGTAATTGCATACCTTATTTTTATTTCATTTATTCTCATGTCTTGAATTACTCTTTCCTTCAAAATTTGTCTAGATTATTGTAAAGTATTTCCCTCCCTTTCTTCAATGCAAGTATTCCAGAATGACTTGAGTGCTAGAGTGAAAGTTTGTACTCCTTTCACCCTCAACTATGCATGCTTGGCCTGTTTGCACACTGGACAAGATTGTTTGCTTTCCTCCACTATAGTAATTAACCACAACTTTCTTCCCATTACTCATCTTCCTTCTGCATCCATCTTTATTAAAACTAGAAGCAAAATACTTCTTGGTTTTCTAAATATTGCTAGACTTCCTTCAATCTGTATGCCCTTCTCACCACAGGACTGCACTGCCCTGTTTCTTTTTTCCTGGTTGAGGTAACTACTCCTAGCTGACGTTATTTATCTTCTGCATTTCCTCATCTTGAGGACAAAATTTTCTTGGGAGAGTGATCCTCTTCACTTTCACCTTTAGGTTTTTTATTTCCAATGACCTTAATTACAAAGATGCCAGATAATCTTCTATGAGACCCCTCCCTTTGCTCAAGGTACAATGTCCAGATCATTTCTGCTGCACTGGCATGAAGAAATCCAGTCTTTTCTTCGCATTCAAGTCCTTGAGTCCTTCAGCCTTGTTGATTAATTTCTAATTGCGTCTTGTGCTCTTTCCCCTTTTGACTTAGAATACCTTTCTATAAATCTGTTTTATCTATTTCTTTTAAACTGCACCTCTGAAACAATTTTCCCCCCCCATGACCATAGTAGCCTTACAATACACCCACTACCCACAAAGCTAATCCACCATCACCTCTGCTGTTGGCCTGGTGGCTGGCAAGGAGGGCAGCTCCTCTCTTGCACCCAGCACTGCTCAGCCCCAGGTGTGCTTCACAGTCTGCTCGCACCTCTCACGGCAAGGCACGGCAAGGCAGGGCAGGGCAGGGCAGGGCGAGGCAAGGCAAGGCAAGGCAGGGCAGGGCAGGGCGAGGCAAGGCGAGGCAAGGCAAGGCAGGGCATCGGGA
>NW_005054297.1:13105108-13142123 GCF_000277835.1 Geospiza fortis
AGCCCCTTCCCTGCCCCGTCTGCTCGCAGCCCTCGGAGAGGGGCACGCCAGGCACAGCCACCCGCGGTTTGTGGTGGCAGCTGCTCTAGAGATGGGTTGTACTGCGTGTCTCGGGCAGAATTCGCTTTAGGTGGTGAAAGTACTCCTTTTTTAAAGGAATCTTTTAGCTAAAACAAGAAAACATTCTGTGAACCTACTGTTGTATTGTTCTCGGCAAACTGAGTGCCAGCAGCTGCATGGACTAGGCAGAGCCAGTCAGGGGAAAATGGAGAGGTGATGTTACCTACTTCATCCAGTGAGTACAGTGCAGAGAATGAACTGATGCAGGTGTAAAATAGACAGCTTTCTGTTGGAGAAATTACTTGAAAAAGCCAAACAACAACCAGCCCAGGAAATCTTACAGGCCAGCCAACAGGTAGCCAAAAAATGTATTTGTCTTTGTTTAGGGCAAATTTGGGAGAAAACTTTAAAAGGGGAGCTTTGCTAAATGATGGAAATACTAAATGACAAGAAAACTGCTTTTCTGTGTAATGAAAGCTGGTTATTTTGCACTCTCCCCTTTATCATTCAAGATAAGACAGTCTTTAAGAATGTTAAAAGTTCCAGGTTGCCTACCATTTAATGCCCAGCTTCACTACAAGTAAATTCATTATTTAATCCTAGGTTTCTAGTAATATCATAAATATTGTTAACACCCAAAAAGCTTATAGCACTGGTTTCTTGCTTCATGACGGGTGATATGACTTTCCCTACACAACCAATGGGCAGCAGAAGCAACATTTGTCTGTAGAGTGGTGACTGTACTTGTGAACCTGTTGGTGTTCTTGTCAGGTAATCTCTACAGCAGGCACATCCAGGTAGATGGAGAGATGTTGGCTATCCAAGTGCAAGATACTCCAGGAGTTCAGGTGAGCTAGATGCAACCATGCTACCAGAGTAGCTCTAAATGTTTGTGCGCTTGCACCCCGCTGTGCAGCATCTTGTTATGGTCTTTCTGTAGAATATTTTGCTGTGTGTTTCAGAGTTTGGTGTTCTTTGTGGGAGAGGTGGTAACTTGTGTTTGAACCAGTCAAGCCAGCTGTGTTGAGACTGTTTCAATGAATCATTTGTTCATTGGAGGCCCGTTACTTTTGAGTGGCTGAATTACTGAAGTGCCTCGTTCCTGTATATTGGGAACACTAGGCACAAACCCAGAAACAATTTGAAGTGGTATATGTGAAATATGGTATATGAGAAAATAAATGTCATGACCACTGCCCAACAAGCTTCATGAATGTGTATGACAAAGTGAAGTCTGCTACATTGTGGCTGTGCTCATTAGTGTGTCACAGGCTGAAGTTTTAAATGTATAGACCTGAGTAATGCTGGACTGTTGCCTTTTTGAACTGGGCAACACTCCAGGTCTAAATGCTTCCAGCTCATATCTTTGCTTCCCCAGACTTACTGTCTAGCCAGTTAATTTCCCATTCTGTGGAACTACAAAGTCTTTCTCCGCATGCAGAACTACTCAGGTCAATTTTCCATTTGAGTATAGCAAACTCCAGTGTTAAATTCCAGCTTTTTGCAGCTGAATCAACATCTGCATTTACTCGCTATGCTCAGATTAAGTTCATACTTACCATGTGAAATCCAAATATATGTCTGAAGCTGTAAAATGCTATTTGGCTTTACAGAGTCCTGAAGACAGGTTCCTTTAATCTTTTGTGACTTCAGCTATCTAATTTGAGACCATTCATTTTTCAGATCCATGAACACAGTCTGGATTGTAATGAGCAGCTGAACAGATGCATTCGCTGGGCAGATGCCCTGGTGATTGTCTTCTCCATCACTGACTATAAGAGCTTTGAACTACTCAGTCACCTTTACCATCATGTTCGACAGCTGCATCCAGGGAACATGGTCCCTGTCGTCATTGTGGCAAACAAAGCTGATCTCTTGCATATCAAAGAGGTGGAGCCTCAGCAGGGACTTCAGCTGGCCAATATGCTGGGCTGTACTTTCTATGAAGTATCTGTCAGTGAAAACTATAATAACGTCTTCAATGCTTTCCATCTCCTCTGTAAAGAAGTCAATAAACAGCAAATAACCAGCACCCCTGAGAGGAGGAGAACCTCTCTTATTCCACGGCCAAAATCGCCCAACATGCAGGATCTGAAGAGAAGGTTTAAGCAAGCTTTGTCTGCCAAAGTGAGGACTGTCACTTCTGTTTGACAGCACTGCCCTTGGTCTACCCAGTGTTTAGCTTGAGATTGAAACCTAGGGTGTTTAACACTGGCACATGTAGAATCCAAGGTATTGTGAAAGGAGGATGGTTTGAGTAGCCTTTTGCATGGTAGAAGTCTTAAAGCAGTTGCTTAAAAAAGGAACAGTATCAGATTAGAAAAGGGGGAAAAAGACCATAAAACCACCTGAAAAAGTTGTACTTTGCAACTCACTGAACAGATATTTTCATTTGGAAAGGGACCTTTTCAGTAAATGAAACCATTTGCCCTTTTCCCCAGTTGGACAGATTTGGCTTTCATTTGTGCAGAAACAACTTTTTTGCTGTAACTCAACTTGAGCAGGGAAATGCCCTGAACTGCAGGTCCCTGTTCAGAAGTAACTGCTTGAGTTTTGTTCTCACATGGATGAAGGACAGCATGATGCAACTGTTTAATTTTATTGCACAGTAGAACTGGCTTTGTTCTGTGTATTTCAAAACAAATAAGCAAACATCAAATGGTTCTGTAAAAATAAGTGTAAAATAAGTGGACAGGACTGAGCATCAAGACTGTAAACAATGGTCTTTGTTTTTTACTAGCCATGTTATTGCTGACAACTTGACCTCACTCTTTGTATGCAAAGCTATTGTCCACAGGGTGTAAACATATCTAATTGCAAACAACTTTTACTGTCTTAAAAAAGTACTTTCCAGACTAAATGATCCAACATGGAGCTTCTGAGGAATGTGTGTGGAGTGATAGTCTAATACAGATGCCATTCTAAGACATCCTTTTTTCTCTTTCTCTCCTGTGTGCAGTAGATGCAAAAAGAACAAAAGGTGTAAAGCATGGCTGGCTCCAGGCAATGAAGCTGATGGCTTGTTCTGAGCTGAGCCAGACCCTCTTCATTCTTAAACATATGGCAAATTTTATATAAATACTTAATTCTTTTTAATATTGAACCAATGGAGTTCAGAGCCTAAGGGCCTTATACACATGCACTTTAAAAAGCCAGTCGTGCTTTTGTTTAAACTGTAACTTATTTATTTTGTGTACAGTTACTCCTCCTAGGGAGTGGACTTTTCATTCTTACTGCCTGGTACAACATTAAATTTTTGAATTGCATATTTCCTTGTGTGTTCTTTGGAGGTGAGAAACGAGGAGTAACAACCAGTGAAATGTTGGGACAAAGTAATTGCTTTCTTAAGGTAGTTAACATACCCTGCAGAAAACAGCAAGGTGTCCTTTCCTGCCTATGCTGTTGCTTTATTAGCATAAACCACAGGGGTTTTGCTCTCACAAATGCTTTACAACTTCCTTTTAAGAAATTCCTGTAGGAGAGGAACTGAATAAGGCAGAGACCTTTCAAATTAAAATGGGATTCTTCATTTCCACTTGTCAGAAATACTTTGGTTTTTAGTGAGAAAGGAATAGTGTGAGGTAGGTCAAAACCTGGAAGAACATGAACTCTATGTGACTGCCACTTTCTTTAAAAAAATTGTTTTGAGCTATATCACTGTGAAGACCTTAATCAAATTGCAAGTCTTCAACTATCTTTTTCATGTTTCAGGTACCTTTACTAAAAGCCTGCCTGAGAGGGATGTTTGTGCTGGTACTAGGCTGATGGCCATACAGGCTCACCTTGTTAGCACACAGCTGCAGTAAGTGATGCAGGGAAACTCTGACAGGGTCCCTGATGATAATCTTTTGGACCTTGAGTTACTTACTAGCCAAGTGATTTAGGATTGGAGTTGCAAACAAAACTGAGCTTCCCCTTTCACTCTGAGCTTATACCAAATAGTGCTTAGCTTATTAATAGAGAAGTAAATCAATTTCCTAAGAGTAGCTTTATGTTTTCTCTTTTTTTGCCTTCTGAGAATTGCTTGGTATTGCAGGCAGAGGACTCAGACACTCTTTGATATGGTCTTGCACCTGCCCATGCAACTTTCTTTTGTACTGTTTCTACTCACATGGTACTGGCAGAAGCTCCCTCATCCCTTCACCTTTTCCCCCAGCACAGGGTCCCTGTAGCTGCTCCAGCTATTTCCTACAAATAAATAAGCCTACTATTGCACTAGGGCCACTGGAAAGACTCCACTGTACTTTTGGTCCATAAGCAGCATCAATTACCACAGCTGTGGCCCCACAGGCTGAGAAGATTCCTCCAAAGTGTGTGTGGGCCTGGGAAGCTAGTGTCTGTCAGTCTGTCTCTACTTGACCCAGAGGAAGTGCAAGATCACTGGTGTACAGCGGGTCTTTAGATGGCCGAGTCAGAGACCTGAGGGCATTTGATGACTGCTTGGACTCACCCCCTGCCTCCTCAATACAGCGGGTCTTTAGATGGCTGAGTCAGAGACCTGAGGGCATTTGATGAAAGAGAGGTGAGGGGGTGAAGACCACAACCAGCAGCTCCATCAGCTCAGGAAAGGAGCAGCATCTCAGAGGTGTGAGTACCTGAGCTCAGCAATGGCACTGAACACAGACAAGCCTTTCTGCTATGAGCAGAGTTTAGGAAACGTTCTAGGACCAAGACAGACGGCCTAGATTCCTAGGGACAGCCAAATAATGCAAAAGTAAAAGGGATTGTAGGAATATGCAGTTCTGGTATGTGTAGCTCTGCATACTAGGAGAAAAGGAGAAGGCAGATTAGATTTGGCATTGTGAGAGCATTGCTTTATTGATTACAGAATTTATGAAACAACTATATTCTATGAAAGATTGAACAGTACAGAATGACAGAAAAACCAAGAGACCAGCTACTTGCTTTCCAGTTTCTCTATTCAAACTATTCCTTGAGCTTTTAATATTGCAATCTCATAGCATTTCTCATTTTTTCTAGCACAAAGTTCCATTCTATAGTCATTCTTATAAATTTCTCTTCCATAGAGGCGACATTGTCCATGCTTTATAATCAGTCCATTGTTTCCTTCCAGCCACTCAAAATTGAATTTAAACCAAAATGTACCCTTTTCTGAAGACCATTGTAAACATTTAGGAGAACTAATGCTAGCTAGTGAACAAAATTTAAAAAACTACTTCCCAATTATTCCACTCTGGCATAATAAAGGATGGTATGATAGAGTGAATGTCACTTAATTTCACATTCTCATCTCAGTGTAAGCTGTAGTTGTAGCATTACTTGGATGAAGTAAGAGGATGCAGCTTTAGAGCTCCACCGTTTTATGTTGCAATTCGGAAATCTCGGTGCTATATGCAATTAAAATCTCTATTGGCTGCTGCTCTTTCATCACAGATTGTAGTAAGATTTTATAAAGAAAAGCATAACTGAATTTGATTGCAGCTATTTCGTGATCATAAATTAAAAATAAAAGCTGTTTTCTAATCATGCTGTTCAGAAATCTAGCTCAAGAAAGAATCTGTGCTGTGGCCTCTTGAAAATGGGATCATGCCCTTTTTAAAATTTTTTGTTCCTTCTTTTTTAAATGCATGTGAGGGGAGGATTCTTTCAGGGTTATCATCAAACCATCACAGCCCATATGGCCTCCTGCATAAATCTACAGAGATGTGTGCCATCAGAAACTGTCTTTTCTTCTGGGACTGCGGGTGGAGAAACTAGAGCAGGAAACGGAAAGCTGAGAGAGAAGCAGCCACATAACCCAGCCCTTGAGTCTGGCTCTGCTTCCCTGCCTCTAACAGTCCTGCTGAGAGAGCATGGCCAGGCTGGGAGCTGTGTGCCAGCCAAATCAGGGCTGTGTTCCATGATCTCTCTGGAGTGAGGGACAAAGTAAGAGCAGATGCTGTTAACATTGTATAAGGCACACGTCTTGCAAGGTAGCATGACAGAGGGTGGATTTTGCTAGCCTCTCACTCTCAGCAGCATTTCCCACCAGCAAGCCCAGCAAAACCATCAGAAGAAACAGTACTGCTTGGGGAGTGCAAATGGTGCACCACCTGGTTCTCAGCTGCTCCTTTGCTAGGGAATGATTACAATCACCCTCACCATGCTGAGTGAGGCTGGGAGTGATTCAGCACCGTGCAGTGCTATTGTCAAGGAGGGGAGGTTTGTTGTCGGACAAATGGGCCATTCTGAAGAGCTGCCCGTGAGCTGCAGGTGTTCCCTTGCAGCCAGATACCCAGCTGTTTCACTTGCAGCTGTAATTGCAGCAGTTGACACGTCAGTTTTTGGAGAGCTCTTGAGAAGAGTGACAGAGCAGGGATTTGATGTTTCCAGGCAAGGCACTCATCTTCTCCACAGCCTCCCCCGTCAGATACGAGCGTCAGGCTGGAGACGGTCTGAGGCAAACAACAGCTCAACAGCACTGTGTGGTGTCAGGAGCACAGAGGAGAGCACAATTACCTGAAAGAAGGGGAATGAGAAGCAACAAGTCAAGCTGAAAGGGATTGAGACGGTACTAATGAGCCATAGACAGTAGCTGTTTGCTTTACCCAGCTCTAGGCAGGCTGTCTGCCTCTGGTGTTTACTGATAGAGCAAGGCACCTTGTCCAGCAAAACTGTCTGCTCACTAATAACTGCAGTTAAACCACTTTAAGGAGCATAATGACTGCCAGCATTGTATGCTTAATGAATGTGTGCTTTGACACATTTCTACCCACATTTCACCTGGTGATTTATTGTGACTGCCAGTGCATTTACTGAGGCACCAGCTGATGAAGCTGTGGTTTCCTCTCCTACAGCACAGATTTGAGTGATGCCTGTTTCCTCTCAGTTGAAGGTAAGGTGAGCACCACAGAAGTGCCTGCTGCAGGAAACCAGACTCCCGGTTCCAAACCATCTTTTCAGACCAGGCACAGGCTGTTGTGCACATCAGGCTCAACCTTGAGCACTGTCAGATGTTATCACTTTGGTTTCTTCCAGTTTTTAATCCCAGACAGGTCTGATGAATGAAACCATTGCTCGCTACAACCATGATACACATCCTGCTAGGTGCAGGTATCTGTTTTCCCTGAGTGAAAACCAGTATGTAATTATGAGGTGTGAAGGCTTCTCTGCAAAGCAAAGCTATCATCCAGGAATGAGTGTGTACACTCTTGCTGTGAGGAGCTAAGCCAGGGTTGAAATCATAGGACACTGCTCTTACTGAGCCCCTAGTTTAGCAGTGTCCATAGGGTCAGGATTGCAGGCTGGGATCTGGGGGCAGATTTGATCATTCTAGCTCACTTGAAAATGAAAAACCAAGGAGAGGAAGCACAAACATCAACAACAGAGTATGTGCGTCCATCTACTGCAGCAGCTATCAAATGCCTTGTGCTGTCCATCATGTAGCTTAAGTATGTGGTAATGCTGCATTTCAACTTTTTTTGTTGCTCTTTCTTTCATCTTTTCACTTCAGATACTGAAAAGATCCCCTCTGTATTGGTGATAGCCTCGCCCTCACTTCTCCTCTTCCCTTGTCCTCCCACACAATCTGCAGCAAACTGACACTGATTATCTCTTCCTTCATAAGCCTGAAAAGTCTCTGTAACTTGCAGATACCAAAGGCTGACACTGTCTTACTTATGTTACATGAGAATCAGACTATAGCACAGTATGTTCTCATCTTGTTATCATGCAGCTTTAGCTCTGAAAAACACGAAGGGACATGTTACTAAAGTTTTTCTAGTGTACAAGCCAAACATCAACAATAGCCACTGACCGATAAAAGCAATTTCTTCTTGGAGTCCTACCACTGAATCCTCAGGGGATTTGTGCAACAAATAGCAAGCACAGAGCGAAAAATGAGATCTCCAACTTTAATGTCTCAGAAAAGATGCCTGAATACAGCAGGACTTCTTTCCCTCCAGTATCTCCAAGGACTTGTTGAGGGGGATAAATGTGAATGTTTGTTCTTTCATTTTTACAGAGGAGAATTGCCCAGATAAGCAATGTCCATCTCTTCTCCAGGCAGCTCTCTTCAGGACAGTCCTTTGCAGCCCTTCTCCTTGTTCCGTACTTCATGCCTGTCTTTCACCCTTCACCTGAAGGGCTATCCCCTCCTAGTGGCAGCCAAGGTGGAAGAGCCAGAAGCTCCCATCCTGACCCACTGAACTCCAATGGGAGGTTTCCCCCCAGCACACCTGAAGGCAGGGAAGGATGCAGCTAGCATCTAAAGGGGCATCTGAAAGTTTATCAGTCTGCTGGCCTCAGCCACGACCACATAGATGGTTGTCATGTTGGGAGAAGGGAGGGAGAAACATTCTCTCATGCTCTTTCTCCTTTATTACTCTCCTGATAAGCATAAAAAGAGAAATAATTTCTTCCTTCAAAAATAGGATACTTCTCACTAGTTATGGGGAGCTATTTACCACCATCCAAAACCAATGGTGCATAGGAAACACTATATTTCTTTGTGCTTGTCCATGAGAAATAAAATTGTCATTCAGATTCAGAGGCAGAACAGTTCCGTGGATGGAAACATGTGTCTCTTATTCCACATTTAAATGTCATTTGCTTCAACTCCAAACAGTTGCTGAAGTAATCAGTGCATCCTATCAGTTTTTCTTCAATTCCGTTACTCAGTTTTTGTACTTACACATTTCTCCAGTTTTCCAAGAGCCAGTAATTAGTATAAATGTTAGTGCTTTGTTTGACTGGAAGGGACTTGGAAGGCCAGTGTTTCCCTGAAGCCTGAACCTGACTGCCTGAACAGCATAAAAAGGCTCTGTTAAATCCTGGCTTGAATTAGATAAATGCCTGGCTTTTTGAAAAGAGAATAATCCTAAACAGGTGGTGCATATTCACAACTATAGTGCAAAATCCAGGTAAAGCCAACAAACTTACAAACTTTATTTTTTGTGAGAGATTTGCACAACTGCTTAGTTTCTTCTTTCTCTTCCTCCTCCCACCTCTCCCCCAAAGTTCTTTCACCTCTAACACAGTGCAGTTGGATAAAGAGCAAGATGCAGCAAAAGCTTAAAATGCTTTAGGAATCTGCCTCAGAGGGTGACCTGCTGCCAGGGTTAAGCCAAAGCAAAGCAACACCAGATCCCATGTCACCACTGTCAAGCCTTAAGTCCCTCTAGAAAGCTAGTTGAAAATCTCCCTGCATAGTTCTCAACCAACTCAGATGTTAACCCTCTGTTTATCTTTCAGGGTGTCTTAATACATTTTGTGTGTGGATTAACTTGTCCATCAGTGTGTCACAACTCAATTCCCCTCCAAGAAGGAAAATATAGTTTGCTATTTTGAGGAGATTAGCAGCAGACTAATGGGGAAGAAAGGTGTTATCAGATTTAAAAAAACCCTGCTAAAATGGTACTCCATCTTACAAAATACTGCTTGAGACTGCCTTGCAAAGACAACTGAAACATGGAAACACATGTCAGACTAAGGGGCTGCTTTGCCTGTGGTTGGCTCCATTTTGCTAATGATTTCTCAATAATCAAAACTGCCTTCCACAGGACTTGAAAACAAGATGTTTGCCAGCCACCCTGGAAACCAGATTTATGTTTATGATGCAGCTGGTTACACAGCACTTTAGAGTCTTTGTATTACCCTATGTATCTGCAGTACTCAACAGACACCCGTTTGGTCCTCCACAATTAATGATGATTTTAAACATCTCAGGTACCAACAGAGCCCACTCTCCTCCTCGTCTCCCTCCTCCATTCAGGTGACAGTTACTGTAGTCAAGTTCTGCTGCCAGAGAGTGGATGAGGCAAAGATCAGCCACATGGACATTACTGAAACCTCACTGTGGGAACCATTCTCCTTCCAGGAGTCCAACAGCACATTCAAGGAATGCAGAGACTTGGGGCTTTCTCCACACAACCTGCTTCAGGCTACTTAGGGTCTAGTGGTCAGCTATCAGAGACATCTGGCCAGACACAGGAACAGTACAGCTGTATCCAGGTTAATTTATTTTGCTCCTCACCATTGCTAATTGCAGGATTACCACTGGTAAATCACTAGGTGATACTCAGGCTCCTGAGTATCCCTGCACTATGTCGTGCAGATGGATGACCAGGGACCCTGTAGCTTTTTGGACAGCAAATGTTTCTGTTTATAAAGAACACAAAGAAACTAATCTCTTGAGACAGGATGGAAGCTACTTCAAATTAATGCTAGTCTGTTCTGAACTCTCCAACCTGAGTCTGAACTTTTGTTGCTGACTATAATGTGAAAAAACAAACCCTTGGTGCCTGAATACTTGTTGCCTACAGATGTTTCACAGCAAAATCCTAGCATCATTCTGCCCGTATGGTTGTGGCTTTCTGTAGGTTTGGTACCAGTGCTATAGGGAACACTATTTGATGAATTTTCATAGTTTCTTAGCTGTTTGTACCTGGGTACCAGGTTTGCGTGTTGCTACCAAATCCTTCACCATTTTGACCTCGGAGACTGACACTCCTCCAACCATAAAGATGATCAGAAGAGGATGATCACCAGGGTGAGGGCGATTCACCTGGAAAATGAAGAAAAGCATTATTTGTACTTGCTTCATCTAGGTCCAAACCTATGGATTATCAGTGATTGGCTCCCTAGTGGAAGACCAAAGAGGAAGCTCAGAAAGAAATATTAATGGAATGCTGTAGCAGCTGAGAGGGAAATCAATGGGGATGATGCCCATTTAGAACTAATTAGCTGTTTTCAGGGAAATAAAGTCTCCATGGATTCCCCTGAAACCTATAGGAGTTTCTCCTGAAGTCTGTGGGTTTCTCCCTCCATTCTTTCTTCATTAGTTTCTTCCCTTTCTCAGAGAGGGAGGAGAGTACTTGGGTGGATGTTTACTTTGGATACACATACACAGGAGACTTGAGGGAATGAGGGGTAAATTACTACCCAGCAGAAGCAAGGAGTCCAGCCCAAACATGCTAGAATCCCTGCCTGAAGTCAACATGGAAAAGAATTTTATGCAATGTGTTTTCACCGGTGCAGTGAATAATCTTTTACAATTCATCCAATAAAAATAAATAAGGTACATTATAGTATAAAATCAGTTTACAGCTTGTTTCAATTCAGAGTTTTCCATGCTTCTATGACTACCTTGTAACTAATATAGAGAACCTTTAGCTCCAAGAAAATACTTGTTTCATCTTTCCTCAATTATCTTTAAAATGGCACAAATATCCCACTTCAGTTAAGACCTCATAATTAAGTTTAAATGTGAAAGTGATGCTTTAATTAATTTTAAATATGTATTTTAATTTTAAACGTGAAGGTGATGCTTTGCATCAGTTTTCTCTTAGCCACTTCTAGAAGTTTGATAACTTTGCTGTTTCCTAGCAAACTGTTTCCTTCTTGAGAAAACACACTCCCCTGACACTAACTTGATCCAGTCTTTGGGAGGGATGTCAACAGACCCCATGCAATTGCTCTTGTCACATCACCCTGGAGCATGAAACACTCCAAATGTTCAGTTCTGAAAAGTGACAAAATAGTTTAATTCCTTTTTAGACTCTCTGCCTCCTCTCCTTGTGTGAGCGTAGGCTTTTAACAGCATTCACTCGACAGAGTGAAACTGGTGTCAGCCCATGTTTGGGCAGAGCAGGGCTCCTTTGCTTTCCCCACCACAGCAGCTTGCTTTGATCCTTGTGGCTCCAGATCCTGGGGGTATAGCTCCTCTTCTTTTCCTTATTGTGGCTTTCCTATATTTAGTCTTTTGGCACTTTTTCATCCTGCAGGTCTGTCAGGCTTTCTGCCTGGTAACCTTCAGCAAGGACTCTTCCTTTTGAAGTCAGCACAGGGAGATGCCATGTTCTCTCTCCAGGCTAGCTGGCTTTGATTACATGGGGCTGGTTCCCTCTTCAATGCTGCTCCCCAGGCAAGGAGCTCTTGAATTCCTGAGCCTTTGAAACTAGTACAAAAGCCTTAGACAGATGTATTAGAGAGCTGAGTATTTGCATACTGGGTGTTTATTCTCTTACTCTCTGACTTTGTTGATAGCATATATGCTACAGTTCCAGGGCACTGGAACAGGCCTGCCAGGAAAGTGGTCACAAGTGGTCACAACGCCTGCCTGGATAATACCCTTGGGCACATGGTGTGATACTTGGGAATGGTGTTGTGTAGGGCCAGGAGCTGGACTCTATCATCTTTGTGGGTTCCTTCCAACTCAGAATATTCTGTGATTCTGGGATTCTTTGATTCCTAAAATCTTTCCTAGCAAAAACAAACTCATAATAAACATGCATACAGAACATTGGGCACACCGAAAGGACACCCAGTATAAGAATTGGAAATCATGAGCTTTCAGGGTTATGCTAAAGAGAAAATGTCTTGACAAATCATTTCCTTCAGTCAAAATAAACCTAGATCCAAACACATGGTGCCTATATAAAACTTACTATTTTTCAGAAGACGAAAGTTCAAACCACAAATTCCAGAAATGCGTATTAAAAATGCTATTAGGCATGCAAACTCTAAATTAAATTAAAACAGAAATGAAAGGGTCTTGGAATCTGTAATTTTGTTATGCTATGTGTAAGTGTTTTGAAGGAGGACAGTACTTTGGGTACAAAATATTTGGCTGTGTTAAGAATGCAAGTTTCTGCCAATTTTTTTTTTCTTGTTTGATAATACAACCACCCAAGACTCTCTCTTTTGAAGGAACTGGCTGTATGTAGCTGAACACAACTCATTCCAGTGATAGAGAAGAAGAACTGAAATGGATTGCAACAAAAGCAATGTGTATCTTCTGGGATCCTTCTATAGTTCAGTTGATTTGGGACATTTCCACTGCCTCTGAATTTACTGTGAAATCTGATTTTTGCCAAAATCCCTGAGTGAAATTCACTGTCAATTCAAAATGCCATACATTAAAAAAAAATTCGCAGAGCTGTCTTGGACAATTAAAAGATTAACCAAAAACCTCTCAAAACCATTATGTTGACATGAAAGAGTCCAAAGGAAGGTGCCCTGAGCCAGCAGAGTGTCCCAGTAGGACACTAGGGCCTTCTCCCCAGCTCTGAGCTCGCCATACAGGGTATGCTCAGGATGCTGGTGGTCAGAGGGCTCTTTGCTGCTGCATGTGTCTGTGTAGAGGGGAGAGAGAGAGGAGGAGGTGGTAAAACAGGGTAGCAGCAGTCAGTAAAACTCTAAAACTGAAACAGGTTCAATAAAACCTTAAAACTGAAACTGGAAGGCATTAGAGGATGGTGTTTTCTCATGGCTCATGGCAGCTCACAAAACGGTTTTTTTCTGAGGAAAGTCAGCAAAAACAATCATTATTGTTCTGTAACTCACCCAACAAAAACAGCAGCACTGATGATTCTGGTTTTTGTGACCAACCAGAAACCAATTAATTTAGCTCAATAACTGGAAAAAGGAAAACACGTCAATCACCAGAAACTAGGCTGCTGTGTAGGGCACTGGGTATCAATGATAACAAGCTCAGATGATCATAAAACATGTCATCTAGAGTGGCAGTCAAAACAGGAGTCCTTGAAGCAGGGGGGCTTTTTCCCTTCACCATCCCTTAGCTTCAAAACAAACATATCTGCCAGACAAACAACTTCTGGATGAGAGATGTCTTTAAAAGTCTGTCCTGAACTAACACACCTGAGGCAATCACCAAAGTGTTTTTATGTGAGTTGGCATTTGTATTCAGGCATTGAGAAAGAAACAAAAATAAGGAAGCTCACAAAATAATTACTGTGCTGATGGTGTGATTGTGTCAGAAATACAGGCTGGTCAGACACTCATTCATGCAACAATTGAGCACATGCCAGCAAGCCAGGCTACAAACTAAGGGAGCGAGCATGGACACATATTTGTGAAGTATATGATGATGCCTATGAAATCTTTACCCTACACAAAGTTCACTTGCTCATCTCTTAAATATTCCTTATAGTAGGATATTTGTCTTACCAGGAAAGATGCACTTACAGGTACATATTGCCATAACTACTTATGCCTCTCACACACACACATGCACACACACACACACCCCCCTTCTAAAAGGACAGATTAGTCCTCAAACTAGTTAAAGGTGTCAATGTCTCCAGCTAACCATTTAGGCCTTCTGAAGTCCTTATATTCTTATTTTTTTCAATTTAAAGAATAACCTATATTCGTGCTTAAAAATTCTGCAATAAACAAATACAATGAAATCAATAGAATTGTGAAAATTACTGGTAAATGAAACCAATAATTAAAAACATTACTTGGGTATAACAACCTGATTACTTTGTTTGATAGTGGAATGTGTTTTAAACTACTATTTTTGGAGTGTTGGCATAAATTTTTCAGTTCCGACATAAGAACGGAGATATATTGGGTCACTTTTTCTATATGTATCCTCTGTTGTCTTAGGGCTTTATTTTTAGCTTTGAAGAACTGAGAATTTCAATTTAGGAACTTAACTGAATGTATCTTGGAAATCTATTTCAACTGTGGAAACAGATTCCTGAAAACAAGCATTGGATTTTAGCCTTACTAGATTATGTGCTCAATACTAGCTTTCTTTGAAACAACAGAAAAATAACTTGGTTATTCTGATACTGGGTTCTAGAATAATACCAAAACAACAGTCAAAACTATTTTTGTCACCTGGCTTTAAATGCAGGTCTAGCAGGAATTTTCACAAAGGAGAAAAAAAAAAATTCTATTACCATAAAATCACAGAATCAAATTGGAAGGAACCTTGTAGCTCACCTAGTTCATCTCCCTGCTCAAAGCAGGGCCAACTTCAAAATTATATCAGGTTGCTCAGGGTTCTGTTTGGCCAACATTTGAATATCTGAGAGAGGGAAAATTCTCTGGAGCTAACCACTCCTACAGTTAGAATTTTTTTTCATTTATTCAACGGGAATTTCCCTTGCTGCAACTTGTGTCCACTGCCTCCCAGAGTTTGCTGATGTCTCTTCTATGTGGAGGGGTGGTGGTGGTAAAACTAAAGGAAAAACACTGGGCACAATGTTGAAATGTACTGTACTCATAACCATAGTACTGATGTGGTCTGGTGTGAATTTAGGGTTGTTTTCAATGGAGAATTCAGGATATGCAGTAAAACAAGGCTGAATGTACAACATGCTGGCTACTCCACACTTCAACTCTGTAAATATTTAGCAGACACTTAGCATGAGTTAATTTGTAAGGCAGAGTAAGTTCTTGTAGAATGACTGTCTTAAAACATGCTAAGAGGATCCACAAAGAAATTTCTAACTTACAGGCTTCCTTCCTTCCCCTATGGTACGAGTTGAACCATACCAAATGATAGAAAAGGTATTAAATTTGGAGCTCTTGCTTCACCCCCTGTGAGACCAGATTGTTCATACTTACTTCTCTCCTATCTCAAGGCTGCTGAGCGTCCTTAAAGTCCTTTGATGAGGTGCCATGTGGAATGCCTTTTGGAATGCCAGGTAGGTAACAGGAACTGACACTCACTTATCAATTTGTTGGCTATCTCTGAAGAGCTCTAAAAGGTATGTGAGTCAGGACTTCCCTTTAGCAAAACCACTTTGCCTCTTCCCAGATATATCATACTTATTTTGGTGTCCACCATGACCCTTATTTAGATGTTCAGTCTGCTCCATTCCTCTTGTTTTGTTCAGCAAGTGCTATCTGTCTGCACTGTACCTGCAATGTGATGCCACAAGCTATTCCCAGCCCCCCTTCAAGGATTTAACTCTCCTAACATTATCCCCTTAAGTTCTGCTGAGCAGTGTAATAAAGTCAGCTACTTCTGCATGATGTTCTGACCTCAGGAAAATCTTACAGATGAGCTTGGGAAGGCTGGTTTACCTTCATGAACATGCTGAATCCAGTTTTAAGGAGATCAGTGAGGCCTGATGAAATGTGCTCAATATCAAGAGGATCGGGCCGATCAGGATTACAGACCTCTTCCACCACCTGTTTCAGCAGAGGTTTGTAAGAAGCCTGCACAAAGAGAACAATGCATTGTGAGCAAACCTGTTTAGATTCAGTGCAACCATGATTCTAAATATTTTATTTCTGTTAAAGGTTACAGAAATAATTATCCCAGAAATGAAAGCATTCAGAGAGGTTGCGACCTTGACTGCAGATGGTGTGCACCAGCACATCAGACTGAAAGGACTGGAAGAGAGTCACACATTTACTCTGCCCCATGTGCATTATATCAGTAAAGAGAGACAAGGAAGAAAGGGGGGACTTTTACTTTCTCTAGAATATTTTTGGAGGTAATACAGAAATGGATAACCATACAGATGGTGTACAGAGACACTGTTGCCCATTGTGCACCCAGAACTCATTCCCTTTCTAATGATTTTACAAACACCTAAACAGGGATTTTATTTTTTTTTTTAATTGACAACTTCTACCTTATTCCAAGTGTCCCCACTGAAGTCTGGATACCAGCAGGGAAGGGAAGAGACCAACCTGCCTGTTTGTCCCTCATGGGAGAGCACAGCTAAGGAGTCCCTGTTAGTCCTTTAGCTTCTGTGGCCATGGCACTCCACATAATACTTCCACCTGTGGAAGACTTCTGAAAAACAGGCCAAACAACCCCACCACTACATGAATGTCAGAGCTTCAGAGAAGTTAGGGGCTAGGAGAAGTGGAAAATGTAAAGGTACAAATGGTCAACATGCTGGAAGGTCTACTCCAAAAGGATCAACCTTGTATCCTCTTCAGGATCCACAAATCCTGTCTGAAAATGAAGTAGTAGCTCAATAATCTCCACATTCTAATACCAAGATTTAAACCACTCTGACATGCTGAAAAAAAAATTTAAGATAAAACTTTTAGGAACCAATGGAAAGATCTTTAATGAAAATTCAAGCTTGATTTACAGATGGAGCTTTGTTGTACTGCTTTTAACTTTACCCAAACTGCAACACAACCACGATCATTTCAGAAAGTGCAACCATCTCAGAAAATGAGCAGCTTTAAAATTAGCACACTTATTTGGTTTTGGGACTACCACAGGCGTATATCATCCCTTAGATTACTTAGGGGAATCAAGTGCAACATCATTAGTTTTGTAAAGATGGTATCTACAAGAGACATATTGCAAGTAAATAGTAAAAGTTGATGGAAAATAAAACACAAACCACTTGGCTTGAAACTAAAATTTTCTGGAGTCATTAAAGAAATGTTTTTCATCCAACACTTTAGAGTGAGAAACAAAGCTTACAGTTTTTTAATACAATGCTGTCAACAAAGATTTATACAACTCATCTAGTTCTTCTCACAACATGTGCATAATTTTTAGTTGAGCCAACAAAGCAAATTACAGCAGACACGAGATGCAGGATCTTCTAGAACATGTCAAGATTTCTGTCAAATCTAGTCACGCAATAAACAACTGTTTGAAAATACACATGCAGGCATGAAGTCCTATTTATAAAAATCTGTTTAATATCTTCATAGATGAGGAACAGAAAAACATTAGGAATGAAATCTTTTTGGAGCAGAGATCAAATCACAGTTTAACAGAGAGGCTTACTCCACAAAATTAAAGGAAAAACATCATCTGACTGAAATGAAAAATATCATTCAGACAAAACTATCTACTCAAAAGACGTCAAAAATTAGCTATGATTTTGCATGTCTGAATTTTCAGAACCAAAACTCAGTGCCCTTCAAAACAACCCAGTCAGACTACACAAATACTAAAATACAGATAGTACAATCCCCTACCTTTTTAAGTGTAATGGTTTCAAATATTTAAAAAAATCTTTTATGACTTGAAATTAATCTACTATATTTGTAGGGTTTTTTTTACATACAACTCCCAAAACCTGCATTGGTTTCTATCTCATATAATGAAACTTGAATCAACTTTAAATTTTGGCAGGCACAAATTTGTTTAAAATAGCTGTTAAACACTTCAATAGCTATGGGACACACACCATATGAGATTATAAAGGGGAGAAGAGAGGGAAACAGACAAAGAGAGAGAATGAGGAAAGGAGAGTGAGGGATGGAAGAAGGAATGGAGGATGGGAAGGAGGAAGACAGAAATATACCTAGATCAAGATGAAAGTAGTTTCAATAACAGGCAAAATTCTGTTCTTGTATGGTCACTACATGAACTAGTTTGATAACCTGATGAAAACATTTATCATTTTATTTTAGACATACAGACTACAATGCTACAAAAAGTCCTTCTAAGAGGCTATCCAATTCCCAGTTACCTACCCATAGAAACCTTTTCATGAGTCTTACGAAGAAATGGAAACTTCCCAGCTTTTAACAGACAAAGTGAAAAAGTATGTAGAGGCTAAACCCACCCCCACAGCACTAAGCAGGTTTGGCAATGAGTGTGGTCACAGGACAGGCACTACTTCTGAGGAGCTGAACTGATTGCACACAGCCCCTGCCAGTCAAAAGAGAGGCCCATTTCCAGAGAGCTGTAAGCATCATGGACAATCACATACTCCTGGACTTCCCTCAGCAGAAAGTTTGTCCTACTCAAGCAACTAGATCCCTTGCATGACTAGATTAAGGTGCTGCAAGGTGTTAATATATCCCTTGCTGTGTTCCAGCACTTATCCCTAAGCAAGCAAAGTGGATTTCATCTAAAGGACATACTGATGCTAATTACACTTCCAGGAAACTTTTCTTATCATCTCACTGCCCCTGCACTGAACTGTATTAAATGTTTAAGAATTTTCCCCATTTTGGACACCAGACTGGTCCAAACTGCTGGAAGGCTTCAGGAACAGATTTTCTTCACCTTAGATTTCCAGTGACATTTTGCAACAGTCATGTTCTTCCAAAGCAATGCTTAATTTGAACTACATCCCTTTGCTGGTATACAGCACCATTACGAGTTTGGAAGGATTTTTTTTGGCTCATGGCTAGAATAATGTTTTGTGATCTCTCTCTAAATCACTACTTTCTGCTGTAGAACTCTAACTGGGAAAGTTCTTCAGGAGAGACAGAGAGAAGGAAAACCACTGTCTATTAGTTCTGATGACCAAAAGCAGTACTGTAGATCATGTGTTCCTATTTCAGAAACAGAAGCTGCTTTTGTGACCTATTTGCAAACAGGTTTGTCCCTCATGCTTACAGGGACAGGAGAGGAAATACAATAAGAATATAGCTGCAGTATGGGTGCAGACATCCTGCTTCACTCTGCCTTGAGCAGTCTAAGTCGAGAGCCATCTTGACCTACCCTGCCTTTCACAGGCATTCATGTCATTCCACAGTGCTGCAGAGCAAAGCCCAAATTTCTTCCTCAGAGCTGACACTGATATGCATATGCCTGAGCCTGGACAAAGGACTCGAGGAAATTTTTGAGGGCTGGCTCAATTATAAAATCTATGCTTAAATATCTTCTTCATGGGCAGAATGTGTATAGGAATAGCACATCCACAAAATTAGTGCTGTAATTTTGACAGCAGGCTAGAGAAATAACAAACACAGGGAAAAGAAAGCTACACTTGCCTGGTGGGTGTTGCTGCCTGGATTATGTATGGAATGGAACTGTTTCATGTGCAGTCGGACCCTGGCAATATCCCTGAGGGACCGGAAGATACCGTCCACTGCATCTGTGGCTTTCTGAGATGTCAGGTTCAGTGACGAGTCACAGCCTAAGGAAATAAAGAAACACACAGCTGAGTGAGTGAAAAATATTCATGTGTTTTTATAATAAACAGTAGGAAAGGGGTAACAGGGAGGAAATTTAAAATTATTTTTATTGTATTATATTCTAGAAACTTGGGGCCTTGTTAGGCAGCATGTCCTCAGCATGGCACAAGTCTCTGCAGATATGCAAGAAGGCAAAAATTCTGGACAGCAGGCAAAGTGAAGAGTGCTTCTCTTTGTAACCACAATCATGCAGCATTTTCATCAGCACAGAGGATGTTTTGCTCTTCCCAGCCAACAGAAGGTTCCATGCTAGCAGACCCCAAAGAAGAGCCCCCTGTTATGTGGGAAGGAGCCAGCTGGTTTGCTGGTCTGCTTGGGTAAACAGCCATGAAAAAGGGAACTGCTCCTCCCTGGCCAGCAGCCGGCTCACTCCAAATACATTTCCTACCTTTGTGACAAGAAAAATGGAAGAGTCTGAGCTAAATACAGCAGAAAGGTCAGCCAGACTTTGGAAAGAGCTGCATTATCACAAAAAAAGTTCCTATCCCTCAAAGTGGCAGAGTTATTACCTCTAATGTATTTTTCCAATGCACTTCTGCTAAGGGATAATGCTTATCTTCCACTAAGGCTGAATTCCAATTACAGGACCACCTAAAATGTCCCTCTGGGTGGCCAGACAGGGCATTGGAAAAAGGAATGTCTTAGTCTTGGCTCCATCCCCCTCACTATACGACCTATATTGCACAGAAGCATTGAAATAAATGCTTTCTTGTCTCCACTGCTCTGCTGATGAGAATTAGCCTAGTGAGAGGTTAAGTGGGTCACCTGATATTTTTATTGCCTTGTCAACACAGTTCTACTCCTCTTGACATCTCTGCCTGCCTCTCTGCTTGCTTGACTCTTCATCCCTGTGGCAGAAAATCCATCATAAAATAACTCTTCTTGCCACATGCTCACACTAACAGACTCACTCCTGCCTATTGCTGTTGACTTCTCCAGGGATGCTGCTGTAGTGGTTTCTGTGTCCATCCTCCAGTTCAGAAACCAATCCTGCACCACCAAATCTCTATGTGTATGAAGAATCTTGCTGAGAGGACAAGGTCTCCCTGCAGGTTCAGCTTGCACTGTGCTGCACCCTTGGAGCCTGGCACTGAAAGCAGGCATCCTGACTGTCAAGAAGGCACCTGGATTTTTGGGTAGGAGATCCCTGAACAAACTTTCTCTGCAACTGACAAAGGACAGAATCCTTATGTACTTAAAAAAATCAATAAATAGGTGGTAAGCTCAAAATGTTCAGGGAATATTTGACAGTGGATCTGAATTACTTTCATACCTTGGTGTTCCACTCAGTAAAAACTATACACAATATAAACACACACACACACACACACACACACACACACACACTTGTAGAGCTCTGAAACTATTCCTACACGATGATGATTAGACACTGAGCTTTCATTTGTCTGAATATCATTTGTTGAGGAGAGATGTGGGAGCACTGGAGCACTGGGCTGTGCTCAGCTGTGTCTTCCAGCAAAACCAGAAGTGTATCTCCAGGAGCACTGGAGCATGGAGGGGCCAATGTCCATTTCCAGTCTCCAGGTCAGAGTGGCTGTGCTGGACCCACTTTGGGACCCCAAGGTGGCACTGGGAGGTGAAGATCCACTCTGGCTGTTTATGGCTGGCCTGACAGAGGCAAGAGAGGTGTACTGTCAACATTTCTCTAAAACGTGACTTCCTTGGGACTTTCCATCAAGAAATATAATGTCTGAGGAAACCAGGGATATCTATTTCCAGCCTGACATCCAGTACCTCTTTTTTTAATATAAATGAAAAAATAAGTTTTCTTAACAATCCCTTATTGTTGAAATCAAAATCTCTGAAGGCTGCTGTCTACCTGTTGCTCTAGGGTTACAGAGGGGAGCCAGGTTTCTTTCCAGCCCGGAGAACAACAGAAGCTTGTTCTTTACAAGTGGCAGGCAGCTACAAATCACCTCCCATTCACACTTTCCCTGCAAATGGGGCTCTGCAGCATATGGAGAGCAGAACACAGTCTCTCTTCTCTGCTCGCTTCAAGCTCCCAAGAAATCTGCCCCTTTTACAACAGAGAAGAGGTGGAATACATTAGCTGCTGCACAGCTCATGGACTAATTAAAACAAAACTTCCTGTTACTCTTTTTTCTTGGGAAGTTAAACGCCATTTGGAGAGCATGCTGAATAAATTCTTTTGAATCTCAAGCTCTATTATACATGGGAAAAGGCATTTAAATAAAATTTTGGGATTTCCTGTTGGACTTGACAAAGCCCAGTTGTGGAGAAAAAGAAAATCACCACTAACCTGCAGAGGAGTCAAGATTTTAAAGAACACAACCTAGTTCTGCAGTGAGGAAAATGACTCTGTTGGGAGCTGCATTCAGTGCCTACCAAGATAAGACTTATGAACTTTTTCATGAGACAAAGTACATCTCCTCTTAAGCAACACATCTGCGTAACCATTATTACCACAATTAATCCATTTTCACACGAAGTGTGAAAGAAGGAGAATGAATGGAGATGCTGTTTTCTACAGTACTGAGTGACCCAGGAACCAAACAGGACCAGCTTTTCTACTGATTTCTGGAACTGGAAGGAAAATGCTTTAAGAAAAGGACATGGGCACTGTGAACCCATAATAGAGATCTATAATTAAAGACCAGCATATGATTGATTATCCCCCCTCTACCTCCAAAATGTAACAAATGAGAAATTCAGACCTGAGTTTCAGGAAACCTTTCACTGTGCTTAGTCTCTTTTGGTACACATAAAGGCATTATAAACAAACTTGTTCTTTCTCTAAAGTAGTCTGATAATTATCAACATTTTTGGAAGGACTTTGATAATTCAGAGACATCACTAGGCCTATGATTCTTACAAAGTTGAAAGTTTAGGAAAGCTGAAAGTTTACCACTCCACTCTGTTTTATTGGTATAAACATCAGCTTTCTCCACCTTAGGCTCTCTCTATAACCCTTTTACAGAAATAAAGCAATGTAAACCCTGCAAACCCTGGAACAGAGCCAGCAGAATAACCAAGCCATTTCAGAGGCACACATTGAATCATGGGCTAAACCAGTAAACTTGCACTCAGAGGGAGAGAAAATCCAGCATCAGGATTTCATTATGCAGGATTTCATTATTTTCTAGATATGCAAAGTTAATGTGCTTGTCAGCAAAAGACAGAAGAACAAAAGAGATAAAGGGTTCCTTGAAGGTTAGAACTGAAAATACAGCACTATGATATTGAATTAATTAAAATCTTCTATTTTCATACTTTAGGTGATAGCATAGCAACGTGGGCCCTTCTTTCTCTAGTAGATAAATCTAAGGATCTACATATGCACATCCAGAGCCATGTTTTACAATAGTTTTGGTATATTTGTGCATTAAGATCTATTATGCAAAAGAAGTTACAAATGTGTACAGTGACACAGATCATTGCTGGTTTTTGCAGGATAAAAAAAAAAGCGTAAAACCCAAAACTAGGATGTAATTTGTATAATTCTCCTGTCACTTTCTTCCTTATGGATTCTGCCACACATTTGAATCTTTATTCCATAAAAACCCAAAACTAGGATGTAATTTGTATAATTCTCCTGTCACTTTTCTTCCCTGTGGATTCTGCCACACATTTGAATCTTTATTCTTCCATCTGATTTGTACTGAATTGTCTGATGCTCTCTGATGCATCTAAAAAGCGAAGCTGCTAAGTGAGTGTGACACTGTGGGACAAGAAAGGACAGGCCAGAACACATGAAATCTGCCATTTCCCTATAGTTACACCAGCAGACGGTTTGGAGGAATTCAGTTTGGGGGAATTCAGTTTGGGGGAATTCAGAAGAAAGGTGTATTCTACAGCCCTTGAGTGAAGAGAGTGTCTAGAAGGGGCAGACACACTGGTGCCTGTGACAGCTTCCCTGCAGCACATCCATCCCCAGGGCTGGGGAGGGTCCTGCTCTGTGCTCCGTCCTCTGCATCCCCAGCCAGAGCATGTGTGGTGCTGGATGGACAGTCAAGTCTGCGCTGCTGGCAGCTCACATCATAAAAGAAATGATCATTTTGCTGAAGCCCTGGCAAAGCAGTGTGTTGGTGCTGTGGGCAGAGATGGGAAGGAGCTCATCACCTGGGGAAGGGCAGGCACAGACTTACACAGACAACCTCTCCCTGTCCACAGCTTTGGGATGCTCTTTTCCCATCTCCTACCAGCAACCATAGCAGATTTGTAAGGTATCATTCCAATTCAATCCCTTTTCTCACCCTCCCTCTTCCCTCTGTCTTCCAGGGTAGCTCCTTGCCCCAGTCACGCCTCCGCCCTTTGTGGCTTTGGGAGGCTGAACTCAGCTTGGACCATACAGCTGCAAAACCATCCAACCCCACAAAGGGCAAGTTATTTTTCCACCAGAAGTGAAGAGACCCAAACTCTTCCAAGGTGTACAAGATTTTATCATCACTGCCAGATGGGGAATTTGGGATTTCCCAGTCCTGGACTTGACCCTTCTGCCAGTCCACACAGCACTGAATCACAGAATCATAGAATGTTAAGGGGTTGAAATGGACCTTAAAGATCATCTAGTTCCAACTGCCCTGCCATGGGGAAGGACCTTTTGCTAGACCAGGTTGTACAAAACCTTATCCAACCCGTTCTTGAATACTGTGGGGTGGGGCATCCGCAACCTCCATGGCCAACCTGTTCCAGTGTCTAACCACGCTCACAGTAAAAAAATTTATTCCTAATATCTAACTTACATTTCCCCTCTTTCAGTTTGTACCTGCTACTTTTTGTCGTGTCACTACAGTTCCTGATGAAGAGTTCTTCTCTGGCTTCCTTGTAGAAGGAAGAAGGCTTCCTTTTCAGATTCTAGAAGGTTTCTACGAGGTCTCCACACAACCTTCTCTTCTCCAGGCTGAAGAGCTCCAGCATTCTCAGCCTGTTTTCACAGATAGGGGAAGGTGCCCCTGTCCCCTCATCAACTTTGTGGCCCTCCTATGTACTTGTTTCAACAGTTCCATATCCTTCTTATGTTGGGGATCCCAGAACTGGATGCAGCACTCCAGGAGAAGTCCCACAAGAGCAGAGCAGAAAGGGAGAATGACCTTCAACCTGCTGGGCATGCTCCTCTTGATGCAGCCCAGAATTGGGACTGCCAATGCTAGCAGTCAGAAAAGATAGGGAGCAGGAGGAAAGAACAGAATAGCAGCATACGGGAAAAACATTAAAAAAGGGAGGGAAAATGCACACAATATCAAAAATCAAAGGTCTGTGTTTCTATAAATTTAATTTATGATCTGATTGGCACATAGAGAGTGAAAAGAACGATGTGTTTTGGGGCAGTCACCAGCACCATGCAGTGCAAGTGATGGTATGGATCTGGTATCTATGACAGGAGGAGTGTGCATCTGATCCACTTCCAAGGAAACCATGGAAGCCAGCATTGCGACTGACAAAGATGCAATTTGTAGTTTTATTCTCATCACAACAAACACTTCCCATTTGAAAGAAAAGCCCAGGATAGTTTTTTAAGAGTAAACTAAATTTAGAATCCTATATCTCTGCTTCAGCTTTTAACTATGCATCCACACTCAGCACTCAGTGCTGAGCATCCAGGGATTGCACACATATGTCTTCAATGGCATTTCAGCACATTATCTGATCTTTATTACATAGGGACACAACCTGCAAGCTCTGGAGTTCCCTGAAGAGCATTATGCTTGGAAAGGTTGTTTTTGACATCAAGTCTTTGAATCCTCTTCTGGAAACTGCTCTTTGGTGTACAAGGGACACAGACCATGTGGATAAGAACTTTGCTGGATCTAAAGCTGCATATGAAAAAATCTGGCCACTTACCTACATGATTAAATATGGATTTAAGAGCTACCTTAGGAGAGTATTTTTTTTTAAATTTTGGCCTTAATATCTGTCATTTGGATATTTCGATTCTACAGGAATACTTTATTGCCTTCTTCTTGCCAAAATTCAACAGCACAACGTATAATATCAACTTTTACGAAGCACTGCAAGGTTGGTACTGCTGGTTCTCATGTTACATGAAATTAAACCTGTCAATTCAGTGAACGATTACAGAGAAAAACTACAGAACTTACTACAATAAATTACATTAATTAATTGCAGGAGGAATTTAAGTTAGGCTCAGATGTGTTTTCTGAAGGAAATTAATGCAACAAATTCATTTGGGAACCATTCAGTTGCTCCCTCAAGCTGCCCATATCTTAATTAAAAACCACAGATGCTAATAAAGCTATGGTAAATGCTCTGTAAGTCCAGTAAGGCCTCCCAATAATGTTCTTGCAAGAACTCAGTAAAACTCCAGGTTTTACTAAACAATATAGAGCTTTATGAGCATACCACCCTAGGACCCATATGATCAAAAGTCCTTGCTCCATCTTTTCCAAATTATTCTCAGATACCTCTTTTTGTCTTCAGAGTAGTGGCTGCACTGTGGCAAGGACTGATTTCTACTCCCATCAAGGATGTCCCTTCCATTCAGGTGGGGCATTGCCAATAACTTCCAGTGATGATACAAAGTTTCACCCTCGGATCCGCTGCCTCCCACCTTGTCCACAAGGTACTCCAAGAGGAACCACATATGTGAAGGACAATGGACAGGGGATGAGGGTTCTGTCCAAGTAGCAGCAGGTGAGGCAGTCAGGACTACCAGTCCTGGTTCTGCACAGCTGCCTTGACCAGATGTCCACACAAGCATGGGAGTCTAGATGCTTTACCCACTTGTATTCAGAGGGGAAACAAGATCTGTAAAGGTCCTTATTTTTAAGAAATCCTTTTCTTCTTTATGTTGATTTAAATGAATCCTACTTTTAAAACAGTGACAAAGTAAAATAAGTATTTCAGTATTTTTATTTTATTTTTTCTGTACTTTTTTTCTTGGACAATGAAAATTAATACAATCAATGTTTTTTGCATTCACAGTCCAATTTGTTTGTGTATTCCTGAAACTGCCAGATCAGGCTTGTAGATTGGACATAATTGGTAAATGCTTCCTTCTGAAAACAATGGCCATACCTAGAATTTGTAAAAATGCAGGAAATGGTTTTAACTCATGGATCTAAGAATGATGATATTGGAGAAGTGCCCAAGAGACATTTTCTTTCCCAGTTTAAGTTCTGAGCCAAACTCACAGGACTCACAGTATCCAAAAACTAGTGTAGTCAGCTTTATACAATAATGTAAATATATAAAAACATAAGACCACAATTAAAACTAATTACTGTAATCTATTTATCAGCTACTGAAACAAAACAATCTTTTTAACAGCAAGACAAAAATAATCACATTCTAATGCTATGTATAATTATCTTTTCCAAAAGGCCTCTTGAGCCAGCATACTATAGCAAAGGTGAAAAGCCATCTGAAAACTGACAAAGACAATGGGCACCTAGGTTGCATTCAATGGGCAATATTTAATGACAGAAAAAAAAAAAGAAAAAGAAAGACTAGAATATTTGCAATTTAGACTTAGCTACATCAGATACTGCTACTGCCTAAATAAAAACCTGACTGCAGGCTCAGTTCAGAGCAGGTTTGCTGAGGGAGTTATGACTTACTGTGGCCTGCTGAGCATAAGCTGATGAGAAGAGAAAGTGAAGTGGCACATCTCCCAGGGGCTATGGCCATTAGGAGGAAGAAGGAAGGCTTCCCTTTTTTCTATACTACCAAGAACCTGCCAAGTCATTAGAGGGAACAATTTTCTACCTGGCAGATTGCACAAGACCTTCTCTTGTCCCTCCATCAGTAGTGCAAGAACCATGACATGCTGTGCCTCTGCAAATGTAGCCAAAGCTGACTAGGGTGTGTGAAACCATTTACAATGCTGAAAACAAAGAAATGTGGCTTGTGATGCTCTGCTGGAGATCTAGAGACCAGGGGCTGTACTGGGCAAAATTATACTTTTTTTGTTCCTGATGCTGCTTCTCCTGAAAATAGACATTAACACTTTGGACACTGAGGTGGAATATGGGGATAAAACAGGGTAATGGCAGAACAGCTGTTCTTCCATCCTGCAAGTGAAGATAATTGTGTAACAACAAGTGTAACAACTTCCAGAGAAAAGCCAGGAATATTTATGGTAAGGGGCTTAACTGCATAACATAAAAAAAAACCAAAAAAACAAAAAAACAACAAAAAAAACTCCAACCCAAACCTTTTTAACGATGCTGACTGAAAGCAACAGCCACAATTCTCCACAGTGAAATCAGAAATTCTACTTTAATGGCAACCTGCCGCACTACAAGTCACACATGACCAAGGACAAAAGGACTAAGAACTGGAACACTGAACATTTCTGCATTCACACTGCGACAGCACTTATCCCTCACTGGAGCTGTTTTGTCCTGCCACTGCCAGTGGTACCATGCACACAAAGAACAGGCCACATTCTCTCTGGTGTCCCAGCCTTGCTGGGGGGTGCCTCCAGCAAGGAGCTGAGGCTGCGGGAGAGCTGCAAAGAAGCCATGCATGAGTCCTTCTTCAGCTGGTCACATATGCCAGGGGTAAACACAGAGTCCCTATTCTGCAGACAGACAAGAAGTTACACTGGACCACAGCCCTCTCAGTTCTTTCCATCACAACCAAAGAGATCATGGCAAGCAGCTCCTCTGGTTTAATCCATGCACAGCATCTACTCTGTGCTGCCAGCTCAACTGTGTTGCATGCCGTGCATGAAACAGACCCTCTGGAGACAAACCCAAGGGTCTCTGGTACTGTACCTGATCTACTGAATAAATGACCTAATATGAAATTACTGTGTTTCAGATGTTTCTCTAAAGAATACACAGAGAAAAACTGCCACTGTTGGTACAGATATTCATCTATTTGTAAAGCACAACGTTGTGCATGTGGGCTTGGGATGCATGAGTCAATTTTTGAAGCTATGAATCACGAACAATTTAATTTTAGTATAAAAGCAACATGTATTATCTGTCACCTACCAGAGTCTGATACTAAAATGGTTTGCATTTAGGTGAAAAGGTAAATGATAACTTAGCCTACAGTATAGTTGATTATGCTATTTGGAATAAGCATTATGTCTCTGATGAGATTAGGAAAACCGTATTTTGCAGAGGCATTTGCTCTTCATGAATCTCATGGAAATATTTAAGCAAAACCCATATTGCATTTGGAGTCAGGAAAAAAAAACAGGGGAGGTTTTTGCCTATTTCTCTCTCTAGCTTTGGTTTAAATGGTTGCTTGTATTTTTCATCACCTGTTGTGAAACTATTTCATTTGAAATCATTGCTGTAGTACTGTCTCAAAAGATAACTCTTCTTGTTTTGGGAATATGTCATATCTGATCGAGTAAAACATCCTATAAAAAGTACCTTCACAGACTTTTTTAGTTTTATTTAAGTATAAATTATTTAAAAGTCCTCCTATGTTCATCTGTGCTCATAACCCATTGAAACTGCACTGCCCTTTGCAGTGCAAACAGCTCAGTCCAAACATTTCACAGTCTGTGGATGAACAAGAAAAGGCAAGCAAGTAAAAAGCCTGGGAGAACAAGAATAAAGCAACAAAAAACGCAAGTTAGAAAGAAAGAACTGCATGAATTATCCCACTTTCTGTTAATTTTTAACTGGAAACTACTTTATACAACAGACAAGACAGGCAGCATGAAGCATACTTTTGATGAAAATGAAAGAAGTGAGACTGTGGAAAGGATCTGAAGAGAAGGAACCCTGCTGTGGGAAGATGGACCAATGCAGTGCTATTTTTTCCCAAAGAATGAACAACACAACCACATGCCAAGCCACCCCTTCCTCTGAGTACATGAGGGTTGAAGCTGCCCTAAGACACAGCAGATCCCCAACTATGAATAACACAAAATTATACAATCAATGCTCATTTTATTCTTCTTCTTGTCTGTTAATTAGAAACCACACTGTAGTGCAGATGGCAAGTATCAGTCGATGAAGAAAATTATCAGCAGTACAAATCTCAAGTGCATGTAGGAGTATCTTGGACTATTAAGTGGAATGAACTCATATTCATAAAACAGATAATAATTCATAATATGTGCAATAGATTAAAAAGATGCTGGCAGAGGTCTCAATTTAACAGAAAATGTAAACACACATTCAACTTAGAAGGTGTGACAGGATGAAGTTAGGGCAGTGGTTAAACGCCTTGTTGAGTTACTTTCTGGTTTAAATTCAGAATTAATTGTGCTATTTTAATTAACAAACAATTGAATGGCTTGTGGAATTAGTCTAAAATGTTTCTTAAGCACACAAGAAATAGCATTTTTTGTCTTTAAAAACAATTGAAAATGTTGTGTGTGTTAGTGAAACAAGTAACTGACAGAAGATGCCTGAGATCTGTAGTCATTTCCATTTAGTATAAATTGTTAATGTTTTCAGGAAAAAGAAATAATGAAAAACACTAGTCATCTTGTAGTCAAGTTTCAACACCTGCTTATTTATTGTTGCCAAAAAAATAAGAATAACTTGATTTATGTTCCAAGTATGTGGCAGAAGCACAGGGATTTTTTGCTTTGAATTGCGCCTGCTTAAAATGAAAGAAGACTTGCAATTTCAGAATTAACTGGGGTTTTTTTTGGTTGTTGATGTTGTTTAGGAAACAAAGACATTACTAAGTGCAAACAACCAGTCAAGTCTGATGGGCTGACAGCAGAAGTTTAATCATGAGGCTGGTTTGTGGCAGCTGAGTGCTGTTTGCTATCCTGGGACTGGACAGGTGCAGGGTGCTCACACAATGAAAATTGTGTAGCTACAATAGAAATATTAATATATAATATATCTAAGCTAGATTCACTTCCATGGATATGTAATGAAGCCTGTGGAGGAGAGGAGACTCCTTAGGCTCGTGCCATAACCATGTTTCATTTCAGACAGGGAAAATACTAATTCTGATTTGATGAGTTTCCATGGAAGCACGCTTCTGAACAACAGAAGGCCACCATCAAAACCTTTCCTGTGCCACTGCTGCTTGATGGACATTTTTCAGTCATTCCTTCTTCTTCCTCCTGCTATAAGGAGACAGAAACACAGAGGGAGATACAGAGGACATACACAGTAGAGCAGCTGAGCTCAATGCCACCACCAGAGCAGCCTCCAAGTGCATCACTTCCCCCCTCCCCACAGCCATGTGCAGCCAGCCACGGGGCTGGGGAGCAGCCAATGGCACCTCGGGATTGAATCACCCCAGAGGAAGGAAGTGTTTACATTTTCAAGCAATGAAAAATATTACATGAGGAAGCTTCCCCGTACTCTTTATTACTATGAGGTTTTTTGTCAGATAAGAAGGGCTGCTTACTGCAGATTCTGTGCCACCTTACAGTCTTGGCCAACGTCATGGTGATGTTCTAGATCATTTTAGTTAAGTTTTTACCAACCTCAGATGTAAAATTCTGACAGCCTCCATTATCTGTGATGTAATAATATCTTATTTTACTCATATTTGTGACATACCTTTATTATTTTGAACAGATTTTTATTTTTACACCAAAGAGTTAGAAGTTAAGCTATTTTATAAGGCATCTGAAAGAGACACTGTTTCCTTGCATAGGTGTTTTGTGTCTTCACTGTACCAGAACAGCCCCAATAACTGAACAAAACCTGAGAGCAGAGCCTGGAAATCATTATATAGTGATCGTTATGCTGGAGGGAGATGGCAGAAGACAGCACCATGCTCAAGCTCCTGGGTTGAGCTCAGTCTCTGTTGCAATACAGCCACACCATTTTCAGCTCCCAGGAAAAACCACTGACTCACAAGGATGATACCTCACCCAAACCTACCCAGTTTGCCCATTGCAAGACTGGAATGCTGCATTTTCTGGGCACAGCAGTTCTGTGTCCAGTTCTTGAGCTGAAGGGACCCACCCCAGATATCACCAAGTAGAGCACACAGCAAGCAAACATTGCTCTGCATTAGGTGTTATATCATGTTTGAGCTTCTACTGCAATGTTCCAGTCTTGAATTGTTCTGTCACAGCTCACTGTAACTCTCTGCACTCCCAATTAGAAATTCAATTAGGCCATTCATTGCTCTTGCAGAACAGCATTAGCACTTTTATGTTGATATTTGCCATATAAAAATATTCTAAAGTGGGATTAATCTCTAACAATTAGCCATCTTAGAAACCTGGTCCATCCTCATTATCCTATCCCACAAAATCTCCTGGAAAGGCCAATCTGTTTGCATTGAATAGAGGTGGACTTTCTAGATTCACCTGCTAACATCAAACTCGTGAAATAATTCCCACTTTCAACTAAAGGGCCAAATCATTGACATGAAATAAGCTAGAGCAGTACAAATCTGAGATAAGAAAAAAGAAAAAGTATTAATCTGTAGACTAAAAGCACTATGACAAGCATAAAGAGGCATGTGTTGTTCATCTAAAACACAGCTATTAATAGATGCTACCATCAGCCCCCAGCACATTCAAAGTCAGAAACGCTTACTCTGCAGATATAAATAAACTGTTCTACTTTCTGCTTCCACCAACACTACAGAAAGGAAGAAGGACAGAGATACTAGCTAGAATATACCTTGTCCTGTGAATGATAAATGGAATACGATCCATTTGTGAGGAATCTTTAATATGTATAATTAAGCTTTATTACATGGCCTTTTTCAAAGCTTCTCCAGAGTGCTGATCACAAAATTGAGGGTCTGGCCTTCACAAAGATTACCTCAACCAACTCTTGTAGACAAAGGGAAACAGGTGACAGCAGAATGAAACAAAAGCAGTAGGATACAAAACCCCAATACACGGAGCCAAAATGGACATAGGTTGGCTTAAAAATCTGAGCATGTTTTTGCAGAGATAGCAGCTAGAAAAACATATTTGCAGTTATAAGTTGAGCAAATTTGATATGAGTCACAGTGGCTGTAAACACGCAACCCCCACAGAGCTGTTTGCAAATTGTTTCTCTCCATATATCCACATGGTTCAATTGAAGGCTGAATAACTGAGTAACTGCAGAACACCAAATATAGCACATGAATGTAAGGGAAGAGGAAAAATTATACAGGAACCAACAGTCGAGTCACTTGCCTTTCAAACAGGCACAAAGTTCAATTAGACTTTGAAAAGAAAAGCTAAGTGTGAAAAAGGAATGAGGAAGTGGGACAAAAGCTGACAAATGCAGGTGACAACCTAGCTTGCTGTACCCGTATTCTGGGTGAGATAACAATGTTCAGCTGACAGAAGTCTGGTGGATGATTATCTGATTTCAGTCAAACATTTGATACAATGCCACCCGGAGAATTAGATTGGAGTGAAGAGATGGGACTTCATAAAAGAGTTGGAAGGAACAGAAGCAGAGATGGCAATGGCCTGGGTTGCACAGAATCTTAGCGATGTTCCTTAAGGATTTGTCTTACTATGTTTATTGATGACTTTTGCACAAGAACTAGGAGTGTTGATGACAAAGCTATGTAGCATTGCTAAAGGAAGTAGAAGCCAAAATATTGCACAAGATATGAGTTCTGAAGAACCAGAAATGAGACAAAAGAGACCAATACAGCAATACAAAATGAGATAAACCTCACCTGGGCCATCAACTTAGTGGGCAATAATAGAAAATCTCTCCAGCTGGGACTCTGTGATTGAAAACAACAAGAAGAGAAGAATCTGGGTGGCATTAGTTGATTCAAGGATGACTCTGGGCTACCAGTACTGCATGAGACATGCAAAACTCATCAGATAATATACTTCCTGTAAATACACCAGATATGCTAGTTCTGTCCTAAAAATGGTAGAACTACAACAGAAACAATTGTGGTCACTAGTGCTTGAATTCAAACTGCAACAGACTTAAAGCAGATGTCTAAGGATGACTACAGAAATAAGAAAACATTTTTATCTGAAAAAATGGGGCTTGTTCAGCTCAGCAACAGGAAAACTGAAGATAAATAAGCTAGAAATTTGAATGAAGTATCCAACCACTAAAGGAGCCTTTGTGTGAAAGAAGCTTAATGCATCTGGAAATAAAAGCAGTTTCAAGATGGATTTGGATACATCTGTAAGTAAGCTTACACAACATATTTGCCTTGGAAGGAGCAAGGGGTCTGGTTTGGTGATGAGAGGAGCACCTCCTTGCCCTGTCTTTCCACATACAGCCTGATCATTCTGACAAATTTTTGTATTTCAGAGATTTAATACTACATCAAGGAGAAAACCCATGCAATTGCTCAAACTCTCTATAAATGTGCTCATAAATGCTAATGTAGGATTTTGACTATTAAAAGTGCAGCAATGTCTGGCAGCCTTTTTGAAAGCCCGCTCAGTCTAGCTGCAGGCTGCCAGTGACCAATTTCACCAGGCACATTTTTCTGCCCTGACAAATGGCTCAGTAGATAGCTCTGGGACAGCCTGTCTGAGAGGTTTACAACCCACTAATGATGAAGTGCTCAAAGCTGGGAATCAGTCTCTAATAGAAATGAAAATATTTCTCCCCACAGAAAGTTATTACAGTTCTCCTTCCTTCTCTCAAAACATAAATGTTGAGTAAGTTGTCTAGCCATTGGAAAAGCCTAGTAGGAATAGTAAAGCCATCAGAAAACACAGCTCTTTAACTTTCCTAATAAACCAAGCTGCTTCTGCACTGAAATGCGGAAAGGTCATCCGAGAGGCAAAGCAATGAAATAGTCAAGGCTGAAAGGAAAACAGGCAGAGGAAAACACTTCAAACTGGTGTTATGTGATATGTTTCTAAAATGCAGGAGAAGCAAGAGGTTTTGTGGTGTACATGGGATTCTGTAGAATGTGCAATTTATTCTTGCAGGGAAGGACTTGCATCACATATTTCTGAGTAGCATGGCAAGGCAAACTTCACTTCCTCACTATTTAGAAAGCTTAGCTGAGGAGAGAAGGATGAAGCAGGGGATATATCTGTTAAAAAGTATATTTTAAACAACTCCTGCTGCCTGTACTCCAGAGAACAGGGAGGTGGCATTTAGCAACTGCCTGGTTCTACAGCCAGAGACATGCATTTCCTTGCTCCTCTGAAAGTCTGGGCAAGCTGTAAACCTCTGAAAGATCATCACTCACACATGCTCAGCTAAGCCTTGCTGGATTTTCACCATTAAGATGTCTAAGGATGCTCTTGCCAAACATACTCCAGTCTTTCACAGGACATAGTGCTAACAGAACAGTCCATCCATCACTCCTAAAGAGCAGTAAGCTGTGATCTGTTACTTCCCAGCTTCTAACTGTGATCAGACAGCTAAAAATGTGTTATTCTCAAAAAACACCATGAGCCTGGTGCATTTCCTGGGCTTTGCCCAGACCAAGGCTGCTCACCCACTGCACTGGGGTTATACCTGCTGCTTCAGAAAGCAGCAGGCTACTAATGACACCCAGGCAATAATGAGGATGTGTCTAAAGATAAAGTCTATATAGGAAATGAGTTATAGAAAGATAGTTTCTCCTTTTTTTTTTTGTTTTTTTAATGTTTAGTAAGCTGTTAAACTAGAGAGGAATTTAACAAAAAGCAACTATACTTACCAATGAATCTATTTATTTTATTAAACCTATTCCTTGCCAGGTTAGCTTCACAAAATTCAGCATCCTGTTTTTATAGAAGACTCAAGAAAAAGACATTCATACTTGAGATGCCTAAAGGGCTCCAATCACGCTCTTCGTATTTACTAAGAATGTAAACAAAATGACATGACCTCAGTAGGAATAATTTACTCCATACTTTTCACAAAAGACAATAAACATATGGAAGGAATTACAGAAAGGGAGTCAGTAAAAAATACTAGTTCATCAGAGAAATTGTTTGCATTATAAAAAAGTGACAAAAAATAGGTAAGCACATAAAATGGGTGAAGTGCAAGTAAGAATACTCTTTTCTTTAGAAAAATGTTTCTTGATGTTCTTGCTGAAGTTTCAAGAGCAGCTGCGGCAAGAATGTAAAAGCAGATGTCAGGAAGCAAGAGTCTGTGTGTCGTATGCAAGGAAGGAATTCTATCAGGTTTGTTTTAGGGAGTCTTAAAATGCTATAATGGGCAAAAAATCACAAAAAGCATTTAAAAGCAAGATGATTATAAATGTAGAAATTGCTAGAAATACAGGACCTAATATGAGGTTTATTATGAAGCACTATAGAGGAATCAGAGGTGGTGTACCTAAGAATACTTGGCAGCAAGCACTGAGGAGGAGATCAGGATGGATTGGGCATTTTCTGCCACTTGGGAGATCCTGCTCAATGTGAGAAGTTTCTCTGGAACTGTCACCTGGACCTGAACTGTGCCCTCAAGATGGAGAAAACAGGAATGATCAGAACCAAAAATACTGTGTAAGCTACAAGCAATACAGTCTGGAAGGTCCAAATTCTCATGGTTCTGTGCACCTTTCAGCTCTTGGGATTTTGCAGAAGACTGAGTGACATATAGCTAGACTTTCAGCTCAAAAGGAATACACTTGGGAAGGATACCTTGAACACTACTAGATGAAACCTCAGAAGTCTGAGCAGCTGAGGGACATCACAAACTTGGTTTCTCATTGGAGAAACTAATTAGGTTTAGCAGACAATCTTTTTACTAGCTTGTATGTAAGTGTTGCTTTTACATCTTTATGAGGAACAAATCCACACAAAGTTACTGCAAAAGCACTATTTGAAAATGACATCATCAGAGCGACATTAAAAGGAGATTAGCAATAAATTTGGGAAGAAGTTTTAAGAACCAAAGGCTCCAGGAGTATTAGTCACTGTTTAAAGACAAATTAATTAGTCTCAAAATATTGCACTAATCTGCTCTGCAAATGTGGCTTTAAAACTGTTTTAGAAAGGCTCCTTTGGCTAATGGAGAGGTGGGAGACAAGGACTTTGACTTCTAGAGAAGTGCTCTGGAGATCTCTCTGTGGCTCAAGTGTCTTTCTTCAGGCAACCACTGATTTTAACAGCACCCTATTCAAAAAGAACTGTGATTCAAGTGACCTGAGTTGTGAGACTCTTTTTAATTTTATAGACACCTGCAAATTAGAACACCAAAGTTAGCTTGGTCAAAATAAAAGCCAATGACTGAACTGGCACAAATAGCCTGGATCCTCCCAGGATGCTGGGAATCATAAGAAAACTTGTGATGTTGCTGCTGCTTTGGGTTTTTCTGCTTTTAAAATGTTAAATGTGTGAAAATCAGAGTTTATTGTTCACTTGCTACACTGTGTGTAGCTTCTACAGCCACCGCATTTACTTCACAAACTGAGAAGACCATCTGCAAACACCGCATATTTGTTACAAATAGGATTTGTTACAGGATTTTCACTGCTAAAACCTCTGTGAAGTACTAAAATACTTTAAGAAATGAACTGCATGGGCTGCATTCTACTTTCAGTGAAAATGCATTTCATCCCT
>NW_005054297.1:13142151-13192601 GCF_000277835.1 Geospiza fortis
GAGCTTCAATGAAAATTGCATTATAGCTGAATTAATAAAAGTCAGAGATGCTGGAAGTGTATTTTACACAGAGCATATTTTCAGCTAGGAATCAAAAATGTTATGATAGATGTCAGCAGGATAGGTGGCCAGATAAATTAAATCTTTCCATCTCTAAGCACTAAATTTAACTTGTTTTTCTTAAGAGAACTACTGGCATGACAGCCTGCTGTATGGGTGGAGAACCTGAATCCACAGGGCATGCCAGAGCTGGTTGCTTGGTGCTGCACCCTGAATAGCTGATGAAGCCTCTTTGCATCAGTGCCTTCAGCCTGGCCCACTTCAACAGGTAGACAGATGTATTTAACCAATGGATCATACATCTTACATCAGGTCAGTGATAAACATACACCAAAATAGGCAGCGGGTCAAAATCTTCTGAAGAGCACACCTGCATCCCTCTGGGTCATTTAGGAGAGGTAGTCCAATGATAATACATAGTTATAATCTGTATTTATACATATTATATGTAGCTATAATAAACTCTGGTCTATATTTTAAAGGTGAGATTTCTTCCTTTCACTTTAAGATACTTCCATTGTAAGATGATGGGGAAATTATTTGTGTTTTCATTAGTCTATTATTATGTAAGCAAGAGAAAGAAAAGACAGGCCAATAAAATGCACTAGTATTGAAGTACTCTGTAGTGTATATGGCATGCAAAATCACTGCTTTAATAATTTCAGTTCATAGTTCTATACATAAGATACTGTAGACAACACTGAAACAGAGACTAAAGTCCAATTTGCCAACAAATTCTGAAGCTCAACAGGGAGACTCACACTTTCTTCACAGCTGGAACCACTTCTCAGCAGTGACAGTCTTTAGATCTTCGCCTCCATGTTGCACCTAATCCTCCAGTAAGTGCAACAACTGTTCAGCAATCCAGTGACTTAAAAAAAAACCACTGAACACATTTTAATCATATCTTCAGCAGTTTGCAGCTACAGGTAAGAAAAGGGTACTTGTGTGGTGCGATCAGACAGCTCTTGGCAAAGTACAAGTAAAGGCTGTTTGGTCATTGCTTCGGTACAGGCAGCTCAGGCTTTCCCTAAGTCTCCTTCTCTCCTTCCTCTCCTTTCTTTAGAGAAATCCCTTTGGTAATTTAATACTGCAATACCCTTCAAATCAAAGGAGTTAAGCCAATTGCTCTGACAGACATCTAGGAGATTTCCCACCCCAAGGACGAAAGAATGAATTTTAGCACAAGTCAGCGTGAAAAAGCTACTTCAAAGAAACAGCAATACAACCCACAATTCTATAAACTACTTCAAATGATCCCTCTACACATTCATTAGACTGAAAAGGGACATGCCATTGTATACAACCACTCCCAGCCTTAATGCTGCCTTCCGGCCTCTGAATGTTCAAGGCATGGCCTCAGGGAAAACAGAAAAATTTAGAAAGAAGCAGAAGATTTTTTAAAGGTAGCTGTCTACCCAGTCATCCTCCCTTGGGTAATAGCATGAGTTTCATCAGCTTCTATTTGTTACTCAAAAAGAGTTCTTGCAACTGAGAGGCTAACTGGAAAAAAAAATTAGGAAGAACTAAGAATTGTGTGTTTAGTAATGTAGAAAATGCTAGAAGAGATCCCTTGTAGAAAGCTGGTGAACACACAGGCACAGGCAATTATCTGTTATTTGGTAGTGTCTCAGCACGTATCCATTTGTGCTTTTAACTAATTAAAGGGCTTTCTTAAGTAAAGAACTTAAATTTGTCAAATTGTGTTGCATCACTTCCATAGAGCTATTTTTTTCCTCCCCTTGAGGTGAAGTTTACTGATGCAGTATATCTAGCAGTAAATCTATGTAGGCTGGAAGGAGGTCAGCACTGTGCATGCAGATTTTCTATGCTTATAAATCTACCTGGTAAGAGAGCTTGGGATCAGATTGTTGATTCCCAATGTTTGAGCCTGAAGATTATAGAAATCAGATGAAGATATGGCTTTTGTCATGTTCCTACAGAACTCACCCTCCAACAATGTTTTTTTCTCTAATATATTTACCAGCTCTATTATCTTTAAAAGAAAATACTTTTTCCAAAACACGTTTTACACTAAAAACCTTACACTACTCAAACTCCAAGCCTAAGAATATCTAAGGATTACATATAAAATAAAAATGACACAACCAACTAGCCAAGCTAGGACAGACGGTGGTGGTGTCACTCCAGTTATCCATGCACGACTGTGCTTGAAGTCAGTTGTGTGTTCCCTTAAAAAATGCATGCAGACAAGCTGAGAATTAATTCTGATTCACTTTCAGAAGTACCTTTATGGTATAGGCACTAAATCCCATTAGTTGCATCTGCATTGGATTTTAGTTTGGGTTAGGAATTTTGATCTTCTTCTAATTCCCAATTGCTGTGCTTTGATTTTCCTTAGAGAGTAATCTTGGAGTGTATGAACAGAATTCCTTCTCACTGAAACTAAACCAAAAATGCCCTCCAATGACTAATTCATATCACAGGACCAGACAAGAATGAGTCTCCAGCTCATCAAGCTGGATCCACAGCATGAGCTGTGACAGTGTGTATGGAGAATAAGCAGAAGGGAAACAGAAAGTTACTTCACTCAAAGAGAAAATGCTATGATACACACACTGAGCTAAGTGATTTAATGAAAGAAAAGTAACATTAGCAGGCAGCAAAGATATGCAAAGCTGCCATGAAACCTTCTGCTGTTTGAAAAGCTCTAAAAATAACAAATGACCATGCTGCTAAGTTCCATAAAAGATAATGGTGTGGAAGTAAACATTTCAGAATTGTTAGGATAAAAAAGGGAGGAGATTGTTAGAGATTGGAGAGATTGTTTCTGAAAAGGAAAAAAAAAAAGAATGAAAGGAAAAAATCTGAGTAAGCCTAGGTCACCCTTTTTCTAAAATGATGTACAAAGCAAAGCAGATTTGTGCTCAAGGAATCACTAATGTCATTAAGGTCAGTCTTTAAACAGACTCTATATTTTTTTGCTGTCGTTTTGAGTTCCTACCTACATCTCCTCTTCAAAAAAACCCCAAAACAACAACAACTACAACAAAAACCCAAGGCAAATTCTTTTGCCTGCTTTTTATTTCTATGCACTTACTGTGCTTCATATTTTCATTTAGCTATGTGAGTAGAAAAGACCCACCATCAGCTTATGACACTGAAGTTTGCAAAATAAACCAAGCAGCAAATGTATACTGGCTCAATAGAGTCCTTCTCTGCCCTGTATCTGTGGTTTGGGTCTTCAGAACTGGTACAACCGGGTTGAGACATGTGGAGCTAAGATGAACCCTCATGCTGACTTCTGTGTCAGTGATTGGCACATGGATGTTAGGAGGGATTTAAGGAGCAGAAGTTTCTCTCTTCCTTGTACTGACAACTGCTTGTAGAGCATCAGGTGGCATAGTGACCCCTTATAGGTCTGTGTTACCATAAATGATGATCAGGTCTTTTCTAACAGGTCCTTCAAACCAGGCAGTAGGAGATAATTGCATCCTTCTTCATTATGCTAATATAATGCTTCCCTATTTCAAGAAATAAAGGGATCTTTAGGAAGATTATGACACCTGAAACAATCTTTGAAGACTAAAAAAAGGCTGTAGGTCAGCTGAACAATTTGTCTTATACCAGTCACAGATGATTTCTGTGTCAAAAGACCAGACTGCCAAACTCCTACTTCCATTGATGAGTTGGGCTTGTGCTTTTAAAGCTGTGTTTCCGTGGTTTTGTGGAGAGGAGGGAGGGATTTCCTCCTGTCTGGAGGATCACCTTCTTCCTTTGCCTACAATCATCCCAGTCACCCTGTAAGACACGGATTGTTTTGGTGGGGAGTCAGAGAAAGGCAAAGCTCAGCAGGTGAGCCTCCTTCCAGGAGAGGTGGGGGAATTAGGCTGGCAGGATGCACAGCAACACTGGATGCTTATTCATGTGCTCCTTGAGCTGTACATCATTGTGGACACATTAGAGCACTGCTGTTCTGTGAAAGAATTGCACTAAAAGGCTCAACTGCTGTCCTGTGCCAGAGGGCAAAGCTGTCTCTCCTCACTTCATGGCACATGCCTGGAGTGCCTCTGGATTAAGTGGCGCCTCAGCACATTCCACCTGCTCAGCCACACCACAAATCTCAACACATACAGCTGGATGCAGTTCATGAACCCATGAAACTGATTCAATGCAGCTCAGGAAAGATACCTGAATACATGTGTCTAATATCCCATATTATCCTTAGCTGAATTAAAAATTGCTGTCTTGTTTTTTTTTTCAGTCCCCATAAAAAAATGGTCCTCTCTTATCACAACAAATAAACCCCATGTGTCAACATAAATAATATCATCCTCCAGTTTTAGCCAGTAAACAACTCTGAATTTAGTTTACAGTGTGTCTATGATACAAAAACATTTATTTGAAAAAAGCAAATGGAGTTTTAAGAACTTCTCTCTTGTCAATGATGAGAACAAAACATGTTTCCCAAATGCCCGTATCCCTGCTCGCCCTATTTTGCTCTGACAGTCTGAGTGCTCAGACACTCCTGTACTGCCCTCTCCTGTTCAAGCTTCAGCCTGCTGTGTTTGGACAAAAACCAGGCAGCTGGACAACCAAGCAAAGAACAGATTATTTTCTTTTCCTGTGAGGTAGGAAGAAATTAAGTTTTAATGCCAGCTGTCAAAACAAAGCTAGATTTGATTTTACAAATTTTAAGAAAGGACAGGAACTTATAAAGTGGATGGTCGGTAACAGCACAGACTGCACTGAGGACTGAAAGCAACTGCTTGGATACAAAGCTTATGGTGATTTCTATTTGTTCCCCAATCTTTCACCTCTCCTGTGTCACTCCATTCTCAAGTTTAACCAGGGTCATCTGAAAGATGCTGCATGAGGGCTACCCAGGGAACCACACACATTTCCTGATATCTCAGGGGATAGTGTCAGATTTATCATGGTCAGAACTGCAGCTCTCTAGTGAGAAATACACACAATAATAAAGCCTCTTGGGCTGCTCTTGCAAATTACATTTGTCATTAAAAAGCTTTTTGGTATTCTAGGGCAAAGACTAAAAGCTGCCCAGGGTCTGCTGTTGTATACCCTCCAGACCTCCAAGTGACAGAAATTAAAGTGTGGAGTCTCCAACCCCATATCCTTTTTAATAACTTCTTTGGGTTAATGGCAGTGAGAATTCAGACGATTCGTCTTAAATGCAGATTTTGTATTTACTACTGGCCAAAAGATACTACAAAGTTTTTTAACTACAGAAAAACTAATCTGTATTAGCAATTCCTTTCTGGAGGAAGAAAAACACTGTTTTTGTCAGTTGAGGACTGAAATACCCCAAGTGCCTTCGATTTCGCCACTGCTTTCCTAATGAGCACACTGACCTCTGCTGTCTTGTGGAAGAGCCTGTTTGGAACCGCAGCAAGGAGAATTCCCCGCCCTCCTCCTCTTGATCCATTCCCTGCCTTACCCGCTGAATGAACTTACTGCTTCTTATTGTTCTGTATGTAAAAGGCAGAGAGAATGCTTCTGGACGTCTGTCTGTCTGTCCGTCTCAGCAGTGGAAAATCTTGGAAACTCTGCTCTGGGTGGGCATCACCAGCATTTTATTGTCCTTTGCTTTTTTTCAAAGAGCGAAGTGTTGATCTGAAGGCTCCCTAGGTAAAGTCATGAATCACTTACTCTCCTCTAAGATATAGGGATTTTTTTTAATCAACTGCAACCATGTCAACAGCTTCTCACAGCAGAAGAAGAACTGGTATCCATTTAAATCCATTCTGGGAATCATAAACAGCTTGTTGACAGAGGTCACATCCACAGGGGAGCTCACAGTTGATTAGTTCTCCTTCACAGAGCTTTTGCAGGCAGTGTGACTGGTGGTCCAGGAGAGGATTTAAGACAGGGATGTGCTGAAATAACCAGAAACAATTTTAAAAAATTGTGTTGTGTCTGCCAAGATGCCTAAATAAATGGGAAATGAAAATAGCCATGAATTTTGAACTCAGCTTTGCTACTTTTGCTGGGTGCTGTATGTCTGCATTTTTGATGTATCAGCCTTTGTTCTCTATGCTGTGTCACGCCGAATTCACAGCTTCTACCTCAGTAAAAATACCTCTTAAATAATGACATGAAAATGCTTCCCATCACATTAATGGGGTTGAACTACCAAAGTGCAAGTAGTAGGGAGATTTTTAGTACACTTGAGACACAAATCTATAGGAAACCATCAGTTCATCACTTCTGAGGTATTTATTCCTTCTCTCCAACCATTTTATTGCATAACCTCTTCTTAATTTCCTTTACAATTCCTAGACTGAATTTCTACTTACTTACTTGCTATTGTTTTCTTATCTCAGTATATTTGCAAAACTCTTAATAAATAAACAGAAAGAAAGATAATGTGCAAAACATTCTAAATAAATAAAAGTCCCAGTATTATTCACATACATGAGCATTCTACTGAATTAAAATTTATGAGTCAAATATTTCACAGTCCCTATTTACCCAGGCTGTTTACACTAGCTGGTGTCTATTAGTACTCCAAGACAATGTCCCTTCCAATTACATTTTATACCTTCACCTGTGCTGTTCTAAATGATTGTCATTTCTCTGTTAAATCCAATTCTTTAAACTCCCTTCTAATGGCTCTGTCTCCAAAGTATACTTCAGAGTTTACCCTACTTGTGAATTTTGATTGACACAATAGGCAATTCTTGCTTGGCATACAATATTTAAGGCTAACTACTTGTCAAAATGATCTCATTAAGTGGAAAAAATTATCAGACCTCTGAATAGAAGATATTTTGCAACCCTTTGCTCATATATTTTCAATAGCTCTTAATATACAACCTGAAACAATGTTTGCCTAGGACTCTTTATGTATATATATTTCAGTTCTGTTTAATATCTTTTCAGTTCTGTTTAATATATTTCCCAAAGACCTCCATGAGTGGATAGAAGGCATCCTCAACAAGTTTGCAGAAGATGCCAGGTTGGGTGGGGGTGTTGATCTGCTGGAAGGCAGGAAGGCTCTGCAGAGGGGTCTGGACAGGCTGGATCCATGGGCTAAGACCAGTAGTGTGAGGTTCTACAAGGCCAAGTGTCAGGTCCTGCCCTCAGGAAACAACAACCCCCTGCAGTGCTACAGGCTGGGGGAAGAGTGTCTGGAAAGCTGCCCAGCAGAAAAGGACCTGGGGGTGCTGGTCAGCAGCAGCTGAACATGAGCCACATGTGCCCAGGTGGCCAAGCAGGCCAATGGCACACTGGCCTGTATCAGTGATAGTGTGGCCAGCAGGACCAGGGCAGTGATTGTCCCCCTGTACTGGTGAGGCTGCATCTCAAATCCTGTGTCCAGTTCTGGGCCCATCACTGCAATAAAGACATTGAGGTGCTGCAGTGAGTCCAGAGAAGGGCAATAGAGCTGGGGAAGGCTCTGGAGCATAAATCTTATGAAGAGTGGCTGAGGTTGTTAATCCTAGAAAAAAAAAAGAGGCTCAGGGAGACCTTATTGCTCTGTAGCATTGCCTGAAAAGAAGTTGTAGCCAGGTGGGGGTCACTCAATTCTCCCAGGTAACAAGGGACAGGATGAGAGAAAATGGCCTCAAATTGTGCCACATTGGATATCAGGAAAAATTTCTTCTCTTAAAGGATGGTCAAGCATTGAAACAGGCTGCCCAGGGAAGTGGTGGAGTCATCACCCTGAGATTATTTAAATGATATGTAGATGTAGCACTGAGGGACATGGTTTAGCGGTGGACTTGGCAGCGCAGGCTTAACGGTTGGACTTGATGACTTAAGGGGCTTTTCCAACAGAAATGATTCTTAAAATTTCTCATTTTGTGATTCTATATATATGCACATGTAGAACAGGTTTCATATAATGTCTGACCTTTGATTTCTTACCATTCTAATGTCAGCAAGCATATGCGTATGGATAAATAATACTGAGAAATGAAATTATTACTGAACAAAGAGGTTTCACCTAGTGTTACAAAAGCTGATGTTTCTTAATATCCATATATATCAGTGGCTTAAGATTTTAATGGCTGTACCATTAATTGTAGCAAAGGAGAAATGTTGGCACTTTGTGGACTTTCTCCACTGTCAGCATAATAGCAGTGAAATATCTTACCTGAAAAGAATTTCGTTTCATGCTTCCACAACTGCACATTGTTTCATAGAAAGGCCAACCAGACTAAGACCTCAACCTACAACACAGAAAGAGGCAGAGAATGTATATACATTCATACTGCCTTTAGTAAGACTCTATGAACCTGAGCTACCCTGTAACCACATTTCCAATAACAGGTCTTAGTGCAAGTCAGCACATCGTGCTTTTGATTACACCGGGGTCTGGATTTTGCCATGTAATGAACCTTTAGTTGCATGAAATGTGACTTTTCATTATCTCTGGAGCCATCAGAGACAGGTAGTTCTAGATGAAAGTGGCATGAAAATGTCCTTCAGATTCTCATCATTCTGTCAAAATTGAATACTTTTTATCCAGTTTCTCCTCAAAAAGTGTATGTGCTAAGAAGGAAGGAGAAAAATATTCCATCTGCTTCTGGGAACAGAGAAGAGAAATTTAAAATATGTTCAGCAGCTCTCTTGCTTATCTGTGCTCTAACACCTAGAAGTAGCTGGGAAGCTTAAATCCAGGTTTGAGATTAGGTAGGTATATATTTTACTGTGTCTGTTCAACATCCATGTTGATATGGCCAAGTCTTAAGTGTTTTTAAAGCACACAGCTGTACCTTATGAATAATGGCACCTGAAATGCTTAGGAGCAGTTTGGAGGATCCCAGAACTGTGAAGCTGAATCACTGCATCTACCTCCCACCTGGGGGCATTTCCACTGTTTATGCACAGCCCAGGCAGAAGCAATGACACAGCCTGCCCCAGAGCTCACAGAAGTTCATAGCAGCCCTCTGAGAAAATGCAGTTCTCATGCCCATGCTGCAGGCTGATGGCACCTCAACTTCTCATCCCTTTGGGAGCTGCCCTGCCAAATGGTGGGATGGGACCTTCCTTGGACAGAAAGAATTTATACTCCCATGGCTGCCTTCTGCCAGGTCTAGCAAGGACAAAACATAGACAGCAATGCCACAGTCTTGAATGAAAGGGGTTCACTTCCTGCAGATTTCGTAAGGAATGGAAGAAAGCATTTTAAATATCAGCAAGGGAAGTGCAATTTCTTCCTGTACCAACAAAGGGTGCAGAGGACATGAGTGACTTCTGACAGGCCCCAATTCTATTCCCGCTGAAAGCAGAGACAGTGTTGTCCTTCTCTGCTCTTTCCAGTGGCATTGCTGGGCATAGTGCCACACAACATGCTCCAAGACCCCCTGCTCTGCTCAGGGAAGGCTCTATTATCCCAAAAGGCAAGTGGAAAAGAAAAAAAAAATAAAAAGAAGACTGATTAATTGAGCCCAGCTCAGGAGATAGATCTATGAATTATTACAGTTCTGACCCCCACAGCAACACAAATCCTTGGATGTGCCAAGAACAAATTAGGCTGTCTGCAGCTGGGATTTCTCCCCAGAAAAAAGGCCTTTTTTCTAGATATAAGAAACAAGCAGCTTTGCCAGTGCTGGAGAACACACAGATAAAGTCTGTCCTCCTGGACATCTCATTTGGAAAATTCAAGGCTTTAAGAGAATGAAGATAGTGTTGCTGTTGGTTTTGTTTGTTTGGTTTTTCTTGTTTGTTAGTTTGTTTTGTCTTTTGGCAGGGGGAGGTTAAATCAACTACACAGCAAAAATAACAAACTGAAATCCCACTAAGTTCATGGCCTTCCATTTCCATCACTGTGTATCAAACACATGCTCCTGGGGGTTCCACAAGGCTTTAAAACAAGAGGTGCTCCTACCTGGACTGCACCCAGGTGCTCGTGGGCTCTGGCTGAAGAAAGCAATTTTAACATCACTCTCAAATATCCTGCTAATTTTCCAGTCTCATTTTGTCTGCCAGACACAACTATCTCTTTCCAGAGCAAAATGAGATATATGTAAACAAAGAATGTGGGATTTGAGTTTCGCTTCCAAAAGTAGTTCTTCAGCAGAATGAATGAGAGGTAAAACATTGAATCCCAGGAGCCATTGGAGTCCCAGAGCTGCTTGGACATCCCTTAGAAGGAAACCGAAATAAGTTCTTCAAATTATACTTTTCTGTACACCGGTAATCAAAGCACTTGGCTGCAGCGTAGAATTAATTTGAGCCAAAGTAAAATTTCAGCCATGGCCAGACTTGCAACCATAAAGAAAAATATTAGTTCAAAAGTGATGGTACTTTTTTAATTGCCGTGATTTGTGTCAAGCTATAATGAAGGGGCAAAATGTTTAGTTTTCCCAAGTTAATCTCTCTGTGCTGCTACACAGGCACACTGTTGATCCCTGGATTAAGTTGTGGTGCTCCAGTATAATTTTCTAGGATGGCTGTTCTCGAGTAAGCTGTGTTGTGCTGGGGAAATTCACTTGAGCAGAGATAACTCACGTTAAATCAGCTGTCAAAATAAAGCCAAAGAAATCTGAGAGTAGTGGTGCAATTTCCTAATATTATCTTCCTCACTCATGTTTCATTCACCCCTGGGACTGTACTTGAGTTGCTACTCGGTGTAAACCCTTTGCTCTATGGTCCAAACGGGAGAGAAGTGGCAAAGTCAATCTGTAATATCACACTTCAGCATGCCTGGAGAAATTGAAGCACACTCACGTTGAACATCTGTGACTATTTTTGGTACCCTGCTTGGGTTTTTTAAAATGTCCTAATTTCTAACCAGTTAGTAATCTGTAAGTGAGTTTTCCATACTGACCTCTGGCCATTCCGTTTATGTACAAGCCTTGGGTGATGGCTGTGGATGAAATGCAAGCATATTATCCAGAGGGTCTCAGCCAAAGACAGTTGATTGCTGGCACCTTCCTTACTCTGCTCACTGAGCACTAACATGTCAGAGTTAATTCCACAGAAGCCACACTGACTCTTCCCTCCAGCAGAACTGATCAGACACTGGTTTATTGGCTCCCTTGTTTGTTACAGAGCATTACACCTCCCAAGCAGAGCAATGTCAATAGAAACTGCTCGAGTCTGAATGCAATCAGAATTTTCTTTCATTAGTATTTATGTTTTAGCACCTGATGAAGGAAATTTTTGAAGAGAGTTTGTTTAGAAGATAATAGTTTATTAAAAAATAGTTGTGCACTTTGGAGAAATGCTCAGTTAAAGAGTAACTTTGTCAAAAATGGAATACAAATAATATGTTATTAAATCTGACAGTAATGATGAACCTAAGGAAAACAAAAAATTATGGGATTGTTTAGCACAGTGAGAAATATGCTTGGAGAATGGACTTTCTTCCACTCAATATACAAAGGATATCACTGTTTTAAGCCTTCCATTTTACCCCTGAAACAGGCAGTCTTTGACTAGATAAATGGTATCCTTCACTAAATTATTTGTTCCTCTAAACTCTCTGCAACCAAATAAATAACATCAGAGCTTTACTTTGCTTAATGCTGGCAGGAAGAATCATCTGCATAATTTGATTCATCTGAGTTATTCAGTGATTTCTGAACTAGCATTAAAAAATTAGGAAAAAAGGCTTCAAAAATCCATATGCAATTTAAATTTTGAATTCTTTCATTGGCTTTGGTACATCTCAGGTTCATGTTTTCAGTCTCTTTTCCCAGTCACAAGAGATACCAACTTATTTTTCTTCTCAGTAGCTTAAACGCAGCTGCTGGAGTTTGAAGTGGAAGACCAAAACCTGTCAGACATGGACATGGGGTGAGTGGAAGAGTTACGATCAAGGGAAGATTTATAACTGACACTGACCCTGCCACCACTAAATGGCACCAGGCTCATTTCTTCCAACAACCTGGACCTGAGAAAGGCTGATAGAAAGTGTTCTTTTTTCCATGCCCAGAATCCTTAAATAAATTATTTTTTCCCACATCCCTCTTGTGTTTCTAACCCCATTTTGACAAAGCTATGGAGTGGATATCAGAGCACCGGGCTGTTTCTGCTCACTGAAAATTGTCCCAGCAGCTGAATGACATTTGTGTCCACACAAGCCCTTGATTCACACTTGCACTGAAGCAAAACCACCTTGCAGTTCCTGTTGTGCACTGTGCGAGGTTTCACAAGTCACAGCCAAAGACTCCTCCTCATACATTCAAGCAAAAACAACCCCAAGACTTATACAGCAAGTAAGACGATCTCTTTCCTCTGAGAGTGGCATGTCTGCAGATATTCAATTCCACCCAATAAATGGAAACCATATGAACATAAGGCAAAGAAAAGTGCAGCTAGTTTTCACTGCACCCTTTCCACCAAACACCCCTCCAATCTTTCCATGGGGAAAGCTTCTTCTGTAGTTGTCAGACCTGTTCATGGCTTGGGATAGTGCCAGTACAGATGTGGCCCCTTTTGTAGGTCCCTGAACAGTTGTCAAATCTCTCTTTTACTCTGTCCTTCTTTCACTGGTTTCTGTACCTTGCCTATTTATTTTCCTTCTCAGACTTTCCTAAAGGTTTGATTTTCTCGCTGCGGATTTTGCCAGGTCTCCCAGCGCTGGTACCTAATAAACTTTAAGGTATATGAGCTCTTCTACTTCAGGGAATGCCAATCACAGCTGTCACTGCTCTTTAGGGAAACCACACAATTCCAAGAGGCCAAAACCCAACCAGCAGCTAGAGTCCAACACCAGCCTTCTAATGCATAAACTGCAAATACCCAGAAAAATGACCTCCTAGCCCTGAGACTTGTGCCTCTGATCACAATAATGACTGCAGGAAAGAGGTAGAGAGCACCTTTTCCAGTGGCTGACCCTGCAAGAGGTGCCCTACAGTACAGGCACTGCAGTACATGTCCCCACTTGCAGAGCTATTAACATAAATATAGTGGGAGATGCTATGCCTGGAACTCAGACTTCAACTGTTTGCACACAGGTCCACAATGTTCTGAAATTTAAATAACACCCAATCAGCTCTAAATTACTGACTTAGGAAAGTTGGGATGTTGTACCAAAGGAAGCACTGTGCTCTACATGACATAGGCTGCTGTTCTTTAATCCTCTGCAGAAAGCAGAAAGCCAGGACAGCTAGCCCTTTGTTACTTCCTAGCACAACTGCACTTATGTTATTAGCTAATTTTCAGCTGCTCTTACAACTTCATCTGGCAAGATACACAGCCATATTTCTGGAATTGTTCTTAGCTGTACAGTGGGATCCTGCCTTCTTCAAAAGGTGCTGCTGACTGACTGAGTTGGGCACTGCCCAGGGACGGGAGAGGAAACATGCCTTGCCTGTCAAGCTCACTTACTCAGGCAGTGATGTCCTTCAAATAAGAAATCTGTAGGCAGTTGTCTTTCCCAATTTGCATGGTTGTCATCTTTCCTGTTGTGTTTTCATTTGCTTGTCCCTACCAGACAAAAGACCTGCTCTCCCTTCTCCTGAAGTCAGTGGGAATTCTGCCATCAGTTCCAGCAGTAGCTGGACTGGGGCCAAAATGTTAGCCACTCCATTTCCCTTTAAGTCATTCACAAACAATACTTCTTTGATTACACACCAAGCCTGAGGGGTCCCAGTTATCTTCTAACCCTGTCCTTTATATCTCCAGTATCTATGGATTCCATAGTGCAGGCAGGAACCGTTGGAATAGAAGGGCCTTAATCATCAAAAGTACTTTTCTTCCTCAGCTGTGTTTTTTTCTCAAAGGGAGTTTGTTGCTAATTCCTTTGGGAATGAGATGGGGAAAAATGAAAAGGAAATGACACCACTTTAAAGGGAAGCTAAACCAAAGAAACCCCCTGAAAGATACTTTCTGACATTTGCATACTAATGTACCTATGATCAAATTCACCAGGAGAAAAAATATCCTGGTCACATTGGAAATGGCAACTTTTAAAATTATACTGGATGCAAAGATGATACAAGCCACAAGGGTAACCTTGGCTAGATTTTCATGGTGGTTTGCAATAGAGGGCAGTGAATAAGAAGAAAAGGGAACCATATTTATTTAGGTAACTGCACAGAATAACAAGTCCAAAATAGCTTCAACTGATTCTGAGTATCTTAGACTTCTAAACAGTAATTGTGTTGTCCTTTAATTAGACACTATGATTGCTATACTCTTCAATAAAGAGAAGGGATACCTAGATATTTAGTTTTCAGCCACAGAGGGAAACACCACACTATGTATGGTTATGCCTTACAGATGGCACTTGGTAAAGCATGAAATGGCAACAGGAAGCAATCAGCCTGACTCAGAAGACTAACATAGGATCCTGTCCAAACTGAATCTTGCAAAAAATATTCTTGCAACTGCAGAACTGAGGTTAGTATTGGTGCTGAGGTTAGTATTATTTATAAAAACACAAAGGAATATTGATTCTACTGCATAGCTAAAGAGCTTTACTCCAGTTTGGACACACAGCAGATTTCCTACACTTCAGATGAAATACATTATTCACTGTCCAAATAGGACAGATGAGAATTTGGTTTTAGTTTTGCAAAATGTGCATTCAGTGAGGGCGATATGACAGCTGCACTAAGCAATATTATAGCTCTCCAAAAGGCTGGGTGGGCATTACAAGGGAGGAAAAAGTACATTCAGAAAGAGTCACTGTATTTGACTCCTCCACCAACAGCAGGTGAATAAATGAATAGATTCAATATAAAATCAATTAAGAGATAAATTCAATATAAAATCAACTCACAATATTACTAGGTTGTCTGTTTGAATTAAAAAGGCTGGGTACTGCAAGGCATCATATTTTATTGGTTTTCTCTGATTAGATATTCTTAAGACTAGATATTCTTAGAGTGACTTCCATGACTACGCTGATTTGGGCCCCTAATATTTTGTTGACAAATTTTGTACATGTCATAATATTTGGGCTACTATATGAAATCACGAATGAATAATGCCAAAATACGAATTCTTTATTTCATGCATGCAGGTCTTATTAGATATATACCACACTGCTAGAATGGTGGCCTTTCACAGAATACTTCAAGAAGAAGGAGGCAAAGTATGCTAATTGGCAAAGAAAATTCTAAATGAAGAAGGATCAGCAGGTTATATTTCTATCTGGCACACAAAGTTAGGGATTTAACTTTCACATCATAGGAATGTTTTAGGAAAATCATCAGCACATAGAACCTGACTCTTGTAAGATTCCACTGTGATATGCGGAATTGGAAGGGATGTGTGTAAAGAAAAAACAAACAATCCAGGCTCTAAAAATGACTGTGAGAGAAAATAACTGTCTACACAGAGATGGTTGAGGCTACACAAGCACATCCAGCAGCTGAACTTTTTTTTCTTTCCAACATTCACTTTGGTACCATATAAAAACAACAATCTCTTAAGTAATTCCTCAGAAAGGTTGTGGGATCTTACTCTTCCTGTCTGGCATTCACTGAAACAGAGCCATTGAGGGGATTTTTATCATTGGTCTCCCTAGGATGGAGAGTGGTGAACATGGGTGAGTGCAAGCTCACTTGCTCGATGTATTTGCAGAAGACTGCAAATGCTCAAAGAGCACAGCAAATCCCGCCTAGCTGCAGTCACCTGGTGACACTGCAACACATCTCAGATGGGCTTTCTACACTTGGCTAAAATACAGGGCACTGAAAGAAAGGTTCTGAGATGGACTATGGGAAGAAACCCCCATACTTCACATTCAAATCAGCTGTGTGCCAATACTGCAGCTTTGGTGGTGGGACGGGGCTTGCTTCTGACCATTCCCAGCCAGGAAGGGTGCATTCATTCATCCCTCAACCTGTGTAGGAGCAGTGGAGCAATGCAGGTACGCGGCTGCATGGTTTGCACACACAGGGAATCAACGGAACAGCAGATTAGTGGGTTGCACAAAACCAGCGCCTGAGCTCTAATCCCAGTGGTGGTGCTGCTGTTAACCACACTGGGTGGCCTGGTGCAGACCTATTGGTTTGTCTCTGAATTGACATATCTGGGAGAAAGAAAAGGCTTTCATGGAGGCTCTGTGTGCTCTACCCAACTTACCTTTTTACTGCACATTTTAAAATATCACACACCTGATTTGCCTTCTGACAGATCTCTTTCACATGAGTTGAAGGAAAAAAGGCCTGAAGTTTGATCTATGCTCATTCACAGCCACTTTAAACTAATGACAGAGGCGTAAAGGGACCTACCTGGGAACAAAGTATGAGAGTCACATTCAACATGTGATCCCTCCAGGCACACTTCCAAATCTACCACCACCTTTTACTGCTTCTTAGCAAGACTTATGACTAATGAGGTGGGTTTGTTACTAGAAAGCATTTCCATCCTTAGGAGTTTCAAAACAGATCTGTATCTGAATAAGGAAATACGTAAATTTGGTTATTTTAATAATTATGAAAGCTCAGCTATGAATAATCCTGGACAAAGCCAGGCAGATTGTAGGCTGTACAGGACTTTCAAAATGGCAAGAAGCATTAGCCTGCAGAAACCCAGCGCTGCTATTTATGCTGAGTAATGATTCATTTATTAAAGAGATTACTGCAAAAAAACTTACCTGCTTGTTTATTCAATGTTTACCCACTTCTTTTCAAAGGTGAAAAGATTTTGTTTTGTTTTCCAAACAGCCCATGTAAATTATTTATTAGATATTATATGTTTTATCCATGTTATGTGTTATATTATAAATGTACTACATTGCGAAGGATTTGAGACATGCTCCTGTACAGGATGCTGTTGCAGTAAATGCAAAGGCTGATTTCAGATGTCAAAATATGATCAGGCCATCTTTCAGTCCAACAGGAATTATTTTTTCCACATCCGTATTTCATTTTGATTCCTAACCACTGGCATAAGCCACATGTCAATGAGCACGCTATCTTTCATATTCCTCCACACTTCCCTCCTTCAAACTGAATATACCAGTCTGCCAGACTTACTGTTAGGAAAAATCTCCGTGTGACTATATGATTACTTTAATTAGTCAATGCCTAACATATGATTTGGGCCTCTGGGAATATTATTACAATCAATCCTGCAAGAAGCCTGTGCATATGGATGGTGGATTTGCATATGTCAAAAGTTAATTTCCTCTGTAGTCATTCAATTGAATCTTGGGGAAGCACTCTAGAGTATGTTAAAGACTATGTCCTAATGGAAAGTTATCATCTAGCTGTAGAACTCTCTGTGATAAACAGCATATAAATTAACTCAAGTATTTACATTGCACTTCTGCAGAAATTAACATTTCTGTCCTAAGGCTCCATTTATACTGGCTGTAGTTCAGAAGTTGAAGACCAAAACACCTTCATGAAAACAAAATTATGGTAAAAATTACGAGCATGTTTCTAGAAGGAAAACACGTCCTTACATTCAACAGGAAGACATTTTACTGAAGCCCCAAATGATTGTCCACTGTTTTAGAGTTTTAAATATTTTATGATTACTCACATATAAATTTCCTAAGATGGACAATGGAAGACATGAAAAAGGGGCTATAATTTCACATTTCTACTTTGACACTTAGGACAACTTAATTTCTATTACTGAAACACTATTACAAACTACACTTGCTGTAAAATCTTCATACTACATCCCCTGTGCACCTAATGAATTTCACTACAACTTCACATAAAAACAACAACAAAAAAATCTGATTCCTTTCATAATAATAGCAAAGAGTTCCAGCTTTCCACAGCTGCAGAAGTTTGCTGTCCCTAGAGATTTGTCATGGTATAGCTCTTGCTTCCAATCAAAACAGTGACATAGTGGCCATGATTTACAGCTTGCAGGGGCTTGATTAGGGGATAGCACACTACTGAGCAAATAATAAAGAACTTTTAATGTGCAGCAGGACTTTTAATCTCTACACCCCCACAAAAAAATAAAAAAAAAAATTCTGGCCCAAAAACAAAGGGAAATAGGAGCTGCTATTTAAGACTTCTCTTCTTCTGTTAGGTTTCAACAGAAAAGATCATCCATAAATGAGACTGGCTCTTTAAACAACTTCATCCTTATGATTTTAAATGGTAAACATCTGCACTATTAACAGTAACAGAACGGCAAAACTTGCATGATAGCAGAGAAGAATAATTAAAAGGCTTAGCATCAGACTAAAAATGACTCTCAGGTAAAATTTCTGTATAGAATTATTAAGAAATAAATAGTGAGAATTAAAATTAAAACCATGATAATTTATTTTAAAAGAGAGTGAGCTGATATATGAAAGGAGCACTTGTATTTCTGTGTTCAAGCAAAATGTCTTGATTAGAATCAAGAATAAAAATCCCTGTGTGATGCCTTTTTGTTATTCACATTGAATTTGCCTAAGCAGAATGGAAATGGTAACTGTCCATAAAAAATTCCTGAATTTTAATTTTCTGTTAAAACAAGGCTTAAAACAACCTACAGAACAATATAAAATTACATTTAGCAGGCTGATGATGTTTTGAAATTTAATTAGCTGCCAAGCTGTAGTCTTTCTAGCTTAGCTTCTACTCAAATCTAGCAACTTCATTTTGAGAAAGCTAAATCTATTGCATAGGATTTGAGTAGTGATAGAATGATCTCAGTTTTCTCCAATAAAATAATATATTAGATGAGCGCAAAGAGCATGTATTCTAATTCTGCTAGTTTCTACCATTTTATGATATACTTTTCACTGTGAGGTGGAATGAGACACCAGCAGTTTAAGGTCCGTATTTCTGAAAATGCCTGGCTTCATATGCATGGTGATTTTTGGTTTTCTGTTTAAAATGCTGGCAGCTATGAAAAAAAAGAACACCACAATGATGCTGTATGGATTCACCACTTGACAGAGATCTTAAGCCACAAATACAAATGGTACATGAAAATTTTATGAGTTTAAGGGTCCAACAGTGAAATATTTGCAAATGTTGCTATTCCTCTTTCTGCAACTGTAGGGATATATCTGGTAGAATACAGAAAAAAAAAGCCATGTTCAAACCCTTAGCTGCAATGCTAATTCTGAATATATAGCTTAAAAGTATCATTATCACATATGTTACTTATTCAGTAAAAAGCCTGAAGCTATTTGTCTGTCTGCATTTAATCTGATAGTCTATTTTTCCTCCCAATAAACTAGTTTTTAACAGTCAGATTTTCCAGTATTTTTGTTCTCTGATAGCAGAATTCAGGTTTGCAGAATTGTTTCATTTTCTGCAATTTGGAGCCTTCAGCAAAGAAGCTATTTACTTCCAACATGGTTATACAGTGAAAATGCATCTGCATTTATGGAGTTAATAGTCCTCTTATTAATTTTACTCTGCTTTTTTTTTTTTTAATAGAAACCTAATGAAAACCATGTTTATGTGCTCAAAGGCACAGAGGAAATTCATTACTCTGAGGAATAACACACTCCACAAGTGAAATGAAAGTAATCTTATTTATGACAGGAAGGGGCCTTCACTAGACTCAACTCCACCACACTTGGACTGATACTGGCTGCATAAAAGAAGCTGCAAATTCAGGAACCGGTTTCAAATGTAAGCCTCATCTCAGCAATAAACACATTTGCAGTTTAGTCTTGCAAACATTTAAAATCTGCTGAAGGGGAGGTACCCAGTTATTATATTTACTATAAACATGTGACAAACAGAATGCAACAATTACAAAAAAAGCAAGGATATATATGGCCTCTCATTCCGGGTGCCTTCCTTCCACTTAGAAATGAGTCTCTCTGTTCCTTGGTCAGCATCCACCCCAACACACACCCACTCAAGGCTGCTTGCTTATCAGCTCTGGCCCTTTGCTTTGGGGCAACTGAAACCCCCAAATGCAACCATGCGCTTGGTGTGGGGAGAAGAGAGGCTTACAAATACACTCGCCTGGAGAACCCTTGGGGAGTGGGAGGTGGAGGGCTGTGGGGAAGGAGAGGTGCTGCAGGGCTGAAACCTCAGCTTGCTAAAGGGCTCGATGCCCAGAGGTGCTCGAGGTAACCTGCACAACCAGGTAACTGCCCAAGCAGAAAAGGGAAATCAGAAATGCTGAAAATGATTTACTTTCCCATCCACCCAGCCCTGTACATGTGTGTGCCTGAGCATCTGGCATCCATGTGCATGTATGCATATGTGTCTGAATTTGAAAGAAAAAGAAAAACCTTCCTGCACAAAAAGAGAAGATAATGAGAAAATGTCTGACAAGTTATTGCTACATCAATTTCGATGTGAGATTGCATCTTTTTCTTGAACAAAATCAAATCAAAAAAGAAAAATGTTTCTTAGCACTGTGAAAGTCAAACCCTATGTTCATCCCATTTCTAGAGACTTCAAAAGAGAGCTTTCATTAATGGAAAGTTGTGATGTACAGCAAGCTGGATGGCTCCACATGCGTTTGCAATTTCTGTATCTAAACCCACATGTTTTACATTCCTTGGGTTTCTTCCCCGAATTGCCTGGAGTTAAAAGGGGCAGGCGGGAGGAAGGAGCTGCCGCGCCGAGGCTTCCAGGCGGCAATAAGCGCCAGTGCCCACCAGACGGCACTGTGTGCTAACAAATAGGAGTACGCCGCGATTTCTGGAGGGAATTGACTTTTCAGTTCCCGCCGACGCTAAAGACCCAGCACAAAATGTGTGGATTTCTCCTCCTCATGAAGGGCAGCTGCCTTTGTCTGCCTGCAGATGTTTGGCCAGTTGCAGTTTGGATGCTTGACCAGTGAGTGAGATAAGCTCCTCAGCCGTGCACAAGGAATTAACTGATATTCTTGTACATCTTCCCCCAGAAAGCAACTTATAACACTGAAACAAGCTTGACGAATTTGAAGATTTAGTTAAAGAAAAACATATTTAGCTCTTCCTTTGTTATATTGTTTTTGCAATTACAATATGTTTGCATTGTACAGGCACTTCACTTTTTCCTCATGTGATCTAAATTCCCCCTTTGCTTCATGCCACAACAAAGCAATTAATCCTTTGTTTGCAACATTAGTCAGTTGTCATGGAAATTAATATGATTTCACAAATTCAAGAGTATGAACATTTTTGGATCACATATTAAGAGACATAGACAGACCATGTCTTTTAGAAATAGCTTGGTATGCAGTGAGTGCAACAGAAAAAGGATATTTTGGAAGAATATGAAACTTTTAAAGCACATAAAAACCCCAGAGTCTTGCCCTGGTCTAAAATATTTGAGCATTTCTCCCAACAAGCAAGTTGTACTTTAGATCTTGAACATTCCTCCCAACAGGAAAATTGTACTTTAAATCATTTGCAGCCTTTCGTTTGCACAGAAGATTTCTCAATCTCTTTGTCTGGATTTGAACTTGTCAGCTAGGAGAGCAGAACTGAGACTCTCCTCTTCCCTTGACAAATGATCTATTTGCTGACAGAGATGAGCAAGGGAGTGGACAATCTCAACAGTGTTTTTCTACAGCCATATTTTATTCCCCTCTTAACGTGAACACAAAAAAGCAGAAGCAGCTGCATTGAAGAAACAAGTGAAGCTGCTCTGTACAATGTCTGTATACCTCAAAAAGTGCCTGGCATGGGCCAAAATTCTCCATGATGACAAGGCTAAGGGCCAGCACAGAGCCATGGCATGTGCAAGGTCACTGCAGACTTAGATCTACTTTCAGGTAATGCATAAACTGAGGCTCCTACACGATCTGGCTAAAACACTGTCTGAGCCTCGTGAACAAGATGACAGATAGTGCCAGATGCCTCCTTGGGTTGTGGGAGCTGCCAGACTAGCTCCATACAGCTGAAAGATGTTGTACAGAGAGATCTCTTGACATTATCAGAATCAAATTAAGTTGAACTGGCAATAACAACAGAGGTAGTGTATGGAACTGCTTGCTTTATAGCTGATGCCTTTTCTCCCAAATTAAATTAGGCACCCCTCTGCCCCAGCAGAAAGTCACCTACCCACTGCTCACTACTACCTGCCTTCGGCTGTCAGGCAGGAAGGGGACACAATTCCCTCCTTTTCACATGTCCCACAACTGCTGAACAGACTTGTGTCACAAAGCACAAGCCATGCCAGCAATCTTTGCTCAAAGATATGGAGGTGGAGCTCATAACGAGTATGTTCACTGCCTTAAAAAAGAGATTTTGGAAACAATGCATGCTAACATTTGCAACACCTGTGTTCTTCCTCTTTTATGCATGCCACACTGATGTTAAGCACCTCAAAATGTTAAAAATGAAGGAAAGCTTGGGTGAAAATGTCTGCCTTAGATTTCACTAAATTCCACAACAATCCATAACCTACTCAACATAAGAGGGAACAACGGGGCAAGTGTTCCCTTGCAACACAGGAAGCCAGTCTCAGTGATAACCACCAGTCGACCCTTTTCTGTCATGAAAGAGAAGTCTAAATTTATTAAAAATGTATTCCTCAGATATTCTAGAATATGTCCAGTTACATTTTTTTCATTAGTATTTCTGGTTATATTAGAACATTTGTGGAGCACTGGTATCTGAAAACCAATATTGCCCTGAAGCACTTGTAGTTCAATCCCTTGAGTACACTTTCAGGGAGAACTGGTTCAGCAAACAAGTTTAATTTTACCTCTTGGGCACACATCTCACATCTGGATTCAACACTGGAGTGGGGCCACAGCTCATAAAAATCTGTGTAGCTTTAACTCATGAAGATACTACTCCTAGGTAAAAGAGTACAATTTATCTTTACTTTGATGAGCTTCTTTGTTAGATCATCAAAATTAACTGCCAGGACACCTGGATTCTGCCACAGCATGGATGTTAAATAAACCCACCAAATTTTAAGCCCACTATGAGACACACTAAATGAACTGCGTGAACACTAAACTGGATTTAAGTAAGCCAAGCTACAATAATGTAATAACAAGTAAATCAGGTATGATGGAGAAAGATTGAAACTACATGAAGAGAAATGTGAGTCTGCACTTTTATTCAGTACAGTTATCCTACAGCAAGCAACCGGAGGAAAATGCCCTAAATCTGAGGAGTTTCACTTCACCCTCCATTAGCTGCCTAGATCCTTTGTCACAGTGACAGAATTGATACAAGCAGTATGATTTTGGAAAGATGGGTGCCTTGAAAGAGCCTTTTCTCAAGCCATAGCCAGTTGCACTTAAATAAAAATGTACCAGCCACGTTCTCTGGAGTACTCCCCTGTAACAGTTCAGCTGGCTACAGCTTGCAAACGCTTCGGGTTCATGGGTTTCCTTCTTTGTGCCTTTCCCAAATGCACAGACCTGAGGGTGATGCCAACCACGAGTTACTGGCAGCCTTTCAGATCCCACTCAACTCCTCCATTAGCTGAAATACAATCAAGCTTACAGCTAACAATTTGCATCCTACTATTTTCTTTATGCTTAAATAGTTCTTTCCGGAAAATGGATCTTTGCATTATCTGTACCAAAGATCATATGTAAACATTAGAAGAACACTCAGAAAATACAGCCCAGCTCATGCCAGTCTAACCTTGCTCATTAATCAGTATGTAGAGCATATGTTCATACATAACTCTGGGGCTGTACTTGTACAATCAAATTAACCTTTGGACTGCTGGTGTTTGACCATAATTTACTGTGTCTAGTTTTCAATTGCATATACAGTGCTGCTAATAGTACAAAAGTAAAAAAATACTATCCCATAAAAATCATAATCACTGATAACAAAGCTGATAATGGAGTAGAATGTTTCGCTTCCACTACATTAATATAATTACCATTGAACATCCATAATCAGTTGTGTCTGTATCACAGAAAAATGCTCTTATTTGCAGCCTTTGCTGAAACTCAGCCTAGAAATATTTCAGTTGGGGTGGAAGCCTTGAAACAGCAAAGGCAGGGAAGGAAGAGACAAGTCAGTAACTTTCCCAAGACACTGATTTAATTTAAAAGGCTGGTAGCTTTTTTTTTAGTAGCAGCATTGTTCCCACATTGCCTGTGTTAGTTCCACCCCATTGCTAATTTCTGTTTGAATGTGATGTCCTGTGCAAAGGCTAAACAGAGCAGTCTTCAAAGCCTCCCCCAGCTGACTCTGTCTTGCTGAGCAAACAGGAGAGACCTCTGATGAGGGAGGATGGTGTACGCTTGTCAGGCCAGGAAGAAGGGACGAGCCTCCACTCAACCCAAACTCACAAGAGTAGGACTCAACAAGAGCCTCCCCTACCCTGAATGAGCACCAAGAGCACGTCTCATCTGAGGAGACACCACCAGTTGTTCCCAGTTTGCCTGTTTGCTTTGAGCAGCTGTCTCCGCTGCCAGTGCCCAGACAATAAACCAACAAGTGGGATCTGTGCTGACCTCAGGTTTGCCCAAATCCACAGGGCAACACACATTTCAAAAACTTTCAGCAGGGCCAGCAGATAAGTGTGACCAACCTTACATGGCACTGCTTCTATTTGGGTGGGATCTCATGATAAATCACGTGTCTCCAAATAAGGTCCTATTCTCCTCTGTGACCAGTGAGTCTGAATTCCAACTTCAAAAAAAGCAAAATGCCCCTTTGTTGATGAAGAAATTATACAGGTGAAACAACAGCACTCAGAAATGCTGAGCTGTTTTCCTTCCACATATACAGTATTAGTTGGCAGGGAAAAGAAAACCTTCCATTTTACAAAATAAACCTACTATACAGTAGGTTTATTATAGTTAATATTTTTATTATAGTTAATTCTACATATAAGCATATCCCACTAGAAATGCAGATTTTACTGTAATTATCTTAGAAATTACCTTAATATAAACCCTATAATATTTTAAAAATAAAACTATCTTTCATAACCAGGTTCAGCATTTAACCTTAAAACACCAGTGCAAGGAGAGAGAATAAAAATCAAAAACAAACCCACAGAAAAAACCCAAAACCTATTTCCCTTTCAAAATAATGGGTTTTAACTTTTTGACATATGGTGGGGAACAGCATAGGAATTTCTTTCCAAAGCAATGCATCACTGCATGAATGTTTTGATAAGGACGTTGTTTTAATTGCCTGCTTTTACATTAGGAACACATGGCAAACTGAGGTGTGTGTGCAAGCACAATATTCTCAGCACAAAACTGTGAGAGTGCATATACAGCGACCTGTTCTGCAGAGAAGAGCTGTGCTCTGAAGCTCTCAACAAAGTCAGACTATTTGAACTTGTGTTCAGCACAGCTGAATAAAAAGCTACATAATTTGTTTTTCATTTCTTACAGAAGAACAGTAAAAGAATGCTCATTGTGTAATATTTTGCTCCTTCCATAGGAAAAAACATCACACAATACAGTTTGTTTCCTTCTGCAGTTTTTTCACTTTATGTAAATCATCACAATCTTTTATTGCTAAAAGAAAGACCTCATTGCCAAGAGATGCAATGGATTGCCTGGTCTCCTGCTAGGGCTCTTGGCTTGAGAGAGACCCAGATAGGAACTGAGCAACACCTCCTGAGCAACCATGCCAAGACAGCAGCTGGAACCCATTACAGAGCAGGACAATCCTGTCCAAACAACTGAATGCCAGGATCTCAGGGTATGAAAGGCTTAGAGGACAGTGCTATAAAAATACAAGGATCTTCATGAGAGTTTGGATTTTTGGGTCTAAAAGAAGTTTTGCTGGCTACTGAAAACTTTCCTATAATTTTGTTGTTTTGATAATAATGTGAAAGGAGCTATTCCCCCAGCACTGTGGCTCTGTCAATTGTCTTCTGGGAGAAAAATAAATGAGAAGAAAAGAAGACTGAAAGTGCTTCACAATAAAAGAAGGAAAAAAATTTTAAGCTTAGAGCTAGTTACTATCTCCTAACACCACTCAGGAAACAGAAATTTTACCCCAAAGTGTTGTGCACCTCTGCTGTGGCATGATAGGTTTGCAATAATTTTCAATAACTACGACTTGGATTTCAATGATACTGGAGACAAGCAATTCTGTTCTGAGAAACTTTTGAAGGTAATCACTTTATGGTAAGGTCTCAGTCCAAACACTGGAGAAAGCTGAAAGATAGGAAATGTGTAGATAACCATCTACTGCTGGAAAGCAATTCAAAACTTACCAAAAGACAGTTTAGGATAGAAATATTTCAGTTAGGAAGCGGGAGGGAGTGGGGTCTCTGAAATAAGGAAAGAGCACCAATCAGCTCAAAATGCAGCAGTCTGTGCAGCCTCTCCCTTAGACAGTTCCAAGATGCTGGTTTTTGTCTGCAAAGTCCTTCCTTGGGGTGGTCCCAAAGAGCTGCTGCTGATTAGCCCACATCAGGAGCAGAGGAAGACTGAGAGCAAGATGAGCAGTCAGTTACAGCTGTAAAAGCCATGCCAGAGTGACCTGGCAGGAAAGACAGAGAGATGCCAGCACCCAGTCACCAGCAGGATGGAATTCAAACCCTTCATTTTCCTACGTCTTTCCCTAACAAGGAAAACTCAGACTACAAACTAACCCTGACTGCCAAAACACCAGCACCTGAAATGTGTTTTGCTCCTTTTTTACACTAACTCAGTTTCTGTGAGGCATTCAGATACAACAGCCTCGGAATACATTGCTATTTAGTAAGGACTTACAGCACAGAATAATCACCCACAGAAACCTGCTGTTTTCAGGGTCTGCCAGACACAAGCCAATACTAATGGCAATTTCCTCAAATCACTCCTGGATTCTGTTGCATTTGCCCCTCTTATTTTTAATAAGCTTTGAATCAAACAGCAAGTCTACCTTCTCAAATGGCCATATTTACCAAAGGCAGAGCAAGAGAAAGATTTGGGCTGTATTTTTCATTACACAATGGCAAGAGCTATGACCAACAAAGCCAAACTCCACAAACAGCTGCAACTGAACTGTACAGACAATGTAAGTAAGACAGTGCAGAGGCAGGACAACCACCAGAATGCAGCAGAGAAGAAAAGGTGGGAGAGATGAGGTGGAGACAGCCCAGAATGAGAAACAAAACTACCAGAGCAAATATGCTGAGAGTGGGTTAGTTAAAAATATGCCTCTGGCCTCGTTAAGTGATGGAGGGAGAAGAAAAACTTGTGGCATCTCCTAGGAGAAAAAGCCTGCCTGTGGTGGAGATTGATGTTGTTCTAGCTGTGCCTTTGGGCTGGTTGCAAAGCCAGATTCCTGCCACTCAGGGGCCATGAACAGAGTTCTTCTGTGGGGAATGATGACAGGACAACTTTGTAGTTCAATCTGGAATTCAGGTGAGAGGAGACATTAATATCATCAGCTTCCTAATGTGAGCTTGTATGTGGTAGACAAAGCTTGCAGGCATGAGAGGGCTTGCATGGCACAAGGGAGGCTGCCTGAGCACGGAAACTAAAAACAGGCTTAGGCATCTGCGTCTGCTGCCTGAGTGGTCAGAAAATACTGAGAAATTAGAAAAGGCAAATGGGCCCCAGAAAAGAGCTGAAAATGACATTTGTCCAGCTTCAGGAAGCTGACAGATTCTCAAGTTTCTGGGTCTAAAACCCAATGCAAACTCAGGAAAAATAAGCTCATGCTTTGAAGAGTTAATGTCTGTGCACAAAACAAAGTGGAGGATCACATTTTGGGACACAGGGATATATTGGGAAATCAAATATAAAACTCAAGATGAGAAACAGGCAGAGCAGGAAAATGGTATCTACAATTTCTGGCTTTAATCATCACTTAAGAGCCAAGTTTGGAGCAGCTAAGACATGTGATGACTGCTTGGACACTCCTGAGGGACAAACTTGGCTCTCAGAGAAGGAAACCTACCCCTCGCATGGGATGGATGGGAGCATGAGCAGGTCCCAACTAACACATTCCACCAGCAATTTATGGTGTTTGACATGGATGCACAATAGGTTTTGCTCTTCAGATGCTGCTTTCCCTTTTTTGTGAGGGAGCTTTTATGTATGCTCCTGTCCATACACCTTAGAGAATTCAATTTTTAAGCCTGTAATTTTAAAAAATCTTCAGTTTATTTTAAGAACACATACACAGCCTCACTTTTCAGTTTGGTGAGGCTGAGAATGACAGCAAGGAACCAACTACTGGCCTTGTCTATTGCAGATATAAGGTGATAAGGAGAAAGGCAGTCAAAGACTGAACATGGGCTATGCCTGTGGAGGCTCTGCTGCTGTGCTGTTTCACTTTGAATGCTTGTAAAAAGCCCACAGTTATAATCCCTAGTGGAGGTGGTGCTCCAACCATAGACCAGAATTAAATTAAAGTGAGAAGCACTGTTTGTTTGTGTCTGGGTCAAGAACTGTTGCAATCAGACCTCACATTTCATGACCATGATCAGAACCAGACCATTTTACCCAGGAGATGTCAAATACAAATGTCTAAAATTGTTTAGATTTTTGCTTCATTTTTTATTTTCTTTTTTTCCCATTAAAAAAAAATTGATTGCACTGAACAGTTTCTGCATTTTCATGGAAAGGATTTTCTAGAATTTCAAGCTCTATTGCAAAATAAACCTGCAGGCTGAATCTGAAAATACTCTCCTCTTTTCTGAAAGCCTTGTGTGCAAGCTGACCAAATTCTAGTCTGTTCATGCAGATTTCCTATTTAAAAAAATTCAAAAATAAAAATGAATTTAAAAAGTAACAAAACAAACAAATTCCATGAAAGCTATCAGTGTATACTATATGTTTTTCATCTATTTGATTATGATAGTTAGCTATCATAATGTTGCTTTCCCCCCACATTCTTACTTCATGCTATTAACAAAAGGAGTTAAGGCTGCTTCTGTTTGAACGCTCAGATTACTTTCAAGGGTGGTTATTCACACATTATATATGTGAATGTAAGATTTACTGTAATCCTTTATTTGAGGAACATTCCATCATTCCTGCAACCTCTGAAGTCCTTTTTAATTTTTTAATAATCTGTAAGCATTCCTTACTTTATACGTGACTATAAATGTCATATATGGTGTTTCCATGGTTTGAAGATATACAGTAATAGACATACATATATATTTATGTACATATTAACTGCTGTATCAAAGCAAAGATGGTGTGCACCCCCAAATAAGAAAAGTTTGCAGTTAGTAAACCATCAGGGGATCTATGGAGCAGAGCAAGACAGCTGAGATCAATGAGCAGATCTGGTCCCTGGTATGTCAGCTGGAAGTTGATTGCAGTAGCTGTGCAAGGTTGGCATTTACTGAGAGGGGAGACAGTCTCCTCACAGTATCTTGGGGCTTTAGGAATCTGTGATTGCCTAAGCTCCCCTAGAAATGGTGCCTAATGAGCAGTGAAGCAGAAGGCAAAGATGCTATGGGGAGCCTTTACTGATGGATAAGTTGGTGTGCAATGCATCAGAGCATCACCAATCAAGCTGTTTAATTAATGAAAGACAACTCGTCATGTGAATTATTCCAAATTATTCTTGATATTTTTCCAAACCAGCCTTGCTGGAAGATTTGGCTTACATTTAACTGCAGACCATGGGCTGCTTAACTGAGTATTACCAACACACAGTTGTGCATTTAAAAGAATACATTTTTTTCAGGAAAACATCTCTGTACATCTGAGGTCTTACTTCAGATGTACAGAGATGACTGTACATCTGAGGTAAAACTGACTGGTTAATCTGTCATGAGAAATAGATAGCAGACAGCTTCAGAAAAAGGGCAAGTCTCATCCTAAGCATTTTGGAATGCACACACACACAAAAAAAATCCTTATTCACAGAGTAGGACTGCATGGACCACATACACCATACATGAGCTTCAGTCAAAACTTATTTGAAGGCAATTATGCTAAAGGATCCACTGTTGGGCAACACCCAGGTAGTTACATCTGCACTGCCCAAGCCTGTTCCAGGAGTCATTGCTAATAACTGTTTACATTTTCAGTTGATTGGTTTTTCCTTTCCTTTTAGGATTTCAAGCTTCATGCCCTCCTAATGTAGTCATGTGGCTACCAAAGTTTCTGCTATGAATACTATTCCACCTTGCTGCAGCAGTCAAAGCTGATGACTAGCAGCATATCATACAGGCATGGAATAAAGAAATTTTAGTCCTAAGAAATTTGGTTCCCAAGGATTTGCCATCAGCTTCAGTGGATTCAGGATTTTAATTGCTGCTCCTAGGCCTTCCAGAAAACAAAATAAACCCTACAACACAAGCTCATTGTTCTAAACCTTGAAGGGATACAAATTGTAGTCTAGTACATATAAACTCTTTTTTCATATTACTTACTACTATTCAGTAATAAAATCCAATAAATCTGGGTCAACCTATTATGAAAAATTAAGTAACATAATATTTTTAGGTTTTGAATGAATAAAGATACTAAGACTTGCTAGGCAAGTACATAGTATGTGCAGTGTATTTTTAAGTGTTTCATAAGACTTTAAACATGTGGTTTTACAGAAACACACGTACACCAGCTGTGCAGAAACAAAAATAAACTTCAGAACTCCAAGGACCCATTTTGAGGTATCTTTTAGGTCAATTCTCTGCAAACTAAGAGTCTGAATCTGTACAACTTGGTAAATGAAAATCTCCATGATTTCAGCTGCTAAGTAACATATCCTGAAAAGTCTCCAACACATAGAAACTCAAGCACCTGAGTCAAAGGTAGGAGGGTACTGTGCAGTCAGCAAAACTTTCACTTTGGTGAAGTGAAATGCTTGTCTGAAACACTCCCCACCCTGTAATAAAGAAAGGAGGGTTGATCTTCATTGCCCCACAGAATTCTCTCTTCCCACAGGTCTCAATAAAGTTATGCTTGGCACAGCCTCAGTGCTGAATCTGGATATGCCTTTTGATTCCATCCTTCCCCCACTGCTATCTACGCCTGCCTGGTCAGCTATTGTACAATTTCACACTGTGATCAAAATGATACACCTCTCTTTGAATAAAGGCTGTCTCTAAGCTTACTTTCTGTAATTTAAACATAATTTTCTAACTTACTGCTTTACAAGTATCATGGAGCAGGTCAATGAAACGAAGCCTTTCCAGTTCAGGTACATGGATTAACTTTCCAGCACTCATCCAGTGTGGCACTGGAAGGAAGATCACAGCGACTTTGTCCAGCCAACAGTGCTGCCAATGCATTGCTGAATACAAAATCATCTCAGCAGGGGCTGCAAAACAAATGGAAAGCCTGCCAGCTGCAGGAAATCTAGGAAAGATGGAAATGTATTTTTTACCACTGAGAAGTTAAAGACAAGCCAACACGATGGTGAATTGCTTTGAGAGTGGGCTGAGTCATGAGACAGGTCTGGGGTGAGTTAGGGACAGGCATCACTACAGCCCCCAGGGAATCTGCAGGTGCATGGGTTCCTACTATTTGAAATTACTGAAGCTCAACTGAAGTTAACTCTTAATTAAGGACGAACCTAGACTTAAAAGAGGGACTCAGAAGACATCTGACCATATCAGCTGCTCTCATGCCCATCTGAAAATGAAGTTTAATGTAATTATAAATGTACACAAAACATAAATTTAAACAGGACTAACAGCCAGGGACAAGCTGTCTTCACAAACTTTGACACCAGGTGATCTTTTCAAGCAAGTCAAATCTTGGCAGGAGATGTGTGACTTTTTATCCCAATACCAACCCATGAAAAGAACTTGTGGGGCCTAAGAAGTTCCTTTTAGCCAGTCACATCCTTCAACATCATTCTCACTACTGCAGTGTGCCTCTCCAGGCTGAGTGGGTCCTGCCCTGTTTGTCTGAGTGGTGCCAAGGAAGAATGATGCAGAAGGTGTCAAAATTAATCTTTAAATGTCTTCTCAATGAATACAATCACAGGCTCTAGAGGAACATTTAATCAGCATCCATTCTTTTGCAACATTCATAATGTGTGGAAGTTTTCCAAAGTATTTTATCTTCATAATTCTCCTCTCAAAACATTCAATAATTCATACTTAGCACAAATAAACATATTCTCCCTTAGTCAACAAAACAAGAAATGTTTTGTTGTCAAGAAATGTCTTGAATTTCAACATTTTTTAATGCTATGAAAGTAAAAAACACTGACTATTCCATCTTTTGCTGAGATTTCAGATATCTGTGAGCAGGACTACATTATTTTCAAACAGATTTAGTTTAAACTCCTGACCCTGTTAGGCTTTAGATTCTGCCCTTTCTACTGAAGCTTCAGCAAAATTTTTCTCATCCTGTCAGTTGAAAGTTCTACTTTGTTTCCTTCCATTAGTGTGTGAAATGCAATTAGTTTTATCATCTTTGCAGGACAAAAACGGTGACAAGTAGATTTTCAAAAGTACTTTCTGCTATTTCCATAAAGGTTTGGCTTGCAAACTTTATTTTCTTTTTTTTTTCCTTTTAAACTCTTAAACTGTACTTGAGCATTTGTTTCCCACATTTTAGAAAGGTTTTTGCACATTATACATCTTCCAAATAGTGCTATGAAAATGTTGTTCTATTTATTCAGATGCTCAGTTGTTAAAATACCTAAGATTTACTGTTAAAGCTACAAAAAGAAAGCGTCCTAAAAACTGCACAACACAATGAAACAAATGTTCATTAAAAGGTTTAATTATTCTATTGCTACACTATTTTTCAGAAAGTCCTTTTGATGACATATTTTCAGAAGTAACAGACCTGAGATGCTGCTCAAGGAATTATAAAAACATACAGTTGCAGAAAGTTATTTCCTCTATCAACTGACTTTTAGAAATCATCCTTTTCATTATATATATATATGTGTATATATATATATATATATTTAAATATCTCCCCAGAACACAATTAGTTTTTATCCATTTTAAATGCCTGGACTGCACCATTCCTCCTGGCAGAGGACATCTGAATACTGAATACCTTCTAGCATTGGAATAAACTAGCCCAACAACCAGGCTTTTGCCAAATCAAGCCCATGGCTGCATCTGTTAATCAGATGTCCAGCTGACTGAAGGTTAACCTACAAACAACCAGAACAGAAATAACTGTGGGCAGATATAAGATAATTTTGGCTAAGTGGGGTCTGAAGAAGGCACGTTGCAGCAAGAGCTAAGCAGACACCAGAAAAGGAGGAACTGGCAACGGGGACAAGAAATGAATGCTGGGACATGTTACCAGCCAAAGCAAGACTACATAATCACAGATCCCATGTCAGTGGCCAGGAGTTCAAAGCAAACCACAAATAAATGTATCATGTTCATGCACATCTCCAAGGGTTGTTTAATGTTTTTGTTCCCTGCATTTCTGCATGTTCTACAAATAAATCATCCTGCATTTAGGAAACATGTCTGGCCTCTCCACTTCTCTAACTCCAAAACATTTCTACTGCCAGTGCTACCATATGATCAAGAAAAAGCACCATCTGTCTCTTCCAAATGTGGTCTTACTCCTTTACCACTTCCACCTTACAGTTTGCATATGCTGCTTGTCACATACTTGCTTCTTTCCCCCAACTTCTTTCCAAAGCACAGAAAAAAGAAGGAAAAAAGGCCACCATGATGAAAATATTACGTGGTAACAATTTAAGTTCTTTCAGGTTAGCATACAGTGATTAAACTTTCCTTTTTTTCCAATTTGCAAATCATCAGATATGCATGCAAATATCTCTCCCTCATATTGCAAGCTTTTTGCTAATTCATTTCAGAATTTTCAGAATAGGAACACTCATTGAACTCAGAAGAGCATTTCCAGCATTATCATGCAACATTGGCTCTCAGCTGTAGTTTATTCTGATGCTCAGATGTTCTAAACTCTTACAGAAGCAACTAGCAGAAGTACCCTTCTTTCTAAAATTGGGTAATACCAGAATACACCCTTCTTGTGGTCAGAAAATTGCTGCTGTGTCTGGATGATGCAAAGAAGAAATAAATGTGCAGTTCTTTTTCATCCTTGAAGATGTATACCAGAGCAATTAGCAGAATTTCCCTGTTGATTTTTACTTCATGGCAAAGAAAAGAACTGTCAGACCCAGGCAGTAAGACAGTGGGCAGTAAGCCCCAGTGCTTACATGGCAAAGACACAACGGAGAATGGTATTTTCTTTTGATTAAGAGAGCTGTTTACTAGGTAGTGACAAAGTTTAACTAAAAACGGCAAAATATTTCTTTATGGATGGGGAAGGAATATTTTCATTATTGTGAATAAATAAATGTGTATATATATAATACATATCTATATATACATATAGATATAGAAGAGTGTATATATATATATATAATGCATATATATTAATGTGTGTGTATATATAAAAAAATGTATATACACACATAATGAATATGCACTGCTAAAAATAACTCTATTACCTATCTCCTGTGAAAACAACCTAACATAATCTTGTCGTTCAAAACAAAACTACAAATCAAACACCTTATTTTCTGTAATCTTTCATCTTGATGGTTAAAAGTCTACACAAAGAAAGCTTACCTAAAATACAGCATTCAAAATATTGTATCAGCTTCCATACTCCGCATTTAGCATTTCCATAGAGCCTATTGCAACAGACTTCTTTACAGAACTGCTGCTACTGGCTCCCTGCCACTAGTAAGTTGTTGATCACCTGTGGTTAGGAGTACACTTTCCTGTAAAGCACAGATTTGCCAATGCTCACAGATGCACAAGTCAGCACTGCTGGCAAACATCTGCAATTCTTACGCATCTCAGACAGACTCACTGCAGTAGATGTCAGACCTTGTAGGATGGTGCACAGGCACCTTGTCTGTCCAGTGTCACCACACAGTATCACAGCAAGACATTACAAGCTAGATGCAAAGTACTTGGCCAGGGGGACCTGACTGTTGCTGAGACTCATCCACCAGGCAGGTTAAATTACTAAATTTGTGAAAGGGGTTTGTGCAATCTAAAGCTCTGCTCTGTACTTTCCCATCTTGTCTCAGAAAACTTGTGACACTCCTTGCAGACATAGGCAGACTTTATCACCTACAGCTCGGATATGTTAAGCTATCTCATAACCAAATGTGCATTTGAGGTTTCACTACAAATACAAGCATGCGCCTGGAGATTTTGTAGTGTTTTTCACTGATTGTGCAAGCCACAAAAGTTATTTTTCAAGTATATATTGCAAATTTGTAATTAGCTATGTCACCTTTAGCTCCTGTACTACAATCAGTGAAGTTCTTAAATGTACAGCTGATCACTTTTTTTTTTCCACAAAAGTTATTTTTCAAGTATATATTGCAAATTTGTAATTAGCTATGTCACCTTTACCTCCTGTACTACAATCAGTGAAGTTCTTAAATGTACAGCTGATCACTTTTTTTTTTCATACAGGTAATAGAAAAAGTCATTAGAGGCAGGACTTTTCTAAATTTAATTTTTATGAACAACAGGAAACTTATTGAGACTGTAGGCAGCAATTACACTAGCAAAAAACTTGAAATGGCTGAGTTCACCTGGCTCAGCATTGGAAAAGGAAGAACAGGAACACAAAAAGGATCTATGTTTAAGAAACAGGCTGAAAAAATGAAGCAACTTTGTATACAAGACTACAACCAAATCAAAACTACAAGCTAAAAAGACTCCAGGAAAGTTATTCTTTCCTAAAGGACACAAATCAAGACATAAGCATAAATTTCCCCTATGAGGCAGAAAACCTAGAGAAACAGAAGGAGATCCTCTCAGCTAAATCATAAGGACTTTGCTGACTTCAGAAACAGAAAGTCATGGGAAGTGCAACTCAGCTCAGACCACTACAGATGAAATACAGGCATTCAGGGGCAAAATCAGAATGAACAAAGGTGCTTTAACATCCCCTGAGAGGCACGGCAAGAAAACACTTTGAGAAGGAAAGAAGAAAACAGGAAAGGAAGGAAGAAAATTCAGAGAGATGACAACAAAAATTGAAGATACCATTATTAAATGCAAGGCAAATATAACCACAGTTATTACTGAGAAGGTTAATAGGTTTGATGCCTCCTTGCTGCAGCTTTTGTTAGGAAAGATAGCATAACCAGATTATTAGAATAATCATGGATAGACTAGAGGAAAACCAGACTAGATAAGCTGGGACATTTTCAGGTCAGCTGGGCCAGATGAATTGCACCTGAGAGAATTTCAACAAGTCAGTGAACTAATCTCAGAGCCATGACAGGCTTTCTTTGAGGAGGTACAGGCAATGGCTGAAGTCTCAAAAGGCCAGAAAGAGCTAAGTATAGTGCCTGTCTTTATGAAGGGGAGCACAGGAATGATCCAGTCTTGCAAACAGTGTGACACCATGGCAGAAGAAACAAGTCCCACACTAGGAATTACAGACAAGTATTGTGTGGGAGAAACAAGAAATAATCCAGTTTTCTGCTCTGCAGAGATGACTCTCTTGCAGTACTGCTCCTCATTGTGACCATGGCACTTGAGGAATCACAAGGAATACTTGGAGACAGCCCAGAGCAAAGTGCCCAAAATCATCACACAGATAGCAAAACCAAGAATAAGAGACCTTGGTTTGTTTAGTCTGGGGCAGAGAAGACAGGAAGGAACAGGGGAACATTTTTCAAATACTTTTCTTAGTCGCGCTTTACCTAACAGACTTTTCTATGGCCAGTGAGGCTGGACCTAAGTTGCAGGAAGATTTAAGGTACTGGATGTTAGGAGAAACTTTTGTAGTAAAAGGAGTTACATACTTGATTCTCTGGGAAAGTTTTGGAAGTTTTAGGACTCTTCATGGCAATTTTTAATAACTGTTCAGAGAAACATCTAGCAAGAAACAGGGTTAGCAGATGCAGTGAGGGATGTTTCAGGATCCTCTCAGACTCCACCTCCTGCAGTGCATAAGACCTGGGACTTGGGAGCACAATTGTCTCTCCCTCTGGACACATGTACATACAAATACCTTAACCAATAAACTCTAATAGATATATCAGTATGCAAATGCTGATTCTGTGCTTCCTTAATTCAGTTTATAGATCTTAACTGTGTCAAACAGAGGAGAACAATGAACTCAGGGCACCCCTTTAAGTTATGGGTGGGAAAGGACATAGGATTGCAGCTAGGAATTCTCCCAATGATGACCAACCTGCCCTAAATGGAAAAGGAACACGATCTGCCAGATGCAACAATGTCGACTAGTTCCAGATGTGCTCCCAGTGAACTTGGCAGTAAAAATCTGGTAAAAATTTGTCAATGCAGTAATCTAGCTAGGGGATTTGTTGTAACACAGAATAACATTTACAGAATGTTCTTGGTCCAACCTGACACGTTGATAAGCATGGGGTACAGCAAGAATGCTTGTCTTGCCTGTTTCAATTTCAGCTGCCCACAATGACCCACTTGAGTTTGAAAAATAATTTAAATTAAAATGATTTTAATTAATCTCTTTATATATTAAGAGAATGGGATAGAAATATGATCGTGTAAGATGCTTCTGGAAGGAAAGAAAACAATCATAGCTCAAAAAATCAGACAGAGAGTCAGGAAACTCTTGTTTCTAACCATTCATGTCATGGCCCTGCCCTTTGTTATCCTAAATGTTTCACAGTCTCTGTTTTCACATCCACAACGATGGGGATGAACGCATTGATCAATCTTTACACAGAGTTTTGAGATCCAAGGCTGGAAGATAAGAGTCAAAGTCCTGCATCTAGAAATATGAATGCATTTATCCAAGGGTATTAATAATTAAATGAATGGGTCAGCACACTAAATAAAGGCACGAAACAGAAGATGAGACCTTCTTTTCCACCCTGGCATCATGCAAAAGGCTGATGTAGTACAAAGGAAACTGAAAACTCCTTATTTTTTCAAGGAAGACTTTCTGGTACAAAACTCTGGCAGATTACCATAACACAGCTCTCCAAGGAACCTTTTCACAACTGTTGGCATATAGAAAATGGTGTCAGGAGAAGTAGCTGACATAGAAATGCTAAAAACTTTGTGCCCCTTTTAGCAGCTATTGGATGCTGCATTGAATTAGGTGTGCCCCAGTTTGTTTCTCTTAAGACTCTCCCATTCCCAGACCAGCGCATTAAGTAGGAAGATGAAAGGTGATGCAAAAAGCATCCTAATTCAACACAGTCACTCCTCCTCATGTTTTGCCTTTGTTTCTACTTCTCTAGAGCTATGGACCAAAACTGTATTCAGTGTTTTTCCATTGTTCATTTTGAGAATTTTGTGGTGCAGACAGATTTTTTTTTCTTGTTGCACCAAAAGCTATGGCTGGGGAAAAAAACCCAACAGATACTGATTTACATAGATACTGATTTACATGCATATGTGTATATATGTGTGTGTATATATATATGTATGTATGTAAGGTAGAAGCACAAAATTACAAACCTCAAGGATGGAAAATTCAATATTCAAACACAAAGAAGCCGGTTTTTTCTTTTTGCCAAAAAATATAACATTGTGGAGCAGGACTAACAAAATTATGTGTGTCTGACACAGGTGGGATATCTGAAAACCTTCATTTCAAGTTGGAGATAGCCATCTCCTCCTGCTAGAGCATCACTTATGGTAGGGAATAGAGTTTTGGTTTTCTCATTAGGAGGGGAATTCTCTCATGAGAATTCTCCATCTCAGTAATTCTTTTTAAAAAACCCAACAAAAATTGAGCCCCTAAACTGAGATTAAATGTGCTTTTTAGGTCATGGTACATGGCAGCATTCTCTAAGGATGGTTACCATAGACAGACTCACAAAGGTTATGAAAATTATGGGATAAATTCTCAGCTGGATTAAAACAACACAGATGCTCATACTTATATGGAACTACCCCAGTTCATTTCTGTTAAGAATTTGCCAGTTCCAGATTGATATATCCATCTACCTGAGGGGCTAACAACTTCAAGCCCCTCAGATACCATGATGACAGCTCCAAAGACAAATGGAAATGGTGCTCTTTACTTGAAAGCTCATCATCATTACTTACTACTTACATAGCATCAACAGCGTGTACTTTGGGACTTAACAAAAACTGTCTACAAGTCAAGTCCCAAGATCAGTAACTACCTACTGCTGTTGTCATTCTATTAGGTGAGCAAAACTGTAGCTCCTCTTTTCACTGTAATTACATCTGTAAATATAAGAGAATAGCTGAGCATAAGACCATTTTTAATGCTACGCATTGTGCACCAGCTTTCTACATAATGAAGTGAAAACAGCACAGAAATGTTTTAGGAAATGTGAATATACTGCAGGAAAACCAAATATTTTCAGTATCTAAAAACCTTACACTGAGACCATCCTGGAAATTTGCGAAGGCACAAAAGAGTCAGTAAAGCCTGCACAAACAAACATACCTAGCTGCTTAGAGCACATTGTAAGCAAGATTTTTTGGGTGATACAAACTGTCAGAGAGGCATAAAACAAGCTACTGAAGATCTAAGAGAGAAGGCTGAAACTAGTAAGATGCTCAAACTGCAAACCACACAGCTCTCCTTTGAATTGGCTCTGACCTGACTCAACCGACCTTGGAGAGCAGAGGATGTGAAATTGTGTAAGTGGGAGCTGTAGAGGAATGGAATCTCAGCTCACTCTGGACCTTACAAAGGTATCCCCACATTTTTTTTAGCAATTTCCAGGGCAAAATGCCCTTTCATCTTCTTGCTAAGAGATAATAGCATGCACACCAAAGCCAATAATTAGCATATGCAAGCAAAATCACAGAAAACATGCATTCTTTTTATGGGTGAGTCTGACTTCAGGTAGCAATCAGATACAGAAAACAGAGCTGGCATTCACTGCATCAATAGATGTTAGTATTCCAGCGTTCAAAACAACACAGTGGATTTGATAAACCTAGTTTTTCATATTTCAAACTACACAAGATCTTCCAGAGCAGCAAATGTCTTCAGGGTAGAGGAATAGCTGCAACCTAACATGTGCCAACAAACAGGAAGGTTCTTTCTGTCATAATTATCTGTTGTTAACTTCATGACCGACACTGCCTTTTTCAAAAATTCAGACTGAAATATTTGCATGTTTTAATAAGCTAATTTTAATTTTTTTTTAGAACAAAATATTTTCTGATAGTTGATGTTTGTGTTAATTTCAACTTTTTTTAACATACACTTTAAAAGTGGAAGGTATGACTAACTTGAATTTTTCAAGCTTTTGGTGCCCAGCACGTAGTGCTTTATTATAGCTTGGATATCCACTAAATAGAGCCAAAATATTTTGGAGGTGTTGAATTTCCACAACGTTTGAAAACTTTTCTAGATCAGTTTTAGTTTTAGACAGTTATTGACAGTTTAGTACCTTTACTTCTCCCTGATGACCAGTGATGGAACCCAAGGGTTCAGCATGAAGCTGAGTCAGGGGAGGGTAAGGCTGCATATCAGGAAAAGGTTTTTCACCCAGAGGATGTTTGGGCATTGGAACAGGCTCCCCAGGGAAGTGGTCACAGCACCAGCCTGACAGAGTTCAAGAAGCATTTGGACAGTGCTCTCAGGCACAGGGTGTGACTCTTGGGGATGGTCCTGTGCAGGGCCAGGAGCTGGATTCGATGATCCTCCCTTCCAACTCAGCATGTTCTGTGGTTGAATGTGCAGAAACTGTGGGCTCTTTTTCCTTTTTTGAAGATTACCAAAAGACATCGTTGCCATGACTGCAAGAAAATGTACATTGGCATTTGGTGGGAATGAGGTGTTTAGCTTTCAAGAAAGCAGATTTTAATGAGCTCTATAAAGAGCTACATTTTCATACATGAATGAAGTTATGTAATGTCACTTTCAGCAATTTGTAGCTGAAGAAGATGAGTGTAATAAGGGTCCTTAAGTTTCCAAAATAAAGACAACATAACAGGTACTGAATTAATGAACATTGGCAATAATCCTAAGCAAGCGGAAATAAAAATATGGGAACACTAGGGATTTAAGAAAGTAATGACATGCAGCTCTGGCAATGTGGTAACACTTATATGTCTCAAATACCAGAGTTGCACAGAATAAAGTTTTGAAGGGGCTCTAAATGCAGAGAAGGAGAAAGCTGTAGGAATAAAGGAGATGGAACTCATGGTCTTAGGGAGCGAGAGACAGCAAGAGAATTCCACAATAATCCCTGATACAAAAATACGCCATACTAGCAGAAGAAGCCATTTTCAGTTTGAGATAGACTTCTTAAAATTTCAAGTCAGATTACTCTATTATCAGAACCAGATGTTACATTACAGTAACTTTTTCTTTAAGTCACAATACTAACCATTTTCTACAAAAAATTGCCTGTGCTTCCACCTATTTCAAATACCCCTTAGTCCTGCAGTTTATCCATCCCAGAATACTTCTTTCCACGACACTGCTATTGTGGCTACAAGATCCACCACTAGCTCTGCAAATCTTGTAATGCTCCAATAGCTGGAGAACTCAATGGCATGTCAGGGAAGGATCACTCTGAGAAGAGCAGGAATTTTTATTTCCTTGTAGTGGCCATTCCAGACACAGGCACTACCCTAAGCCATGGTGTGTTCCTGTATGCTCTTAATATTTCCTTGGGGTTCTGAATAATTTCCATTTAAGAGAAAACAAAACCAAAAAACCACCTTCCTCTCATTCCAGTTCAGGTTTGGCATTTCCAAAGTGCAAGCACAATCTTCACACTTCTTACAGTATTCTCTTGAAGTATGTATTTTATAGCAACAACTCTAAACTACAGAAAAATCTACAAATATATAAAAGTGCCGAGTTCAGATGTTCATAAAACCTGAGTCACTACATTCCTGAATAAGAACAACAGATGTTTTCCATTTGCTTCTGTGCTACTGTATTTATTTAGCTACTCTTCCTTGTAAGAGCAAAATTCAAAATGAAAGGGGAATGCATGGTAAAACCAGGCAGCAAGTCATGAGAGCTGGATTTTTAGCAGAAAATGTCTCCTATACGTGAGCAACTTCAATATCCCTGTTTATTTATGAAATAACCTTCCCCACACATTGAAGAATTGAAAGCAACCGACCTCTTTAAAATTCTTTAAGCACAAATACTAAAATACTGGAGCAAGCCAAATTTTTTTCTTTCATAACACAAAAACAAGACTGTGAGTTGGATTTGACACATTATCTGCGTGTTTGTAGCTTACAGCAAGGTCAACATCAAGTGAAATGAAATGAAATTATGAATTCTGGGTAGGGGGTGGGAATCACCTAAAGGAATGTGGCCTAGCTATCTGTGGTTAAAGCAATTTAATTACTTAAGGGTGTTTAATGCAATATAATTACTTAAGGGTGTTGTGCAGTCAGTCAGTCTCTATGGCATGAACTAGCAATCAATTATTTATCTACATTATTTATCTACATTTATCTACATACATTTTCATAATGCATTTTTGTATTTTGGGCAATCAATTATTTATCTACATGGCATTTTCATAATGCATTTTTGTATTTTGGTGTAAAAAGGAAACATATTTACTGCACTGACATTTTTCAAATGATATATTAAGCATTTTTAACATGCTCAGAAGATAATGAAGTGAGTTTGCTGTTACCATAAATTTAGAGAATAGGTGAATTTTGATTGTATGATGGAATTTTGGTTATACAGATAAGTTTTTTTCAGTGATGTATTTTGATTAATTTAGAATATGACTCAAAGTTGTGGGGTCATATGCAAAATATTCATAAAGGCTTGATACATATCTACTCAAGGTCTAGAAATAAAGCCTCCTTTGCCTCCCTTCATCCCCAGCTCTGTCTCTCCTACCACATCCTCTTATCCATTTAGCTCTCTGCTATTGCCAAGGTCTGGAGAAAGCATGGGAAAGGAGATGCTTTGTGTGGAGTGGCTGGGAGGTCACCCAGCACATAACTGCTCCCAGGCGGTGTGCTCTGCTCTCAGGCTCTTGTCTTCAGACTGCAGGGTGGTCGGAACAGCACCCTGTTCCACTGGAGCTGATGAGACAGGCCACCAATATTCCTGTTAGCATGAGCCAACTGCTCCAAAATAACAGCCCAAACTGAAATAAACTGCAGTCAGTAGAAAGGGAAACTGTAAAAGAATGATACAATCATTGGAAATCTCTCCTAGCAATACCACAATTTGCAACAACTACAACTTGTGAGTTATTGGAAGATGTGTAAGAGCATGTGGTGTATCAGCAGCCACCTGCTATCACATGGGTGCATATCAAGTACTGTCTTCTCACAAGTGAAGTCTCTTGTTTCTTTCATTCAGGTTTTTTTCTGAGGTGAAGCAACACCTGGCACAGCCATTAACATCAAAACACAACCAGCACATAAAAAGAGGATGCATGTCTGCTTTGAATGTGCTCAAATGAGAAGCGCTAGGTTGCAGAATGCATGCTGAGTTCTTTGGACAATACTTCCATTTTACCAAATAGTTATGTATCATGGGATTTACAGCACTAGGCACTGAATAAGAGAGAAACATCACAAAAATTTAAACTCACATTCTACTGCAGAAAGATTAACTTCATGTGGCTTTATCTATTTAGAATGAGTTGAACTGCAAAGAATTATCCAAAGCTTAGCTTAGAAGATCATGTAAGTTTTATTTTCAGCTTAGAATATCTACCATCTCTAAAATGAGGTTCTACAGACAAAAGCGAAATCACTTTTTTATCCGTAACAGCAACATCAAATGGAATGAAAGGACTGGAGATAGTAGTATTTTAAGACTCCTGAAATAGCCTAAGAGGATGAAACCTGACATTATATATTAAAACATAAAATATCATCCTGAAATCCACCATTATAAAGAGGCATTTACCTTATTGAATGGCAGATTAACATTATAGCACTAGCGGTCAGAAACTGGAGGTATTTGAGTTAATTTTTAATCACTTCCATCTTCCTTTCATCACATGGGAACATCTAAGGGCTGAACACTGAACCTTTTATGTTCATCTTTATGCAAGATACTATTGCTGGCAAAGCTGATGCAAGAAGAAAACTCCTCTTATAACCTCAATTTAACTTCAGACGGATGTACATGGTACAAAGCCAGTGAAGTGATAAATAGTTTCTGGCAGCTCACCCTTCCTACCTTGAGTAGTGTTACAGTTTATCACTGGGACTCGCCATTCACCACAGGAAACAGGGGAAGCAGTGTCGTGTTGTCTCAGGCTATATTCACAGATACTTCATAGAAATCCTTGGCAAATAGTCAGCAAGTACTAAAAAGCATAAAAAGTGTCTTTATTTTGCGAACAGATATATCTCTAAAGGATCCGCTAGGAAGCCCAGGAGAGGGGAAGCCAAGGCTGGGGTTAAAATAGCTGGTTTATTCACTTCTGCACAGAGCACAATAGTTTTACTGATTCAATCCACTAGTCATTTGCTAATTTTGCACCTTGGAAATGAGTAGGGACACACATACAAATCAACATTTGCAGCAAAAGCATGTGAAATTACTATTTCTCAAAGCAAGTATCAGTTAAAACATTTTAAAGATTCTTATTACTATAAGTAATGACTTCTTTGACAGTATTGTAACTTAAGAGCCTAATTCTGCAATCATTACTACCAATAACTTGCAGCAGCAAACTACTTCAGTTGACAATTTGCAAGACTACAAGTGAACTCTAGTTACAGAAGAGGACCTTCAGTAATCTGCAGTTGTCACTCTCCCAAAAGCAGAAAAAGAGGGATTAATAAAAACATTCTCTTTTCTCTTCAGTGGTAGGCCTTAGCAGAACAACATTCAGAAAATTGCCCACAAATCAGTACCTAAAGGGGCCCTACAAGAAAGCTGGAAAGGGACTTTTTACAAGGGCATGTAAATGGGGAATGACTTTAAACTGAAGTAGGGTAAGTTTAGATTGGATATTAGGAACAAATTCTTTACTGTGAAAGTGGTGAGGCACTGGAACAGGTTGCCCAGGAAAGTTGTGGATGCCTCATCCCTGTTCAAGGACAGGTTGGGTTGGAGCTTTGAGCAATCTGGTCTAATGGAAGGTTTGCTGCCCACAGTAGTGGGGTTGGAACTCAATGATCTTTAAGGTCTCTTCCAACCCAAGCCCTTCTAGGATTCTGTGATTCTATGAAATTACTTGCCAATAAAAGTATAGCTGATGCCACTTTTCCCAGATCTCAGGTTACTCCTCTTTCACCACCAAATTTTTGATGGCAATTCTAATTAGACAAGTTAATAAAAAAATAACTAATTGAAATTAATGTCACAGCCTAAATGACTCCTGCTGTAATGCCACTCAAATCAGTTAAATTGGTTCCAGAATTAATTGAGTGCATGTGTTTAACGTTTGTTATTTGAACAAAGAATGAAAAAGGTGCCAAATTTCTTGACACTGTATTTCTAATTAAACCAGCCATTGTGTGAGCCTTTACATCTGCAGGATTCTTCATGGAAAGAGCAGATCATGTACAGCATAATGAGTATCAAATGCAGTAAAAATCCACAATAACCTCTGTAGCACAGAATTTAGAAACTGACTGTTCATTTGTGAATTATCTGATCCTTCTCCCCTTCCCAAAACCAAAACTTGTCTTCCACACTGGAAATTACAATTCAGTGAAGGAAAAATAATTAAGTTAACCAACAAAATAAATTGCTTTTGTAATAAATAAATTCCTAGTGGAGACACAAAAACACAGCTAAATTTCATGAACATAATAAACACTGTGCAGTAACATCTCACACAACAGAAGTAAAGCCACTGCCACGTGTTTGTGCTATCTGCAGAAGGCTCACCATCAGATCAGACCTAATGCTCAGAGCCCCTAATGGGTCTGTTTTTAAGCAGACAGTAAGGAACATTGTGGTAGCAGAAGTGCAAGGAAGGCATGATCCAGCATGGCTCAGGCTGCTTGTACCTTGACCTCATGGTCCACTGCTCACCCTGTCCCAGGAGAGTCTCTCTACACCACCCACTGACTAAGAGAAAAACCCCCATACAGGTTCAGTGCTGTTAACAAACACTATTACCGTCACCAGCACAAGTCTGGAAGGTTCCAAAGCCTTGATTCAGTTCCTCCTAAACAGGCTGGATCAAGCTGAAAGCCATGTGTGTCATTTCAGCTGCTTCCTCACCACCTACAGCTCCTAATCGTGCTGATAGCCTCGGATCCCAATGGCTGAAAGATGGCTTTGCTCCTTTCCACCTTAACGCTTTTGACAAAGCCTTCTACAGTGTGAAATGCCTGTGATGGAGGCTTTTCTTAGGTCAGCAGAAATATGGTTGCCCCCTCACCCCCTCATTATTAATGTCCTCCTTCACAGAACCATAGAATAGTTGGGTTGGAAGGGATCACCACAGACCTTCCAGTCCAAGCCTTCTGCCACAGGCAGGGATGTCTTCCACTAGACCAGGCTGCTCAGAACCCTGTCCAGTCTGGCCTTGAACACTTGCAATTATGCAAATGATCCACAACTTCACCACTAGTTCTAGACTGAACCTTGCTCATTTTAGGCCTCACTGAGAGCACTTCAGGAGGAAGTGTTACCTTTCATAGTACAGACAGAGTTTTGTAGCAGGTTTTGCCGTTCTGTGTAGGGGACTGAAAAATTGCCTGGGGACAGTAAAGTTACACATTCTTGAAAAGCAGATTAATGGCCAGCATGCAGGTGGGACTGTCACAACCATGAAATAAAAGACTGTCATATGCCTACAAGTCATTATGAGACTCTCAACTTTCTAGAATATTCAATGTACAGGACTATAACAGGTACACTATTTTCTTTAGAACTACAGATACACATAATCTGCATTTACACTAGATAAAATATGATAAATGAAGTAGAAGATCAACGAACTCCTTTTTTCATTCCGTAACAGACTAAATGAAAGAATCAGTTAACCACTCTAAGACTGCTCTTGCTATCATGATAGAGGATTTTTAAAGTTGAAGGGGTAGACCACAGTGAAATTCTATGCCTGATAAATAAAGTATTTTGTACACAATCTATTTTTTTTTGAGACTGGGAATGCCATTATCAGCATGATCTGAAGTATGCGTGTCTGTGTGTACATATGCGCACATATGGACACATTTTAATGCTTAGAATAATGTAACTGATCACTTTCCAGACAGGAACATGTGGCTCCCTTTCTTGCTGTGTGTCACGCAGCCAAGCAATGAATTTAGACAGGCTTTCTACTTGGAGGTTTGGGTTTATTATTTTTTTAGAAGTGCCTATTTTAGAAAATGTTTTTGCAATAGGAAAATGCCTGTAACTAACTATGAATCATGACACATTTTGAAGGCAGCCTCAAGTTACTTACTGCTATTAAATTAGGTACTAGAGCAACTGAGCAGGAAGGCACATGAATTTCTAGCTGTTGGGTGTATATAGCATGGATACCATACAGTTAGATATAGAAGTCTTCCTTCTGGTCATTTTTTAACATGATATAATTCATATATTTGAGAATGATGACAAGATTTGGGAATCCCTCAAAGGAACAGCCAAAAAAAATGCAACCTGACTTGGCTATGAGATTTGCCATGCTTCTTTCAGATGATTTTCTTCTAAATCCCAGCTTTCAACAGAAGTTAGCATTAAAAAAGCACATCATCATCCTAAACATTTTTTATCAGTCTAAAAGATATAATCTATCCTTGCTGATGCACATTTTTTAAGCAAACGGGGAACTGGTCTGGGGACTGGAACTTTTACTAAATAGGAAGGCCTGGAAACAATTTCACAAACTCATGAACCATCCCAACTCCCTTAGGATGAAGTGAATGTATGAAGAAGTATACTCAAATGCTGTACATGGCAGGTGAAACCCTACCTCTGTAGCACTCAGTGAGAGCTCTGCCATTGGCTTCAGGGCTGGGATATCATGCTGCTCTCTCCCACACTTTTTTTTTTTGAAATTAATGCATTTCTATGCTTTCCAGTCCTTATTAGTGAAGTCAGTTATTAGGGCCTTTTGCTGTTCGATGTACATTCCCCTTTTCTACTGAGATTTTAGCAATTTGTTTCAGTAACGCCTCTGTATCTGACATTTATTAGAGCACAAATCTATGTTAGATACTTGCTAGCTCATCAGGCCCAGCAGCAGACTACTTGAGTCAGCTTGACAAATGGCCAGAGTTCAGAGTCTTTCCATAAATAATGACTTTGTGTTGTCAGTTATTTTGGCCCACGCTTACAGCAATGAGTTTCCAGAGCAGATGGAGCCGCTCTCGGCTGCCATCCCCTGTCTTCTGAACTTCCTGTTCTGTGCATGGTTCTCATCAGCACCCATTCTGCAGAAAACACCTACTTCATAAAGCTGAAATATGTCTTTTTTAAAGCAGAAAGAAAATGGATGAATATCTTCTGTGGTTATAGAATTATAGAAAAAAAAATCAAACAAACGTGCATTTGAATGAAAGTTTTAACCACACTGAAAGCTGTGCATTGTTTCAGTTCAAAAAGAACTCTAATCTGAGCTTCAAATAGACTTAAATTCTATTACAGATTATTCAGAAATTTCATCTCTTTCATGTAAAAATGCTTTTATGATCTTTAATTCTTGCTCACATAAATGTTATTGAAGTCACTTTTATTATTAACTTCTACATTCATAAAAATATGTTATAGTTTCTTCTATCTTATAATTTTGAGGGCTGATTGCACAGCGGTGTCTAAAGTGACCTTGAAAGTAAAGAAAAAAAGCATCAGTTCTCTGCAAATTAGCTCCCCTGCCGTCACAGTACATTATGTGCATTGTGTGATTCCCATACACAGCTGTTCACAATTCTAACAGCTATGCTTTAGACGCCGCTTTGCAAAGCCTCTTTATTTCAGTGCCCTTAGAAGTTAAATATGGGAAAAATAAATTTTAAAATACTGTAGATTTGTGGAATTACCAATTAAATTGAAGTTTTAAAGACATTTATATTTACAACAGCTATGTTTCCTTACAGAAGTTTAGAGACAGATGTGTAGCCAAATCTAGCTACAATCCTAGACTAAAATAATTTAAGGGAAAAAAATGCCAAAAACTTATACTTTCTAAATCTTTTAGTGTTGGGGTTCCCAATTCTCATTGCATGGAATTGCAGAAAGGAGTCACTCCCTTCTCTTACTTCAGCACATAACAAGCCCGCTTTGTGTGGCACAGGATGATTGCAGTGAATGCATGGTTCCAGCAGACCTGGCCAGATGATGTTGCACAGTCATGGCACATAATCCAGGCATGTGCACACATGGCTCCCATCTTTCAGTAAATGTCAGCTATGCAAGAGTCTGTACATGTGCTGTGCAGCCCATCCATGCAGAACCCAGTTTGCTGGGGATCTGCCAGGCCTACTCTGCATGCACAACATAAATGCACTGCATAGTTACTGCTGCACAACTAGTGCTTTGGTGGAAAAGAGAAGAGACGGGTACCATGGAACAATGCAACTTCTTCCTATTGCCCCAAATTGGTCTCCATGTCATCCTTGTTGAGTCTTCAATTTTTCAAGTCATTAAGAATGGAGGTCCCAGTTATACAGATCTTGGCAGTCAGGCACATTTCAAGCACCCGTTCTTAAAGGGAGGCTGAGCCACACCATCCACGCTGAAGCCAGACACAAGAAGATGGAAGATGATAGAGCATACTTGGCAAACTTTGCAGCTCCTCTACAGACTAATTTATTTGGTTCATCTCACTTTACAACCACTCTGAACATCTTTTGGACTGCATTATAGATTTTAGCTATTGCTAAAGTACCATTAGTCACTGTTTGAATCTATATATTCCTGGCATGTAATGATATTGTAAAGCCAAAAAAGACTTACTTTGCCTTTTTGTCTGAAAGCAAGACATAAGCAGGAGAATATATATCTACTGTTAGGGAATGTGCCCATATTAAAGTGGATCCTGCTCTGACCATCTTAAAAATGTAAAGATTTTTACTGCATTTGTAACGAAGATTTGTAAAACATAAGACCTTTGCTAGCTAGAAAGAATAGGAGCCCCTTCTCATCTTCATTCAAGATGGTTACTTAAAAGGAGTCTTTGACAGTAATTTTTGGTAGTCCTCAAATAATAAAAGCTTTGAATTGTCCAAATACATTATTTTAATAAAATTAGAAACAGATGAGGGAAGAAGCATGAAGGAGGAGAGGGAAATCTGCTCATCACCTGAGTGTTTCAAATAAGCTGAGAGTACCTGCCTTTTTCCTTTAGGAAAGAGAGGTGGGTGTTCAGCAAAGCTGGAAGCACTGCTACTCAGTTTAAACTGAAAGAGAGTATATTTAGATTGGCTGTAAGGAAGACTTTTTTTATTGTGAAAGTAGAGAGATACTGGCGAAGTGTCCAAAGAAATTGTGGACTACCCATCACTGGAAATGTTCAACATCATTTTAAACAGGGCTTTGAGATGATGTTTGAAGGTCATAACTCCATGATTCTATGATTCTACTTGATTCTTCTCCTCTGACTGTAATGTCACACAAACAACTTCACTAAGGCACTCCAACTGGACAGAGGGACAAGCTGAGGAGTGTATAAATGCATTTCCTGGAGGGGAAAGACCTCAGCATAAATACAATTGCAGCTACCTGGGCAGCAATCATTTACTGTAAACAGAAATGTATTAAAGAAAATGTAAAGAAGAAATGTATTAAAGCTGAATTAATGTCAAAAATGCATGTAGAAGACTTCTCTGGTACCTAAGAGTGAGCTGCTTATAATTAAAGAAAAATCCCCCAGGAATACCCCTATGTATCCATTAAGTTAAACAGAAAGCTTTGATAAGTGAAAATGGGAGATGAGAAAATGATCTACTTTGTAG
>NW_005054297.1:13192611-13231233 GCF_000277835.1 Geospiza fortis
TTGTAGGGAAAAACGTCAATCTATCTCTCTGTATTTTAAGTAATATTCCATAACGTTTCCCTAAAAGCTCAGAATGAACAGAGTATTTCTATGTATCATTAGGGCATACCCAGATGAGAATGTCTGCATTTCATTTTTTTCCCAGTATCATCTGACAAACATATTTGCTATCATACAGACATTTCCACGTTGCAGTCCTACTTTTTTACTTTTTTTCCACCAATCTTCTGGGAAAATATAGTGAAGTTCAATGTTTTTTATGTTAAGCATGGATCTGTGCTGTACAGCTGCCAAATGGAGATCCCTCTGTCTTTTAGAGCTGCTTGCTCTTTGAACCACATTCCAAGCTGAGCTTGGAATTTCCCTGTTAGTTACTTGACACAATCTCATCCACACACCCATGAAGGAGCACAGTGACATGACTGCAGGAGGAGCCCAAACAATATCCTGCCCAGCTACTCCTATGCCCATCACAGGAGATGTTTCAGTGCACCAATAACCTGTCTGCACAAGCCCAGAGGAGCACTGTGGCACAATGGCAGGTGGGGAACCTGAATGGTTTCCCGACAACATATCTCATTAGTAGTCTCAACATCTATTTTGACCTATGAAATTTTGCCCAATTTCTGGTTCTTTGACTGTCCAGTTCCTTTCTGCATGACGGCCCACCTTCCTCGGCACAACAGCACCTGACAACACCACCAACCTACATGCATGCACCTCTAATATGCTAAAGCCATTTATGGGACCTTATAACTATCCTGAGTGCACCACCATTGAAGAGCTTTGCTAATTACCTCCCTGGATCCCAATCACTTCTTTCTCAGCATGACCCACTGTTGTCTCCACATCCAACTACATTTTGTTAAAAAAACTGAGTCTTAAAAATAAGATCTGAAATGTGTACAAGTACATAGCTATTGAGGACACAGAATCCTTGCAAATGACTTTCTAAATTATACCTGTTTTCTGAGATCTTTCTCAGGCCTCTTTCTCAGGCACCAGGAACTGATGCTCCATTTCACTGACTGCTTTGTTGTAAAACAGAAACTGCACATAAATAAGTCAGTTCTAAACAGACATCGCTTTGAAGAGACTCTTCTCAGAACTGATCTAGCTGGCAGATACTGAAAGAATTACTACTTTGGCCATACCAAATGCACCCTAAAAACTAAACAGAAATATACACTTCTGGAAAGCGGTATAAACTACCAGATTGTTATCAGGGAGGAAGAAAGTTATCTGGAAGTGTCATTTATACTGACTTGAGAATGGTTATCAGGAATAAACAATGCAAGATCTGTAGCAGAACAAGCGCATCCTGTTCAGAAAAGCTATATAAGGAAGATTCTGTGCCCCAGCCACAGAGGCTATATTATCAGGTCTTTACAGCACACTTGAAATAGAGCCCTGTGTAGCTCTGTTTTGAAAGCCCCTGAAAACCTATTGAAATGAAGGATAGGGGGAACTGAAGAGGTATCTTAATTAAACAGATTTGAAAAAATATCCTTCTTCCTTCCAATCATTCATGGACAAAGCAACCAGGCATTCCTACTTCAGCAAGAATAAAATATTCAGGAGTTTTATTTCAGCTGTGATCCTGGGAACTTGGCCCTTTCATCTTGGTGTGGCAGAAATATTTTGAATATGCTCTTGTCTTGTAAAACCAAAAAAAGGGAAAAAAAAGAAAAAAGTCTCTTCAAACACCTGCCAACATGCCTAATATCAGGGCTTCACCAGGCAGCTTTCCTACTGCAAGGGTTTGCAACAAACTGCATGGGAAGTTGCAATAATCAGCTTCGTTCAGATATCATTTGCTTGGAGTAATAAGACAGAGTGAAAATAAGTTTAGTCTGTGGAAAGAGTAGGAGATAGGACCATGTAATTGATGCAACTAGCAACTGTCTGACCAGTACAAAGTTCCCATACCATCATCCCTTGGAGGATTTGGAAAGGCCGTCTAGAATTAAAGACAATACCTGCCTGAGACAGCAGAATCCATTGCTGCCCAAGTGCCACGTGGTAAACACAGCCTCTCAAGATGAGTTTGGTGCCAAAAGAGAGACTTAACAGCCAAATCCAGCCCACACTCAAAATTATAGCAGCAATTACTAGTTGTTGCATTTTACTCTTCCAAGGCAAAGCACTGTGGAGAATATATGGATATTTATGCTCAGTAGCAACTGGAACCTGGAGTTCTCACCAGTTTCTCAGTTTGGCACATCAAGCTTTTTGCCTCCTACCTTGCTCCTCACCTTTTTGAACACATTCAAAGTAGCAGCCCAGCTACCAGACACTGTATAACCTCATCACACAGCTGTTAGGAGAAAAGTTTTCCCCCTTGCCAGATGAGTTTTACACTGATCCCTAGGAGACATATTCATAAACACAAGTCTATAGAAAAAATAACTCTGATGTAAAATTCTTAGAGAAATATTGGTGCACTTGAACTTTTTATGTCAAAAAAAGTTGCGACACCTTAAATCCTGAATGAGTGCTCCAGTCAGGAGTTTTGTAAATATTGTTTAGGTGACCTGTGACATGAAGCAGATCAGAGGATTACTGGGAGAGGAGTATCCTTTGAAGTGTTCAGCTGTGAAGTATGGCATTTTGATTTTTATTTCTACCACATCATTACTGCTAATAGAATATAGTTCAGCTATTTTTAATATAGATATATAATTCTGGTATTTGAGGGCTTTTCTTCTGATGAAATGGTGCTAACTTTAAAACCATGACACCTAACAGTCTGAAATAGCAGCATGTGACTGTTTTCATCCTGCAAACTTTGCTCAGGCAAGAGCACAAAAAAGGAAATCAGCACTAGATCCTGCCTCATCTCTTCCAGTCATGAGTAGACTTTACAGGGCACATACCTTCATGGAAGTGCAGCACCACATAACTGAATATGTCTCCTGGGTTCACACTTGAAAATTAACACAAGAGCAGTATTTGAAACATCTCCACTGATAGCCTCTAAACTATCATCTTAATTTCTGCACCCCCATATTACAGGCAAATAAGAACTCTGAACAAAATTCTTCATACAAAACCTCATGGTTTAGACTTTTTGTTTTTTCTCCTTTTTCAACTTTCCCAGATAATCCTGGTTCCTTGTACACTCTTCCATCTATTCACTTCCCATTGCTTCATTTTGTTTTTTACCTTGTCTATTAGTTTACAGAACTGAGCATAATAAAGAGAAGAATTACTTCATTTGTAAGTCTCATTCTCAACTTATGGAAATAAAATCCTCAAAAATGCTAATAATAAATGAATTTATTTGACAACTGCTGGCCAGGCTTAAAACACAGCTAATCTCCTACTTGCAAAAGACTTAATCGGATGTCATTTGTACTGGGTACAAGCCAGAGAGAGAGTTATATACTCTGTCCTGCATTTGAGTATGGTGAATTTCTGCAACTTGTTTCCTAAATGCATACGATTATGACATTATTTCCACATTTTTAAGCAGAACAAAGTGAAGAAGACTATGCACTGAATAGCTCCTTCCTCCTCCTATCACGATGTGAGAGAGGCCCATCAGCACATTGCTGATGATCCAGGTTTCTCAGGTGATGGCTACTGTCCTATCAGGAGAAGCAAGAATTTACCTGCAGTGCCAGTAAAAACTGGGTGAATTCCTTCATGGGTCACTGCTACCTCCTGCAACCCCTGGCCCCAGGCACTGTCCTCCTCTGTATCCCAGAAGTTTCCTACCTGTGCTTAGAGGTCTCATTACAGCCATCTCCTGCTTTTATACTTCTCTCTTCAGTACTTCACTTTGTTCCAGTAGGAAAGTGAGGTTCATAAATATACCCACTTTCCTAAATTAGGTATGCTGTCAGCAACACCAGTTTATTTGATAAAGTAATTGTTTTCAGTAAGTTACATGTGAATGTAACTCAGCTGCTTCCTGAAATTCTTCCAGAAACCTTGGATGAGTACCCTCCAGTCCTAGTGACTTAGGGAAATTATGCTTCCCTCCCTAGCTTATCATTTTTTTCTTTTAAAATAAATACCTGTCTCTGCTGGCAGTTAACCACCATCACCTGCACTGACATGATCATATAGAAGACCTGCACTAATTTCAGAGACAAGAGGATGAATAAAAACCAGGTCTTAAAAATTGCCTCGATCAACAGTTTCATTGAAGTTGAATTTTTTTGCTTATTAAGATTCCAAATTGAGATAATGCTATTTTTTTTTAAAGGGCTATACTTACATAATAACCCCCATTACTGTCCATTTGATGCTGAATTTTCAAAGAACATCAAAGTACTAAACTGGCAGAAATCACTGGCTGAATCCTAGGGATCCACGTTTTTTGAAGTATTCATCTTTTGGCAGCTGCTGCTCCTTCTGCAGGTGCAGGGAGAACATTTTATTTAAGTCACTTTATTCATGTAGCTCAATTCAAAGGCTAGTTCACTTGAAGCTGAGAAAATCCTTGCTTGTTAGATACAGAGAACCAATTTCCAATTTACGGATAAAAACCAGATAGCAACGGATGAGGTCTAGCCCAGTGAAGCTTTTAGGACAGTATGATCTGTCAGTTCTATTATTGACTAGAAAAACTTGCATTTAAATTTATCAAAATGCCTTTGAACTCAGTTTTTAAAAGCCTTCAGCACATTTAAAGAAGCTTTGTATAACTGATAAAAACCAAAACACTGTTTGCAGTTTTAAAATTTAATTTCACATTCCATCTGGGCAGAGATTGATACAATTTATGGGGAACAAATAATCTATCCAAAAAATGCAAACAGAGGCTAAGGTATGTAGTCTCTTAAATAAATGTGGCTGCATCAGACATAATTTTCTGGGGAACAAAGGAAGTCTAACTATTTTGTTGAAGCATTACTCCCTTGCGGAGCAGCATACCAAGCAGCTATTTAGAAAGAATAAAGTATGAAAAAATACTGCAAGGACTTTAACAAGCACATTGCCAGCACTGTGGTATTATTTTATAGCACCCCATATCCTTGAAGTGATATTTCTGAGGGGGGATATAAACATGCCATACTGAGGCACTATAAAATTCCAAGACAACTGGAATACTTGCCTCAAGGGACCATTGCTAACTGGTTCTCCTCTTGCTGTATTTACTGGAGTTATGTATTAAAAATGCAGTACTTTATAGAATCATAGAATAGTTTGGGCTGGAATGGACCTTAAAGATCATCTAGTTCCACCCCCTTGCCATGGGCAGGGACACTTACCACTAGATAAGGTTACTTAAAGTCCTATCCAACCTGGCCTTGAGCACATCCAAGATGGGGTGTCCACAAGTTCTCTGGGCAACCTGCTCCTTATAATTTTTCCTAGTATCTAATCTAAATCAATCCTCTTCCAGTTTAAACCCATTCCCCCTCATTAAATCACTATATGCCCTTCTAAAAAGTCCCTTGTCAGCCCTCTTGTAGTACCAGAAGGCTGCTATTGGACCTCTCCAAAGCCTCCTCTTCTCCAGGCTGAACAGCCCTTGTTGTTGAAAGGCAAAATGCAATTTGTGTCTAGACCTCTGTTCCACAAAGCAAAAAACAGGACCTTCAGCAGCACAAGATATCTCCCTGAGAGAACGTACAGGGGGCCAGGGGAGCTCCTCTCCATGTGACTTCCCTCCAGGAAGAGGAGAGAATGATGTAAGGGAGGTAGATTAGATTAAAATGAATAAAGGAGAGTATATAAAGATATAATCAATGCCCTTGAGAAAAATGCTGTGGGGATGGGGAGGAAAAAGGGAAGTGGGGATTAGCAACCATCCAACAACATAACTGATAGCATGCATTTCTGCTATTATGAGGAGATAAAAGCTGCAGGACAATGACAGGACCAGCTACATGCTGAAGGGCACCAGAGGGACTGACAACTTCTATCTCCAAGAGGAGTGCCTGCTATTTTATTTCACCAACAATTCAACAACCAGGGTAAAGACTGAACAGAAAGAGCAGGAGGATGCTGTGGTGAAAGCTATGGAATTCATGAATTTGTCTGATTAAGTGCTAATCATGTGGAACAGAGTTCATGAAACAAATAGTTGTCTAGGCTGTTCAGCATGCAGGGTGACAGCAAGAATCCTCAACCCACCCAGCACCCTCTGGCACTGCAAACTGACTCCCTCAGCCACGCTGGTACAAGCTGATAGACAAGCTGCACTGTGAACCAGATCAAGGAATTAATCCTAGTTAGAACCAACAACAAGCTGTAAAAAAATGTTGCAAACTACTATAAGTCCCTGCTTTTTTACAGGGTTACAGTTTTTCATTACTTGTCCTTAGACTAATGGCCAGAAAACAATCTCCTTTCTGTTGAATTGTCCTGCATAGGGAAATTTTTTGCAGGTGTTTAAGAAAACTGAGCAAGCATTTTGTATTATTATGTTAATATTTATAATACTTAATAAATAATTATGGTTGTTTCATGATGACCTTCTGCTTTTTCTATGCTGCCTTTTACAAACAATGGCAGTTGCTTGTGGTGTAGCATTTGTGTGGATAAACTGAGCAACCCTATCTGAACAAAACACCACTTGTACTCATAAATAAGAACATATGCTATGAAGCTTCATGCACATTTGAGGTATAGTGAAAAAAATATCTGGGTCTTCCATTCTAAACCATGTTAACGCTTGTATTCAAGACTATCTTTAGGAAAAATCTACTGTTTCTTATGAAGTGCAGAAGATGCCAAAATAACACAAGAAAATGAGCCATTTAGTTCCATTTCCCCTAGGCAGAGAGAAAACAGAAGCAAGGCACTGCTTGCAAGGAATGCAAATTGATTGTGTGAAGGAAGCTATGAAACGAGCTAGTGGATAAGGCTGTGTTTGGAGGCACATTTTCTTCTTCCATCTATTCCCATGCAAAAATCCAGATAACAATGACTTGTAGGCCAGCAGCACTCCCTTCTCACTTTTGTGCTAATAAGTACCTTCCTCTTTGATAAACAGGGTTTAGGAACAGAGCCAGTATTCATGATGTGCACCTCTTCATTTCAATCACCAGCACTTGCCCTGCCCTCCATCCAACCCAGACAAGGTGAGGGAAGGCATGGACTCCAGGGCTCAGCTTCTTCTGTAAATAAATCTGAACTTCAGATGCCCTCAGTGATGCATGGTGCCCTCCGAAGGGCCTTGTGGCTTTATGCTAAGTGTCCAGAAACCGGAGCTGAGATCCCCTCTGGGTCCTTCTGCAAAATATCAGAGAAGAATTTCTACCTGAGCTGGGACTGCAAGGGAGTACTTTGCTCACAGTGACTGAAAATTGTACTATAGTCCATTCAGTGACAATCTTTTCAAAGTAGCTGGTGAATTGTGTTCAAAGAAGCTACTCCATCAGCTGGACCATAGAGCAACCTCAAGAAATCACATGGACTTGACTTGATTGGTGAGGAGCACCAATCTAGCCAGTCCTCACTCCTGGGCCAGTAGTGACAAGCATCTTTGGAGATCCTGCCACCATCAAAAAATAACCTCAGGCACTTAATATGAACAATTAACCACTGATAATACCAAGCCACCTCTGCTACTGAGCTGTATAAAGTGTAAGTGAAAGCCTTTGCCCAAAGAGCCCCACAGCAGCCATTTCCTCAGCTGCTGCTGCACCTTACATACAATATTTGACACATGCTAGAAAAAATGTACCCAACAGAGGCAGGAGCACTGACCACAGGCATAAGCCAGCATGATTATTTCCACCCTTCAGCAGTAGCTCTGTTTTTACTAACCCAGACACAAACACAGAGGCTGACACATCATACAGTGGGATGTATATATATTTTCTATCCTTTCAAGGGAATAATTTAGCATGGGACAAAACTGGAAAGCAGACAACATTTTAGCATAATGATATCAATTTCTTTCAATTTCCTTTTCCTACCTCCAAAAAAGCTATTTTAAAATTAAACTAAATAAAAATAAATATTTTTCATAATATTATCACATTTCAGTAGCTTGTGCTTTTTCTTGCTACAACGATGAAATTCAGCCTCACATAGCAGAAAGGTGTTCTATCATTAAGGCTTCCAGTAAGGTTAACACATCTGCTAAACAAAAGCAAGTAAAAGGGTTTGCATTTTCAGACCCATGACTGAAGGACTTTTTGTCAACTCTTAATTCAGACTTTGTATTCAGATTTTGTATTTTTGTCAACTCTCCATTCAGACCGCAATTTTCTATCTAACAATGTTTTTCCCCTTCTATGACTATTCCTCCTGTGCCATTCAGTACGGATCTGAACAGAATTTAGCCTCATTTAATTCAGAAAATATTCAGCTTATCTAAGCTTTTTCAGAGACAATGATGAAGATGCTTGCCTTAAAATTAAGCTCCAAAATCAGGTGGTTTTTTTTTTATTGCACACTTCTTTATCCTGAATTCATTGGTTGTCTGGGATATTTTTAATTTTAGGGTATTTTTCTTCCCTTTCTTTTATTTATAAAGCTATTTCTAAGCCCACAGAATTACTCAGTTATAATGTAATTACATGAAAGGGTTAAACACAGCCTTTTGATTTTTCTTCATTTCATGTTTTCCTCTGAAAACTAACAGAATAATATTGCACATTATCTTGCCTTTTTTTTCTCCTTATCGTGAAACAGTACAATACTACAATTTACCTGAATTTCTAATTTTTAGGTTACTGAATTTTCTAATCCAAGTATGTTTTCATGGTTTCTGATATAGGGCTTCTTAATTGCTACTATCATCTTCATCACATCTTTCCAAACATCTTCATTATACATATAATTGTCCTACCACGATCAAAAGACTTTAAAAAGAAAGATCAAAATGTTTTTTTAATTTCATAAATGAGCTAGTGTTTGCTTTGTGATTAAACACTCATGCCCCAAAATCTTACACAGTGTTTTATTGCCCACCCCAACCTCTCATCACTCACACTGCTGTGGGCACAGGGTGGAAATGCCAAGATGTTTTCATCAGGGTTAGGTGAAAGGTAACTCTCATGCAACTAACAGCTCAGCTTTTTTTGTGGGATGTTTATCTCTGTTTTTCTTGAGGGGTTGACTGGAGATAGAATTAGTACTTCAGGCTATCATTGGTTTGTACCACACCAGTTTTTATGCTGTAATCTCTTCTGGTTTGGCGAGCAAACACAACTGTTTATTAAGGGCATGACCTAGAGCATGCCGATGTAAGTGAAGAATTCATATTGACTTCAATGATCTTTGGGCTGATGCCTAAGTAAACTCAAAGACATAAGCCCTATTTAGTTAAAAATAGCAATGCTCTTGAGACTTTCTAATGCTTTTAGGGGTGAGAACCATTCAAATCAAAAGATAAATTTTCAGGTCAGTGTTAAGGACCCTGTGGACAGCTGCCATCAGTAACTATACATACTCTTCAATAAACTTTTAATTTGCACAACCTGCAGAGCAGACACTTGACTGCATGGCTTGCATGCAAAACCAGAGGGAAATGAGATTTGCCATAGATTTAAACAACAGCATCAAGAGCTTGCACAATTTCGCTCACTTGCTAGATTGTGAAGTACATCTAATCACTTTATATTAGAAAGCTGTTGTAAGACAAGAAAAAAAAAAGAGGAATTAAAATTAAATTCCTAAAATTAAGAGGAATATGGAGTTCATTCATCTGTATTAAGTTAAAAGGAGATAGAAAATCTTATTAAGGGATGTCTTTGGAAAGTCCCAGTCTTAAAAAAAAATCCAATAACATTTTCATGTTTGTTTTCCACTTATTTAACTGCTTTTCTACATAAAGAAAAATTTATCTGTGATACCAGAGATGCCTGCATCTTATGTGAAACAAAAGCATAATTTCGCCACTTCTCAAACTTTTCCACTATGAAATCTTTTCAAATTAAATAAAAATCTATCAAAAATCAAGCAGAAACTGACACATATTTTCTGGTGAATTGAATATAGAAATAGATTAACATCTAGATCCCTAGCAATAGCAACTTATTTATTGGTGCTATATGCCAATTAAAATCAATTAGTATTATTAGCTAATTTACATTTTTATTTGTTATTTTTTAGTTCATATCACTTACTCATACTCTATGCCTAAATCCCCTTTAAAATGAAAAGGCACATTTCTAATGTTAGGGAGATAAAAATAATTTATTAAATAATAATTTGGAAAAATAAAAAAGATACTCTGTTACAGCTGAGAATATTCTGCAGATGTTTTTATTTTCGCTACATCCTGATATCGTGAGTCTAAGAGAGAGATATTCAGCCAGTGTCTCTAAATGCAGTAGCTCTCAAAGCAGGGTTTTCATATGAACTGGCCTTACAGAAGAAGCTGGTACCAAAACAATACCCACCTAGGCATGAGTGTGGAATCAGTCTACCCAAAAAAAAGCTGAGATCTGGCAGTCTGGCAGAGAGATTTTCCTCAGAACAACTGAAATGCAGCATATGTCTTTTAAACTAAACAAAGTAGTAGGACTAGAATGAAAATCTAGGCTAACTACACACAGGGAGAATTCATTCATGGCAATTTCTTGGTCCAATTTCACATTGCTATTTTTTTCAGCACCTTATTGCAACAGCTCTCAAGCCATTTTATACAGTGGATACTGGGATCAAATTCAGCCTAGTGCGAGCAGTTGTCCTCCAGATTAACCCTTATGAAGTCCTTACAACATAAATGGTGCTCAAGGGTTGTACAGTCTGTGAGACCAATTTGTGGTTAAAGGTTGATAGAGGACAAGGGTAGCTTGGAAGGTGCAAGCAACTTTCTCCTCAAAGAGTCTGCCCCTAAAAGAAAATGCAAACTAATAACTGAGAGACTTGCACGTTTCAGAAATAGATCAGACTTACCACTAAAGAAACAGTTATTAATTCAAATAGACCATTGTCAAAACAGTCAAAAGACGATGCAGAAACCAAAATCAGCACCAGAATAAATCCTGCAACTGCTGTGAAAAAAGCAAATAAATGTATTTTATGCCACTATTTACTATCCATAAAGAAATCCCTACATTAAGAAAGGGAAGTTGAAAAAGCAGGGGGGGTTGGAGGGAGGGAGGGGGATATTTCTCTGAGATTAACTCTGCGTCAGCTCTGGGGCCTTGAAAGACTGCCAGCTGTCCGGGCGTACATATTTTACCACTGAAGTATGCTTTTGTTTCAGAGACCCCCAAAATGATGTAATCCCCAGCGGAAGACTGACAAGCTTTGAGATATTCCAAACCACAGATGACAGACGAAATAGCAAATAATCAGTGCAACTATATTGAACATTATCTTGTGAGAATCCAACAACACAAACCTAATGCACCAGATAACAGTGTTGCTCTGAGCAAACCTGGAGTAGAACATCACAAAGATTTCTGCAAAGAAGAAATCATTCAAGAAGGACAATTATCTACATGGGTGGAGGGAAGAAAGATGGAGGGGAACATATGCCTTTCATAATTAGGGGCCTGATTATACTGTAGCCAAAAGGGATTTTTTACATTTTAAATTTGATTACATTTCAGAATGAAGCACACTAATTGGTATTTCTGCAGTCTGTTTGAAGAGAACTTCATCTACTTAGGGAGGGGGGAAAAATAACAAAAACCAGTGACCTTCATACCATCTATGCTTAATATCTAGTTCTTTTGCCTGAAGTATTCATGGTTTCCCTTCAATTGCTTAAGCTATCTCTGGGAATAAGTGCTTTATGACTCATTGCAGTTTATCTCCAGAAAACCAGGAAAGAGATACTAGCAAAATATACTAGCATCAAATAGATATTAAATCCAACAATCACAACTGCTACAAGGAAAAACAAATTAAACCAGTCCATCCACCAATATAAATAAGAGACTGGAAGAAATCATTTGCACAGAAAACTCCCAAGATGGCACCTTAAACTCAGGGCCATCAAGAGAGTTAATTAAGGAAAGGAGATGTGTATTGAAAACTGCAGAAAGGCCCCACTCACTAAAAAATCAAAGGTATGATGCACTTCCAGTTCCTGTCTATCTGCCAGAAACACTGTGTTGAGGGAGAAGATGGTAATTGGCATGACAAATAAAAGCAAAAGTAACAAAGAGTGTCTTATAAAACTTTCAAATGAGTATATATTACCATGTATACATATTCTTCTTTTTCGAATACATGCCAGAAAAATGCATATTTCCTGTCTAAGCCGAAGAACTGAGAAGGAACCATAATAAACATAACTTAGGGGCCATGAACTCAATGTAAGATACCCAGACCTTTGGACAAGGACAGTGTTGGTAAAAGGAGATGCAATTCCAATATAAGATAAACTTCCAATATAAGAGTATTTCTGAAGAAAAAGAGTTTTGCAGAATGTAAACAAAAGATAAAAGTCAAAATGAATAATTATGAACAGAAACAAAGCAACATCCAAAATTGCAACCTGACCTTTGTTGATGAAAGCCCCCAGGAACAGACTGGGCACTCACTGTCACCATCCTGCTGTGGCCCCTGGCAGACAAACCATAAGCCAGGCAGGGATGTCTGCTCTGTAAGTACAAAACCAGCTTGGTGAAGAATGGTTCCCACAGCTCTTCCTCGGAAATGGAGAGACAGGTACTTCCTAAAGCTGGTTCAAGACACCTAACTAAACAAGATGAGTCACACCCTCAAAAAGCTCTTTCTGTGTGCCATACAAAGGCAGACAGACAGACAGACAAGGTCCCTGTTTTAAACCTGCCTTGAAGTAAGGTGACAGTAACAAACCTAGTATTCTTCACCTTCATCTTTGGTCAATACAAGTAAATGCTTTGGGGCCCCAATGTAGGATGGTGTTAACACAGAGTTTTAGAGAGATATAAAAAAATAAACATCTCTTTGTTTAATTTTATTGATTTTTTTTCTTTTTTAAAAATTAATTTCATAACCAGCTGTGGATAGAGCTCTCCTAAGTAGCTTATCCTCGGGAACATGAGTGAGATAGTAAGAACATGGCATTTCCACCTGCAGAGAGCAACTGGTCACTGAAGTCTCCTCACAAGAAATGCCTGACCTGAAATTAGGAATAACAAAGACCAAGAAGATACTTCACCTACACAAATGCAGTAAAGGTAAAGACAGCCTGCAGGTGAGGGTCTAGGGAAGCCAATGGCAAACTTTAGGAGAAGGTAAACAAAAAAGCAAGTGTAACAATGAGCTAAGGGCTGGATACACGTGGGTGAGCGAGAGACAGAGGCAGCTGGCTGGAAACGGGGGCAGATGTAAAAAAAAACAGATGGACAGGGAAGAATATGAGATGGATGGTGGAAGAAAAGAGTTGTGGTACAAAGCCACAGAAGAAGCTAAAAGAATATAGGCAGAAAATCGCAAATTGAACAAATTCTTTGTAAGCCTGAGGACTCTGTTGCTGTCAACTACCTGCAAAGCCTAGGTGGTATGTTTAGCTGCTGGTAAACATTTGGTCCATTTGGCAGACAAGGAAAACAACCTGCCATTGCATTGATCACTTCACTAGTTCAAGCAGCAGACAGCTATGATGTGCAGACAAATTATTTTAACTTGCCAGTAAAATATCATTCTCTACAGTCAAAATGTTGTTTCAGCTTTTAAGAATTTTGTTTGCTTGCTTCATAAATTATGTTGAAAGCATCAAAAGAACAACAGTGAACTCATGCAGGCAAGTGCTCAAAAGTTAACAAATGCCAGAATTACAGTTCCTTAGCATGAACAACATTAAGATGCAGAAGCAATCAATTAGCCCCTACTACTTCTTCTGCCATTTCTTCTTAGTGCACAGGATTTTCAGGAATGTGGGCAGAGTATGGAGAAGATGACAGAAATGTGCAAAAGATGAAGAAACTGAAGAATTTGTTTCACTTCCTCTGACTCCCAGTTCTCACCTGCTGTTAGGCAAAGCAATTGGAGGCATGGCTTTTTCCAAATTTTTGTTAGGCTTTTCTCTTTTGCACATCCAGTGTAATAAAGATAACACAAGATATCTCCTTTAAGATAACACAAGAGGTGCTTCTGCCATTTCTCTATATTCTATATATTCTATATATTTTATATATTCTATATATTATTCTATAATTGCTCAACATTTTCAGAGAAGAGAATCAGAATTCTCTCTGGGATCCTGGCATATCTCTGGGGAGCCTTCTGGTACAGACATGCTGATATTCAATAACAGCCTGGGAAAGAAGATGTCATCTAGGAAGTGGAGCTTGGTGAATTGGCAGCAGCACCTCTCTGCGGCTATAAGCAGTCCCCAAAGACTCTTTTATAACTCATTCTACCTCTCTCTGTGTTATTTTTTTAAGGTCTTGGTGGCTGCACCAATACACATGGTGTACACAGATCTGTGGAACAAATATGCACAGACAGCACCAGAAACAAAAGCCTGAAGGAGATTTGAATCAACAAGGAACATTCACACATTATATCCACACATTCCCCACTTTCACACAAAGCCAGGCAAGTCAAATTCCTTATTTGTATTGTTTTTCCCTAGGTAAATTTGTCTAATAGGCTGTGACTGGCTGTTGCCACTTCTCATCAGGCAACTTCTTCCAGAATGTTTATTTTAATGAATAAAGTGGGAAAGTAAGAGAGAATGAGACATCTGGTACTAAACTAGCCTTAGTGATGCATTTGGCTTTTTAAAATTGTGTACAAACATCATTCTGTTATTTACAACAAACTCTCAATTAAGAAAGCTTCCTCAATCCAATTTTACAAACATTACTTTCCTTGCCTGACAAAATATCTGTGAAAGGGGAGGGGGGAAAAATCCTTAGGCTATGATCTGTGAGCTTTCCTGTCTTGACAGGCCACAGTCCCAGTGTCTGCAAAAGAGAGCAGCAGGGTCACAGCAAAATGTAACTTGACCTGAACTTTAACCACCAGAGGTGACATTTACTCAACTATAAAATTTAAAACTAAACAAGAACAAATAGGGAGAAAAGACTATAAGAGTACCTTCTCTATGTTGATTTAAAATTAAAGACCATAAAAGATCTGCTTCTTAGCTCCTTCTTACTAGAGCTTGAGTACACTTGAAGAGATTTGTAAGAAAGTACTGATTTAATGAGGTAGAGTTTTTGAATTTCTGTAATACAGGACAATATTTGGACATTATTGAAAATGCAAATGGTGGTAGCAGTACAACATCTATAAAGAACGTATTTAATTTTTATGTGGAAAAAAGGTTTCATTAGGCAAGGTTGACATATCAATGAAAATATTTATTCCTGCTTATATTCTTAAGTCAGAATTGATCCATACACAACACCAAAACAGTTTGATCCAAACCCTTAAACCTCATCTTAGGACTGTTGCAAACATGAGGAGAAATACATGTTTTCACATCAATTTATACAGAAGCAGTACCTAACACTTAAAATATTGTGTATATGTGAAAGTATGTAAGAAAGTAAATTATCTTGACTAAAATGAGCAGTTGAACAGAGGTCCAGAGCCAAAATCCATGAGTCTCCAAAATCTTGCAAGGATCAGATTAAGGATATGCTGAGTGAACTGCATGGGCAAGTGATGCATGTTTAAACCATAAATCCCTGAGCTATTTATTAAATTCTAGAAATTCTTTTAAATGTGATTTTTCTAGTCCTGGTTCTTCTGTTGAGATGGAAGGATGACCAATGCAGCAAAGGTGTTGCAAGATAAAAAATTGCATGGTTATTGTCCATTATTCAAAAAGATTTCTTTGGTTTAACACTGGGGTATAGCAGAGCTGTGTAACTCTATTTTATATGTGGGCTTGACTCCTTCTTGAAATACTGGATTTCAACATATTGCATTATCATTAAAATATGTGGAGATTGTTAAGATGATATAGGCTGACTGTCCAAAATTCAAAGAACAGCATTCACCTCTGATAAAAACTCAAGGTTTCAAGAGAATTCTCACCACCACTGAGCTGAATAAAATAATTAGAAATATCTAAAGATGGCAATTATTCCTCCTTGCCTCTGCAGAGGCAATGCTGTCTGTCCTTGTGCCATCAGATCCAGAACACATCATGCATTTAAAACAGATAGAAAATTCACAAGAATTAGAGTAGAATACTTGGAAATTTTTACAAGAAAGCACTCTAATGAACCAAGGAAAATTTTGCAATCTACAGCAAATACCTTAACATTTGTGTCTGTATACAAAAGAAAAACAACCGTAAAACAATCTCAGTAGTTTTCTGTCATATGGGTGATGACTAGCAAATCTTTCTTTTTGTTTTGACAGTTATTTAATACTTCACAATTTTTGGCTTCCCAGGCTGGGTGTGCTCTGCAAAACAGCAAGAATTTACTCATAATTTTACAACATGACGTCAAAACCTGAAGGTTTGACAAGGAAGTGATTTGTATGAAAAGAAGAAAAAAAATTATTTAACCATGCCACACACATACAAAAGTACCTTGTAAAAAGTTGCCTAATTGTGAAGATGCTTCAGTTTTCATTTAATGCTAGAAGCAAAGATATATTTGATATTAGAAGCATCTTCTACATGCCATTGAAATTGCATGCTGAAAAAGAATATAAATCATTAATGAAAATTGCAGGGTATCAGTTTCCTGTTGCAGTTGGCTGTCTGCTAAGTTGGCAGCGAGACAGTGGCCTGCAGAGCTGCAGGCATATGTCTCATGTTAAATAAAGAAAAAAAGACTTCATGTAATAAACACATTAATGAAAATTACTATCCACTTTGGAACCAACTGAGAGTAGGTGTTGAAGACAAAATAAACAGACAACATATGAAAGGTTAAGAAAAAAAAATCCCCAATGCCACTGGCCTTCCATCAGGATTGTCTTCTACCATAGATTTTAATGTACATCATGAAATCCAAACAAAATATACCTGCATGTGTAGAAAGCAGCCAGATTTTCTCGTGTTTAGGACCATAGCTTTTTAACAGTGATATTTAAGTTATGCCTGAAATTTTTAAACCTATAAAAAATATGCCTATGCAAATTTAGAAATAAATTAATCCAGAAAACTACTGCAATTTGTCTTTCAAGCAATTCACTAGAAACCTTTCCATGTTTCCCAGCTGAAAAATAGGCCAGGAATCCACCCAAGCAAAAGTCTGCAACTGATTTGGCTCAATTGATTTGTGTCACTCATCTTCCACTTGTGATCCACAGAGTTTGAACAGAAATGGCAAAACCCTTTAGAAAGGTCACAGCAGAAAGGTGCTGTGGTCTCAGAGAGCTCAAAGATACTAAGGAGAGCTCATAAAATTCAGGATATGTGCATCGGCTAAAGCAGAGGAGCTCATTGCTTCAGTACATACCCAATTTCTCCTTGTTTTTGCAGAGATCACAAAAACCCCCATAAATCCTTCTGACTGTTGTGTAAATCAGATAAATATCTTGGGACATGTGAAGTGACCTTTTTTTGCTCAATGGCTCTGTTACCATGAAGCAAAGGACTGAAGTGCTGCAGCAGCAGCAGCACCTCAGGATTAATTAAGTGCAGGCGCTCCCTAAGCACCCCCCTGAGCTGGGCAGACTCAGCTTTGCTCGTGTCTTCCCAGCGCTCCTGGCAGGGTGAACGTCAGATCCACCACCATGTGGGACTGCTGGACCACAAGTGCTTTCCCCTGGATCATATCCAAAACACACTGAGAAACAGAGATACCAGGAGGTCATTTTACACACAGTCAGAGAGGGGTATTTTCGGTGTCTATAAAATCAGCTGGGGCAACAGGAAAAAAATTTCCTGAACATCTGACTTTCACTTCCGAATTGGGAAGAAAATGATCTGGATTTCCTCTAGCTGCAGTATTAATGCCTGCATGCTTGCATGATGAAATTAGTTAGCTCTAATGACAGAGAATACATTTTGTTGCCTAACCCAAAAGGGAAAACTCATTCCAATTGCATCTTATCTGCATGCCAGCCTGGGAGGGCTCTGGAGGACAAGGACCTTCTCCTTGCTGTTGGAGGAGACACAGGGAGCATGGGAGGAAGAAACATTGCCATTATCTGAGGGGTTTTATATCATTTGATTAGAGCCAGCCTATGAGAAAGATTTTTTTCTTTGAAATGCACCCATGGTGAGGCAGCAGCCCTGATGTTTGCACAGTCACAGCACACCAGCATTTGCAGCTCCTCTCTCTATCACAGCAGATATGTATAGATAAATCTACACAGATCATTTTCTGTGACATTTCTGGCATTTGTCTTCACTACAGAGCTGCAGAGCTTGCAGGAAACAGAACAGAGATTGCCCAAACAATGCAGCCTACAATCATGCACATAGACTAACCTGGTGGAAAGAAGTCTTCCCATTTCAAACCAGAGCGCAAAGCTGTCCCACTAACATTAGGCATGAGTATGAGACTCCTTATATTGTCAAGAATTAGGACTAGAAGAAGTTAATCAGTATTTCTGAGAGAAGCCTATTTGGACCTTCAAAATGTTCAGCTATTTGATGTGTTAAGGTATTCTCTCACCCTCTGTAACCCTTGTGAAATCTTAACATGAACCATTTAGCTTATTGTGCTGGTTTGGACTGAGATACAGGTAATTTTCATCATAGTATTTGGTATGAGTCTGGTTTGGATTTGTGCTGAAAATAGGGTTGATTAACAGATGGATATTTTAGTTACTGATGAGCAGTGCTTACACAGAGTTCAAGGCCTTTTCTGCTCCTCACCTCACCCCAGCAGGAGTCTTGGGGAGAACGAGGAGCTGGGAGGGAGACACAGCCAGGACAGCTGACCCCAACTGACCCAAGGGATATTTCAGACCATATGGAGTCATGCTCAGCATATAGAGTTGGGGGAAGAAGGAGGAAGGGAGGGCTGAGACATTTGGAAGGATGGCATTTTTCTTCCCAAGTCATTGTTACAGATGATGGACCCTGCTTTTCTGGGGATGGCTGCCCACGGGAAGTGGTGAATTAATTCCTTGGTTTGTTTTGCTTGTGCACACAGCTTTTGCTTTGCCTATTAAACTGTCTTTATGCCAACCCACAAGTTCTCTCCCTTTTAGTCTTCTGATTCTCTTCTCTATCCCATGGGGGAGGAGTGAGTGAGCCCTATCCCTATGGGGCTGGCAGGGGTTAAACCACAACACTTAGAATCCTTTGTTTTGGTGGAGAGCAGATGCCTATTTACTAAATCTACTGGCACCAATTTCCACACACCAAGAATCATGGATCAATTTTTAAACCTGAGTCCTCTACCCAGACATGCAGGAACGCCCCAGAAGGATCCAGCATTGCTTACACATGGCTCTTGGTTTTTTGTGCAGATAATGCAAATGAAGAGCTCCTGAAGTCTGAATGGGCAAAATGGAAGCTCTTGAGAGGGCCTGCAGACAGCACAGCTCATTAAGACTTCTCTAAATATTCAAAACAACTTTTAATTTCTTGAATTATGTAATCTTTGTAAACTCAGAAAGGACAATATTATTTTTTTTCTGTATTTCCTTAAATGACAGCAAGGAACAACTTGGTTGCAGATGTTTTAGTTTTATTTTGGATAAATACAGCCAGTTATAGCTCCCAACTTAAATACTTCCACTACACAGAAACACCAGATTAACGCTTTCTATAATCTGTCTACTTCTTGCCATAATATGTTTCATTTTTTTCCAAGTCACAACTATTTTTTCCCATCAGTTCTGCTGCAAAACTCACAGATTACTTGGAAATAAACTAGGATGCAAGGAAGGGGGTGGGCTAGCTTTCCAATGGACTAGAGCAAACTTTATTAACTTTACAGAAAACACTTGTTTTCTGTAAAAGCATGGAAACTTTAAAATCACTCAGAATTCACTCTTGGATTTTATGTTTTAAACAATGGTTTATTTTTCTGTATGAATAAAAAAATCACTATCAAATACCTGAGCCAAACCTCCACTGTGAAGCTGGGAAAACTCTCTCCTATGCAAAACAAGTGGCACATTTAGTCTAAAGGCGATACAGTATAACTTCAGCCAATTTCATTCCTACCCACCCACCCACCCATAATATAGCCAGGTCTGGGAAATTGTTGCTCCAATCCAGCAGTGAAGACCACAACCAAATAAAAGTTTGTATGTCAGTCCTCTGAGAGAACTGGCTGTCCCTGTCTAGGAATGCAAACATTTATTGCTAAACCAGGAGTGACTTTAGCATTAATGACACTTAGGCCACAGTGGCATTAGCATGTAACTTCATTAATATGAAACATCTTCCCCAAAAAATCATGTGCTGAGGACAAGCAGAATCAGTTGAGAAGTGTCTAATCCAATATGGCAATGCCTACACTCCACAGAATCTCAGAATCACAGAATCACAGAGTGATTTGAGTTGGAAAGGACCCTCTAGTTCCAACCCCTTTGCCATGGGCAAGGAATCCTCCCCTGGCCCATCATATTTATTCTGTTCTTTCAAATTTAACCCAAATCTATGACAAAAGAGGGAGAAATAGCATCCAACCTCTCCTCCCACAGCCAAAGATTCAGATGTATCTCCAGACAAATAAAAGATAAAGAGACTTATGATTCCCAGTCCCTAGATTTTTACACAGGTCAAAAAGGGTACAGCACAGACTTCAGACAGCTTGTATTTCCTTTATGCAAGACTCTAGACACTAAAGAACTCTGCATTTCCACTTTGCTCTTTACTTAAAGATTTCTCGGTTTGCTTTTCCCCCTCACATTATATAACACACAGAATTTAGACAAAGTGAGAGAAAGGTCCAGAAATCCACCTTGTGATTAAAAATTCACAGCAGTTCCTGGCACAAAAGAGGAATTTTATTCCTACTACACCTGTGCTCAAGAGGATGCAACTGATACAGCCCTCCCAGCTGAAAGTTACTGCACATGGGCAACACAGCCAGCTGCCTGTGCTGGGGCTGGGCTAGGAGTCCTCAGAGCACACCATGGAAGGCAGATCTGCTCTACAAAGCTCCCACAGAGACTTGTAGATGAAAAAGAGAATAGCACAGCTGAAAAAATAGACCTTTATTGCTTTGTGGCTCTATTAGCATTACTTTTGCAGACGTTTGCATTTGCACACAGCTCTACACAGACATTTAGAAAACTAGATGAACAGATAAGATGATAAAATAAATATGCTATTTTGCAGCGGGTTTATTTTCAAACAGCTGCCAAAAAACCCCACCCCTAAAGCTCCCAAACCTAGCATTCTGGGAAGAGCATCATTTTCCATTATGCTCTGGTCTATTCTTTTTCCCCTCCAATTTGTAACATTCTGCTGGAATCAGTGATGAAGAACATATGTTTGAGATAAATTACACCCAGGAGAAATCTTGGAACTGTTACATTCAGTTTTATTACCCAAGGCATTAGGATACTCTAGCACTATACTTATTATTTAACAGTTCCATTAAACAAGACACTGCTAATGTACTTTTATATTATTATTCATGCAAAAATTAGTATCATATTTCTTAAAACTCAGTGTGTGATTAATGCACTCCATTTTCATTTTACTTAACAGTCCCAGGTTATTTTTTAGTGCTTCAATGAAACAAGGTGTTACATTAATGCAGAATGCTATTGTACAAATATTGTACAAAGCATATGTTCAGGCAACAGTAAGGTTGAGTATCCTAACACTCAACAGACAGGAAATTGGAAGGGTTTGTGCTTCTTACACAATATAAACTTGTGCAAGTGCTGCATCTTGAAGGTACTCTGCAGAGGGCTGTAACCTAGAGAGCCTCAGGGAAACCTAGTGTGCCCAATGGGACAGACAGGCCCTGTCTCTGACAATTGCTTTGCACTGCTGCAAATACTACTCCAGTTTCACTAGGTAACACCAAATAGCACAAATATTCCCCTGTGCACCTGTGGGCTGCCTCTTTTGGGAGAGATTTGCACTAGCTCTGGGAGGTGGCCACATAACTGGAGATTTCCTATAGGCATGGAGTCACACAAGCATCATTAAATTTACATTTAACAAGTATAATAGGAATAAAAGATAACTCATATAAACCTGACAAATACTTTGACTGATAATTTGATCTCAAAAGACAAGTCTTCTAAAGCCTTTAAAAGGTTCTGCTTTTTATTTCTCAAGTGACTCTATGGGAACAACAAATAAAACCAAGAAAAATGTGTACTTGTCAAGACTGCACAACTTCCATGCTTTGCAGAAAATAAGAAAGCAAAAGGCTGAGGCAGCAGTTCAGAGCCACAGCTAAGATATGAGTTTTAATTTAAATTTCAATTTAACTCAACCACAGAGTCTTAGTACAGTGTTGGGCCCAAGCTAAAAACATCAGGCACCAGGTGTATCAGGAAGCAGAGCACAAAGTCCCTCTGTTCAAAGACATGTAATCACTAATACCTCAAAATGTAATTTAATGACTTTCTGCTTCAAGTTCCAAAATGAGTCACAAAGCTGAGAGCACCAGTCCACTCCATCAACTGCAACCTGAGAGCCAGAGAAAGTTACGTGCTGAATATCATAAGAGTCTCCCTTACCTTATTAGTACTTCTTCCTCATGTGAAGAATAACTGAACCTATATTGCTCTAGTTCTCTGCGGTGTTCAGTCCATGCAGTGAATGCAGTCATGGCTCATAGACAATACACTATATAATCATGGAATGAGGACTGTGCTACAATGCACACAGGAGTCAAAGGATGGTTACATGGGAAAATAATTTACTGGCATTTCTCAACTTCTGAAGTGCTTGGATTTGCAGCCTACCTATTATTACTTCTGTGTGCTTTTTTTTACAGGCAACAGTAAATTTTGCTATCTCTTGCTATAACTCAAGCTGTCCAATCATGGATAGCCAGCAGGGTTTGAAACTTCACCATGGAGGTGAGGAATGAGCCAGCAGGCAACGTCTCTCAAATCCACAAAATAACTGGCACAGTTTTCTCTCCTGATTCATCCCATTTAACATTCTTCCTATTACTTACCTTGATGGACAGGTGAAAATAAAAGACCATGAGCATTTTACTTTGTTCTGATCATGAATCAATAATTCTAAGCATTATTGAAATTTATTTTAGTCTAATTAACTTTTGTGGCCCCTTAAGAACAAAAAAAGGGTTTTCTTGTTTCTGACTTAAAAATAAAATGAGGGCAGAATGCTGTAGGTCTGGAACATGATCTGTCCAGACTCGTGGCTGTTGCTAACTCACAGAGCTGTGTTGACTTTGTGAAAATATGCCAACCTGCATCTGCTAAAAGGAATTAGTCTGTAGTTCATAGATGTTCTGCTGGTAGCAGAATATGTCTTGGCACTATATCCACAATTGTACAAAAAGGAGAAACCATCACTGCTCTCCATTCCCTGACCTTCAGCCCTGCTACGAAGACAGTCCTGCTGTGCCTTTGGAGGGAAGCTTGTGGATGGTCCTTCAGTTCTGACTTGCTTTGCCTCTCAAGTAGTAAGCAAGCTACCTAAGTTTCAGAGGGCAGCAGGTTGTAGAACACAAGCCTGGCAAAACAGAGATCAAGGAGGAGTAGGTCTAAGCCTGGTCAAGTTTTAAGTCTTTCCAATTCCACTGTACTGCAAATACAGCAAATTGCAAATTCAGCAAATTCCACTAACATTGACAAAGCAAATGGTTGGATAAATACAGGCTTGAAAATGACCTACAGAGTATTCCTAGAAATTTCATGTGATACTTTGCTGCCAACATGATGTTTATTTCTGGTTATGACAATAGATGTTATCTTCCTTTGCCCTCTGCAAAGGAATAACTCAAATGAATAACTCAAAATAAATAAGATGTAAAACAAAAAATGGTGAAGAATCAAAAAAATATCAAGCAATGAGTATGGAAAATGCATGCAATACTGTCACCTATTTGTGCAGATTGCACAGACATGGTTGTGCTAAAACACAGAGAAATATAACGATGCAAAGACTCTGGCTTTGTGTTGCACTTAATTTCATCACATAGAGAAATATAACGATGCAAAGACTCTAGCTTTGTGTTGCACTTAATTTCATCACATAATAATGATAGGCTTGGTCTAAAATTATCTGTACTGGGTTTCTTCTCAGCTTCTCTTTGGTACTTGGCTGAAGTTTTAGAGATTTAAATCTTCACATACTTACATTAAGCACAATGAAGAGAAACTGAAAAAACTGTGATTTAAAACTTTGATTATTGGAGAAGGGGAAAAATATGAAAACAGAGATTTAGAAATTACTACATCCCATTCACTGGAAGACACCACTGAAGCTGTGAGGGAAGCACCATTTGGTGGACAAGATGTGCAGTACATATTGAAAAACAAGAAGGCAAAAGCGTACAAGAAGCCTGCAACACTGTGGGCACTGTGGCCAGGAGTATTAAAATAACACCACAGTGCAAATGTGACTGAGTGACCTCATTCCTACCCTAAGTCCTTGAATTATTACAGTATTTTACACTCAAAGCAACAGCAGACCAGTGAGACCGCACCTGTATTTTGAATTAGAAGTGTCCATAGGGAATAGTACCAGAATAACCAACAGCAGTACTATTCCACTTCCCTTGAGACTCCCCACTTAGGCCCATTCTTGGCAAATGCTTTCAATTGTAAGCTCCTCTCAACATCTTGATTAATGTTCATATGCTCCCCACCTCAAAGATGACCTGGTCTCAATATTACTAAATACTGAGAAAACTGATAGCAGAAAGTGAGATCCTCTCTGCCATGCTAGGCCACCCCTGAGCTCATTCATTTAAAATTAAGTTTTTAGCAGTTTTTTTTTCTAAAATGTGATACTAGCAACAAGAGGTTAGGGCTTTCCTATTTTATGAGTGCTCATCTAAAAAAAGGCTTACCATGCTATTTTTAAAGGCTAATGTTCATGTTGTTTCAGCAAAATGCTCAACGTTGGTTTTAGACATATTTCTTCTTTTATGCCAGACAAGCCAGCTCCTCGTATTCACAAAGCAACTGTGGTTCACTGAACATGTTTCCAGGATTAATTATGACTTCCCAGGGTCAACTTTACACCAATCAATGAAAGCAATTGTGGAAAAGATTACCTTATGAAAACACACAAACTTAGCAAACCTTTAACAAAAAGAACAACTTGTAGAGCTTTCATCAGACTCAGCACTCTTCAAGGACAGCCTGTCAGCATTTGGCATATATGAACAGAGGAGATGGAACAAATCTACAGGAAATCCTTGTGCTTACTCATGTACTCTCAGCACCACAGACAAGTCAAGCCATTTTTATACACTTCTCCCAGTTCACACGTTCCCAGACATCCAATTTCTCACCACAAAAGAAGAATCTTACCTGTAATTTTCTGCAGCAAAGGAGATGGCTCTGGCTCATCACAAATTGCCTTGACAAGGGCCCTTTTCACCTTTTCTTCAGCTGTGTCAAGCTCTTTTTCACATTTGATTTCTCCAACCACCGAATATATGTATATCAGCAAAACAAGGAAGTCTTCACAGGCATAATCATCTTTTGTCCTTTCGTTGTAGGACTTGATCATTGGCAATAACTGGTTCAAAACACTGGGCATTTCTGACTCGCCAATAGTCTGAAAAACAGAAGGAAGGTTGTGTCAGATTGCCTCCATAGTGCTTGTAAGTTAGGACCAGACATACTCCTGTGGCACATCATTCAATATTCACACAGATTTATTTGCTGCTCAGACAGTGAGTTTATTGATTGTCTACAGTTTTTTTCTTAGGGATTCACGATAGCAGCCTTTTAGCACTTGAAAAGCCTTAATATTAGATCTTTCCAAGTACCAGTATAATGAGAGGATGAGAGCATCCATCCCTTGGTATGGGTAGAAATGATACAAAGCACCAAGTCAAACAATTCCTCTAAATTTTAGGCTTTATCCTCGGGTTTGATTTTGTACATGAGCAGGGGGTTCAAAGCCCAGATTCCATTGACTTGCTGACATCCACATCATGCAACACCAGGGCTGGCATTTAGATCCATTGTGCAGTTCTCTGCCACTCAAAGCAGGCCAATGATTAATTGTACCATCAAACTGCCACCCTCACTGCCCACAAACACCTGTGGATGAAACTTCTACATGCTAATTTTCTGCTTTGGCTTAGCTGGGAACTCAGCAGCAGGATCAGGTGAGAGGTGGGAATACTGCAAGGCAAACAGGAGGAACACTCTGCTCTTGGATGGGGAAGGAGGTGTGGGAGGAAAGAAGAGTCTTTCTCTCCTGGTGGTAGTGATTGCTCAAGTCCATCCAGGAGGGTTCCTGCAACACCAGTACCCCTCCCCTTGTTCTGTGATCACCCAAAAGATCCCCCTGTGAAAACCTGTGGATCAGTTCATAGTGTACAGTGAAACATCAAATCTCTTGTAATCTGGGGAGTCAAGTTTGCAGGCATTTATTCTTGGTTGTTACTACAGTATCTTCACACAGACTAGTCATGGTAAATAGGCACCACAGCCAATAATATACCCTTTAAATTGATTCATAATAAGTAAATAGAATACAAATCAAACATGCTAGGAAGAGATAGAAGTTTATACAACAGCAAAACAATGCAATGGCTTTAGGAACAAACATTGAAAGCTTTATCTCCAGGTGTACTCCACACAAGACTCCAGGGGGTCTGGTTATATTTTTAGTTGTTCTTCGTCAGTCTCAGAAACACTAACAAGTATCTCAGTAACTGTCATTTTTATACCTACACTGATCCTCCACAGGTCACAATCATTAAGAAAGCATGAATTACTTAAGCTCCAATAAACTTTTTTCCAGGCTGTGCTATAAGAAACTACACTTCTGTGGACTTTTGTACCCCACCCTGCCCTTGACATACAAGTTTTGCCATGGACCCGTCTCTCCTGGGACTTCAGTGTGGTCAGATGTTATGTTTCCATTTGAATACATACCTTGGAGAAGAATTTTCCAACTATCCACTACACCTAAATGTAAGTGCAACTGCAGACTTGAAGCAGTAAATTACAAAGCTGCAGTGGTCAAAAGCATGTGGGAGCCAAGAAGAAACATTCTGAAATCCAGGAGGGGTTGGCACCCTCTGTGTTTGGGCAGGGAGTGCTAAATCACATACACAGTAAGTCCAAGCACAGCTCCACCCAGGAAGCAAATCTATGGTGTTTGGCACTGGTCTGGCATGTGCTGGTAGCTGGGCCATCCTCAAAACAAGGCAGTTTGATTCCTGGATTTCAACTGAGCCCTGCCTTAATTCAGTATTATCTCTTCTCTTCTGAAAAAGTGACACAAATAAATTCTCATCTGGAGTACGGATTCTTTCAGATCCTAAGATGGAAAAAGACAAAGCTTCAAGGAATTCAAAGGTATGCAGTTATCATAAGGAAGCCATCTGCAATGAACAAAAGCCTAATCAGCCCTAAAAATCTAAGAAATCAAGATAAACCTACGTGTGGAGTTATTCTGGAATAGATGACAAACTTCACTCTATATTAACCTGAATTCATTTTTATGAAGAGGCAAGACCTCTGCCAGGTATTATCGAACATCATCTACTATCACTGGCACATCATCTATGCCCCTCCTCCCCTCCCAATCCACAAACTCTACTTCACTCCATCTCTAAGTGCATGGCATGCTGCTACACCACCAAGATGAGTTCTTGAAAAAGTTGCATTTTGCAAGCACAGATTAGCCACAGGCATGGACCACTGAGGATGCCCATGGCTGTATAGAAGAGTAGAGTGAGCAGCTCCTGCCTGAAGATCATGGCTCCTGCAAGTATATGTGTACAGCATCTTTGGCAAACTTTCAAACATACATGATTTTAAAAAAATCATGTCTAAACTTTCAGGGTGATTTACTGTAGGACAGGCTAAAACTCAACAACTTCAAGTAACAATTGCCACCTCTTATCTTCAAAGTAAAAATGAAAGAGGAAAAAAAATTAAAGAGCTGTAATAAACCATTAACTTCAGAATGCACGTAGGGTCTTTCTGGGGTATGAACTTCTCTGGAATGTTTCTCCCCTTATCTCTTGGGAAATGGCACCGCAGAGGACTTCAAATGGAACTTCCAAGTTTTAGAGGCTATTTTGTCCAAACAGGCCAGTTGGACTGGACTGTGCATGAAAAAAAAAAAAAAAAAAGGGACTCACAACTTCACTGCAGAGCATGGCTCCACAGGGAGTTGGGAAATTTGCCTCAAACAAAATCCACTGGCATATTGTCATTATCTGGCCACCTCCAGTGATTTAGGGGCTCCCTGCACCACCTAACAATCAATCAATTACCCTGATTGAACAGCCCTGGAACAAAAGTTTTAAAAATGTAACTACCCATGACCCAAATTTCCTGCTGGTTATGTTGGCCTCAAGTTAGCCCCATTTGTCTATCATCAAGGGAGTTAATAAAAATAATAAAAACAGGTCAATTTTGAGCTTTCCAAAGACTGTATAAAAACATTAATATGCCTTAATGTAGAGCCAGCTAAAAGGGCCCAAGTTCGACCACTTTCTGCTCAGTTGCATTGTCTCGACATTTTAATGCTCTAACCATACATTCTCCAGAATTCAGGGAGACTTTGTGACAGATTTTTGTTGTTTTGCATCTCTTCCCTCTACCCTCTTTAGTAATTTATTTTTATAACTTAAGTGGTATAATAATTTGATGTCCCTAAGGATAAATAGACTGATGTCAATTTGCTGATTTTTGCAAAAGGCCTGAATTTTGGCAGATAGGATAATAGTGAAGAAAGTACAAATATATTCTTGGGGGGGGTAAACACTGAACATGACATTTTGCTTCAAAATCTTATTTACAGGATCTATAGGAATTAGGAGGAAGTGTAATAATTCAAGAAAAAATGTTTTGCAATTCTGTGAGAGGCATTATTTTCAGTATTAAAAAAACCTGTAAGAATCTAAAGCCATATGTATCATCATATTTATTTTTCTCAATAGAAAAAAGAGTGAGTTTCGGAGGAAGGGGAGGTTCAGAGTTTACTTGAATTAACACGTGTCCCCGACAAAACTTAGAAGAGAACTGAGCACTGTAACCCCTGTGCTTCCAGCCCAGTGTCCTCAACTTGTCATTAAAAACATTAAAACAAAAATCAATTTCAACCAAGTAAAATTTATTTTCTTTAAAATCCAGGAGGAAGGAGGAGATAAATCTTGAGAGACTACCTCAGTATGTTAATATTCTAGTGGACTTCTGTTCAGGAAGCAAAACATGTTTAATTCCTTCAGAGGTTGCATGAGTTAAACAGAACTTCTTGGAATGGGAACCACACAGCTTTATACAAGTGAAGAATTTTTTTGGGGAAAACCAAAACTAAAAACAACTCCAAAACCCAGCTGCAGCTAAAACCAGCAGAAGAATCCGTGGAAACTCACAAGCCCTTGGGTAATTTGCTGCCCCAAACTCTGGGACTGGCCTATTTAAACACAGCTCCTTTTATTGTTAACTTAGGTGGGAAAAGAGATGTGGAATAAGCAGCTTTCCAATGTTGCCCTATTTGATTTTTCATGTTTTACCTGGGCTTGACTGTTTGTGGTTTGTGATTTGGCACACTGCATATTAACTTTCCCACAGTCCAGACAGAGGCAAGAACATTCTAACTGCTAAAAGTGACAATGGCACCAAAGGAGAAGCTCATGGGTATGTGAAACTGGCTCAGATCCTTTGATGGTAATAGATCTCTGCAGGAATAGTCATTTTAGTAAAAACAACAGGCGCTGCCAAGCTAAGGAGGAGTCCTTGCTGCCTGCAGTGCTCGGCTGCCCATAAATCAAATGCTGCTACTCGCTGTTTTACACTGTTTGGCCATCTGAGAGTTGGGGTAGGTTGCACATAATTTCCATATGGGTGGGAAGATGTCTGTATTCCCTGCAAAACAATTATTCCATGTATTTAGTTTTTATTAAATGGCCTACATGTGACTAGTGATTTCCCACAATAAATCAGTTAAGTATGATCTTACCATTCAAATTATGATTCATCACATGAAGCTCTAGAAATCATTATAATTATTGACTTACGCAGGTTTTGATAAAAGCGTACCTCTGTTTTGTCTTCTCTTCACATATTTCTAGGGTCTCATTCAAGAAAAAGCAACCCAGAACACAACACAGAAAAAAGAAGTTCTTCAAAGTACCACACTCTCACCATTAGGAAACACCTCAATCTGTGTATGTCAAAATATAGAGCATACAGTTACACAGGTGATTTTAGATAACCAACCCATTATCTATGTATTTCCTTTGACAGGAAGTAAAGTTTTAGTCCCAAACTTATGTTTCTAGCTGGGGGGGGGGTTGCTGACAAAGACTCTCCTTGCAGGGAGAATGAGAAAACTTCGGCCTTAGGGGAAAGCAGACACAGCATTGAGCGAACTCACAGCAGATTGAGAGTGGAGGTGTAAGATGCTGGCAGTAAATGGCTGCCTCCAGTTTAAAAAAAAAGTGTAAGCCATTCAGGATCAGGAGAGACATCAAGTGCCTTTTGTTGGAGACCAAAACAGCTTTATGACTTGCCCCTGCCAATAACAAGAGACTGCACCTTCCTCTCTTTAACGGCAGTGTCTGTCTATTCACTTGATAATCAATACAGAAACCCACCAAGAATACACATATAAAGAAAACAGTGCAGAACTAAACTGCTAGTAAGACACAGGAAACAGTAAAAGAATCTAGGACCTGTCTCCTCTGTCATTACTTTTAATGATTCTTCTGTTTGAATGAAATATCCCTACAGAGCCAAATCAATCTCCTGCCCTCTTTTCTGCATTTATCACCCACTCTGAACATTGCCCAAGGAACTATGTTCTCAAAACTGGAGAGACAATTTTCAGGCTCTCCCTGTAGAGAGAGAGCATCTTAAAAATTTACTATAAACAAATGAAAGAAAAGGAGTAAGCTTCCCAGAAGCTATTTTTGACCTGGCTCACACTGTCAAAGATACAAATTCACATTAATCCCTTGTTCACACTCTCCCAATTAGACTTCACTCTCACTTTCCACTCACCACAGCAGCCTCTTCCTTGTGCACCTGCTGAGTGTTTCTGTGACTGTGCATTAAATCAAATAATTCTAACCATACTGACTCTCTGCTTGGGTTTACTGCTTGGCCACAGAAACACACTAGTTGTCAAGGACAAAGATTGGACTGCCTCCTTATGCAAAAGTGCCAACTTAAAGCTTAGATGAGCTAGAGTTTAAGGTTGCCAAGAGATAAAAGAAAATTATAGAAATAATCACCTGCTCATTGGATGACTTCTTCAATACACTGTCAAATGGCCAGATGCTTAATTGGTGTCTATCGGCCAACACTACAGATATCAAAAGCCCTTTGATATACCTGATGAATATCTATCCAGGATGTTAGAAGTTACTACAGAACACAGTGACAAGACGAAGGCAAGAAGAAATTACTGACAACATAAAACTTTTTAAAAGCACAACATCTGTAAGCTCTTCTGGTCAGAGATATTTTTTTTAACGTGTCTTGCATAATTCCAAAAACACAGCGCTGACACTTAGCAGCTAATATGTGACAACAACACAAGTATTTAAAACAAGCTCTTCAAGACCTATCATTTCTAAAACCAAAACAAAAGCAAAGCCCAGGACAATTCTTTCTGCCAATAACTCCCTAGCCTATGATCATGACCTAAGCAATTGGATTTCATCTGGATCCCACAGCCAAAGTAGTATATTCCAGTATTTTTCTTTAACTAATATCCTTAGGACATAAAAGAAACTATATTTTGAACAACATAAGTAAGATTTCTTCTTAACACATTTCTCCTGTCTTCACTGAGGACCACAGTTGCTTGACAACAATTTCTAATTTTTAATCTTACAGCTTCTTCAGTTATTCTGTTTCTTCTGCTACAACAAGCAGATTCTGTCACTATGTCAGTACTGCAAGACTTAGATATTTTAAGACAATTCAAATGCCCACTGATACCTCTTCTTCCACAGCACCAAATTCACCTCATTGTAGTGAGTTATGCTGTTGGGCAGTGTATCATTACATGGTATGGTCCAGTTTTTCCCTCTCTCTTTGGAAATCATCAACATGTACAGCTGTGTTAAGATATTTTAATGGGTTCATGGGGGCTCAGCAGCAACAGGGTACTGAAAAAAAGGATATTTAATACGTCTGGATTTTATTCGATGAAGCTCTGCAAGGATAAGGAGAATTTTACTTAAATCACTCATATCTGACATGAGAGACTCATCAGCAGGTTAAAAAGAGAATACTTCCAACCTACTCAGTCAAAGCTTTTAGCTGTGATAGCTTCTACAGACATGCTTGGTAAAAACATGAATCAGCACGGCAAAAACAGTGTCAGCAGAATGAAAAAGGAATACAGGCACAGCCAAGATAAAACCTGTACCAGAAAAAGATCTTGGTGCTCTGCATGTCAGGATCTTTTGTGTATGACTTTTGAAGCTGTTTGTTTCTATAAGTCTTGGAATATTGAGAAAATTGCCAGAACATGGTAGGGGTACAAAACTGAGAAAAGGGCACAGAGAGAACACAGTATCCTATGAGGTTAAATCTCATAAATTTCAAGGGAAACAATGGGAAAGCATTCAACCACTACAAAGCAAGGGATAAGAATCCAGAGGGTTAGAAAACAAATAAAAGGGGTATAAATCAAGAAAAATATAGTATAACCGATTTGGTCATTCAATAGTGCAGATCATGTCTGCAGAAGGAGGGGATTCTGTCCCAAGAGATGATTACTGAAAAGGATTTGGGAGATGCTCGGGACAAAGAAAAGGACTGCTTAGATGATTAGTTGTAATCATTCAGGTTAGAAAAATAGATGACCCAGTAAAGAGTAAAGGTCTAAAAAAATCATGAGTGGACTAGAGAAGGCAGGTAGGGAATGATTGCTCACTCTGTCTCACCACAACAAGAAAGAGGCAATACACAAAGCTGGAAAGGAGCCAGTTTAAAGAGCAAATTAAATGAAGGTATTTCCTGATGCAATTTGCTCAGATGTGGAACTTCTTGCCAATGTGGTTGTGCTGCTAAATTCTTACTTGGGCTCGCAAAGATGATGGGAAATCTCACAGGGGAAAAAATTCCATCAAATACACAGAAACCACAACTGTTACAGAACTCATAATGGTTGGAACAGGGAGAATATCATATAACCTTGTCCTCTTCTCTTAATCATCTGTAGGCAGCTGTTTTTGAGCAGAAGCGAACTTTTTTTTTGTTAAACAAACTAGCTCAGCCGCATTTTTGATCCAATCCGTAATAAACATACTTACGTCAAGGCCAAGGTGAAAGGACCAATGTCACTACAAAAGGCAGTATCCGTGGGACAGAAGTAGGAAAGCAGGTTTACTACAGTATGTGGTAGTGTCAGGATTAATTCCTATATATTGTGCCGAGTCCTAGAGTCCATATTTCTAAGAGGATGTGAAAAACTAGAGATAACACTGAAAAGAGTTACAAAACAATTGAAAGGGTAAATTTCATAGTAAGAGACGGTTCCTTATCAAAAGGAAGAATAACAGTTTATGTATGTCTCTGGACAGAAGAAAATTTCAGAGTATGAGACAGCTCTTGAATCCAGTCAAGAAAGGCACATGAGGAACGAGGGAAGTTGAAACTATGATTTTTCCAGTTCTCAAGTTGGTGAGGACATTCCAAGTGGTGTGCATATTTCACAAAGACTTTTGAGGATGAAAAGGTAGAAAACAAGCAGAAAGCACGGACTCAGTGGCCTCATAGAATAGAATACTGTGCATTAAATACATCTGGTGAGTAGAACTACAAACTGTTTAGCATGGTTCTTGATTGCAGTGAAAGGAATTCTGAAATGTGAGGGAAAAATACTTCAGAAACAGCAGAAAGGATGAAGGCAATACATGCTGTGAAGGCTGTAAGCAGTGAGTCATGAAAGGAGACTGACAGTCAAAACAAGCCCATCTTGTTCTTTTCCTTCACATTCTTGCCTTTTTATAATCTCTTTTCTCTCAAGTCTTCATTTTATGCCTCCTCCTTCAGTCCTATGTTAATCTACCACCATCAAATGTTCCAGAAACTCCTCTGAGCTGTAGGAAAACCTCCAGACGTTTGGTGATGGGTCAGACCACAGTAGACACTGGTACCAGAAATGAAAAATCAGGGCTGGACATGAGGGTAAAATGGCAAAACTAGTCATATCAAATGAAAAACAAAAGGAGTTTGGAGCATGCATGACTGTTTGGGTCCATCTGAAAGACATTTGTTTTCTGGCTTTCTATGTTTAAGTGTGTTATCTTACCATCAAATTTTTAAAATAAATCCAGTCAACTTCTGCCCCTAGAAGCTTGATATTAACAGACAACCAGGATATCAATCATACATTGCCACAAGCCACAATGCCAGTTTGCACCAAAGCATCACTCAAATAATGATTTCAACTAAGGTTGGGCCAAACGTACACCTGGTATTTTTTAATGATGCTTAGAGATCATACTTTTACATAAAATATGCTGAATAGGGGTACTATCTTGAGCAGAACATACCCCATTTTGCAGTATCCCCGAGATTCAAGAAACTTGGTGAAAATCTACCACTAAGACAATCTACACTAAAACAAAAACTGTTGGAATTTACTAAAGTACAAGTGACTGAAACTCCTTGATGTCAAGAAACTTGAAAGACATTTAAAACATCAACTTGCATGAGATGGTTTTATGAGATTAGGTACCAGATCATGTTGTTATAGAAATTTAAGCAGTAGCTAATTTGAAAATGTTTTGCATTGTATTTGAAATATTTTACACCTTGGTTTGCAGATAAACAAAGACATAACACATAAAAATACATGGACATGGGAGGTTTGCAGAGGAGATCCCACTGCTCTGTCCACAGCCCCAGCTGGAACCACAGGAAGGAGACACAATGGCAACACAAAGACACAAAAAAGGCAGATTATTGTTCTGCTGCAAGGCACCATGGCTGTTAATCAGTACAGTAAATGTTATCACAATAGAGTACTGACATTTCTAGCCCTTGTACAAGGCTCACTATGCTTCAAGCAGGATTCAGGCTTTCATGGTGATTAAAGGCAGATGTCATATGTATAAGTTTATAACTTAAGAATGCCTGGTTCATTTTTGTGTGTGGAAGGAATCTTTCATTCACAGAACATCTTCATTGGAGGACACTCACTGCAGCATGATTTGCACATGGAAGAACATTTTTTTCCTCTCTTCAGGTTGGAGAATAAAAGAAAGTTAATTATAGAACCATATTTCATTCCATCCTATGAAATGTATCAGGTTAATAATTTTCCTGTCCAGTTTTTTAGCACCACGAAAAATTAATCAGGTTACCATCTTTCAAAGAGCAGCAGATGGCAGAACAGTTATACTCGGAAGAAAAGTACATTTTTTCCCTATAAATATGTGAACTGCAGCAACAACAACTACTCAGCATGGATATAATATTAAACATCAAGTGAAATACAGGCATAGGCAAAATGACATTTATAGTGAAACATTATTGAAATCCCACTCTTTTAGTCTTCTCATCCCATCTTGGAAATGCTTTCCTGCTCTAGAAGCTAACAGTTCTCTTTTCAAACACAATTTAACTCAAGCACCTACAAACTGTTTCTTCAGCTCCCTAGCTGAGCAGGAATCTTCTGTGCTGGTATTCACCTGCAGTGGTGAGCAGACTGCACAGCCAGGGCTGGTGTGGCTATGTGAATTTTTAGGATGCTTGTTATTAGAGAGTACATGCAACACCTGCTTGTCAGTCATGATGTTCTTTGCCCCTTGGCCCATGCGTCCTTCCTTTGGTTGGCATGTGGCAAGTCCTCTCCTCTTTTGGTTCCTTTCACCATTCCCATCATCCCCACATGGAGCCAGGCCAGCTGGGTGGCACTGGCAGGGGTTTTGCTGTTGGCCCTTGCTCTGGATGGAAAAGATTTCAGACTGCTTTCCCAGTGCCAGCTGCAAGGGCCATGTGAGGGCATCCTGGCCATGTGCCGGGGATTGCTCCTGCCACACCTCCTCCCCATGCATTTGTCCAGCATGAGCTACAACTAGAAAAACCATCCCACTTTCTGTCCCCCTGGGATTTCCCTCCCACTCAGCCAAACGCCTGAGTCAGCATAGCTATCCCTCATGAAATCCCATTTGCACAAAGGGAGACCACTGGAGCACAGGACATCTGGTCCCAATATCTTAAACCACTTAAATCACGCATGCCATTCCAAACATTTAAGGACTTCAGAAGTTTTCAGTTTTTTTCATATATATTTCCTAGTTGCTTCATGCAGAAAGCATTTATGTTCCAAGTTTCACTCTAAAGAGGTGGGCAAATATATATTCCACCTCATTTTAACGAGAAAAAAAAAATACCCTGCTTTAAAGATAAGACCAGATCTGGCTTAAGCTACTTTTATGTTAACTACATTTTAAAAAATTATTTTAGGAGAGTATCAACATGTCCTGAAATACAACACAATTCAGATTCCATTAACAGGCAACAAAAGGTGGTTATTATATGCAATATAAAAAAAGTCCCAAAGCTATCCAATAAAGAATGAAAAACCCCACAAATTCAGCTGTATATGCTAGAAGGTGAGGTTCCAAGATGTTTTTCAGTTAGTTACCCATTGTGATTTTTGGTAACAAAGAAAGGACTCCTGGCCCAGTGGTCAGCACTAGACTGATCCTCTAGAGACCAATGCTCAGCTCCAAGTCCAAATGTGAGCTTCTTGCCTTTCTACACCTGTAAGCAGTGGTAGCTTCCCATGCTACCAAACGTTAATTTGAGTGCTCTGCCTGATGCTGAGGCCTGGATATGAGAAATAACATTCAGTGTAGCTAAGAATTCCCTTTACAGCCCCCACCTACATTGTGAGTCACTGTATGCTGATGCCAATACAACAGAGGCAGACTTTATCCCGCTGTAACCTATTTAGTATGAGCATCAATAGCCATCAAGTTGTCACAAGATGGAGCTCACCATCAACTGGCTTCTTTTCTCAAAACCAGTATGGGTATGTCCATGTATCTCACAGTCTCTCTTGCACAGGTCTTATAAAAGAGAAAATATAGCATCTTGATACAATTTCTTTCCTTCTTATCTGGCTCTCCACACTTCAGGAAGGGAGTGTTTCCAACCTTTACCATTGTAGCATACTCATACTACTATAACAGCAGAAAAATTCAAATTTCTTCTTAAAGCGCTACTAGAAGATTCTTAAATCACTCCACTTTTCTAACAAGCCATCTGTCAGTATGCTCTCAGGACATGACAATCAGACTTCTGGGTCATAAGTGATACTCTGTATGGAGACACCACTGCAGCAAAAAAAAAGGGAGGTCTGAGACACCCTAGTTTGATGAGAGAATCCAGAGTACCTTTGTTATATACTGCAATGCACAAAATACTTTAAATCATTTATCTGAGCCTTGGATCATATTTTGGAAGGCAGACTAGTATTACAAAGCTCTTTTAGACACTGTTTATTAACATCAAAATGAAATATGAAAAGCACTTTCTGTTAAATCCAGGATCTGAACAACTCTTATAATGTATCCTAAATGCAGTAAAATGGTATCGCAACAGCTAGAAAAAACTGTGTTGTTACTAAAAATGATTTTTTTTTACTGCACTAATGTATGTTTACTCCTTCCAAAAATAACTTTTCAAAACAACATCATCAGAATTAAGTTACCCAGAAATGTAACCACGTGAGTTAGCACTCCAGTCGTCACCTGGGACCCCCACAACCCAGACTATTTCTAATTTCCCTGGAGCAAACATTTTGATCTTCCCAACAGAAAGTGCTGCAGGCCCTAGCAAAGATCACATAGCCCACAAAATATCTCTGCTACTGTGTAAGAAAAGCAGCATGGGAAGGGGGTAGGTGAAAACAAATGTATACACAGTTGTTTCTATTTAAATTTCACCTTTCTTTCATTTTTTATAACCACTACAAAAATCCTAAACTAGTCTCAGAACAATCTCTTCTCCTGCTTCCAAATAATGTCCCTCTGCCACCTCAGTCATGGTACTTCTGTCAGACCCTAGCAAACTACTGCTTGGTGGTCTCACTGGTCTACCCTGAGTCATATTTTAATTAGTAAGAGCATTGAGAAGAGATCTGTGTACAGATATTGGCGAATCTTCAAACAAGAGTACACGCTGTTCATTTTATTCACAATGAAAAAGCTCTTAAAGAGATTTTGATAAAGATTTGCCTCCTGCTTGCGGCCCACGTTTGTAATGTTTATATAAGTGAGGGATATAAATCTTTTTCAAATGAACCCCACGGTTTTTAAACCAGCCTCGTTATAAACTGCCTGTTTCCGTTTTGCCTGCCTAAGCAAGCAATGCAGAGCCTGCTTGGGATAGACTGGAACTAATTTAATGTGCTCCAGGTTTAATCCCCATCCTCCCGGCTTTTACTGGCAGATTTTACACAGAGGACTACTGCTGACTTTAACAATGATTCATGTGATAAGTGGGTTTCGATTTGTTTTTCCGCATCAGAAAACATGCAAGAGAAATGCCACCAAAATAATTTTAATAAAACATGGTCGAGATGGAGCAAAGCTGAACTAAGAAGAATTAAACTTTAACACAAGAACTGTTTCTCTGTGTTTCATTTTTAAAGGCGAATTTCTAGCTCGCTTTATGCAGAAGAGCAAAGAGAAGTGCGCAGACCTCTCCGCTGGTGCGCAAGGAGGCCGGCGCGCATTGCCGCAGCCCAACACGAAGGAGAGCGGGCCGGGGTCTGTGACGGGGAAGGCGAAGCAGCGGGACAGCCCCCTCGGCGGC
>NW_005054297.1:13231290-13240507 GCF_000277835.1 Geospiza fortis
TGTTGGAGCGCGGCGGGAGCGGAGCCGCCGCCTGGCAAACGAAAATCCTGCTACGTCCTTTCTGCTGCGGACATGCTGCTTCGCTCTCTCTCTCTTTTTTCTTTTTTTTTTTTAATTTGTTTTAAATTCGCAGGAGCAAAACATATTCATTAACACGGCACGCTGAAAAAGGGACAGCACTTACAGATGTAATAGCTGTTTATTTTTGCAAAAAGGTAACTGAATGACTGATGCAGAGACCACGTAGATGCTATTTTGCAATCATCTTCTCGCGTATCGAATTCCCTGCTCATTTACATAAACCAGATGTTTCCCCGACAAACCGCATTCCTTGAAGAAAAACCAGAAGTTGCTATACTTCATGTCCAAAATGAAAGATGATGTGAATGTTCCATTAGCCACTAAAGGCAAATGTATACTTAAAGTGCAACAGTTTCCTTTTATTTTGCACAACTTTTGTGAGGGCTTAGATGATCCTCGGCAGAAGCATTAGAAAAGAAAAATAAAGCTACTTAAATTTACCCACTGGCCTCAATAGCTTCTACTTCCCTTGGGAGTGAAATGTCTTTGCTAGATCTTGACCCTTGAAACAGTGCACAGGGTGGACAAATACTCTGAAACAAGTAATCAGAATTCCTCATTCCTGCAGGAGAGTTGGCTTCTGGAATCTTTCTTTCTGGTACCAGATAACCAGAGGATCATTGAAGAATAAGAATGATTGTTTTACTAGTTTAGTGATAATTTAAAACTTGCAACCTTTTAGTACATGTGGGTAAAGTGAAGGACATGAAAAATACATATTTGCTGTTACTGAGAGAAAAAATATTACCAGGAAAAAATTCTGAAATCTCTGTTACTGATTCTTACTGATTTTACCAAAAAACAGCTTGCTAAAGTTCTAGATTACTACAGGAACAACAGTGTTTTACACTAAACTGAAGTGCTGAATTCATGGAGGAGGGCTGAAGGTTATACTTGTTACTAATCTTCCAGAACATACTTTTCTCTTTCCAATACATGGATCTACCGACTTCTGGTGTGAAGCTATTAGAATCCTCAGGCACAGAGCAACAGAAAATTTGCACTAAAAGCAAAACATTTAGCCTGAGAATAACTAGTAGGTAACTGATCAACAGTCAAATCACCAATAATAACCCAAACATCAGGAAAAAAGCAAGGGTGAGCTCCAAAAGCCAGTATTTCATGCCATTTCAGCAAAGAGTGTGATTAAATGTAGAATATTTCGTGCCGTGGCCACGAAATTCAGAACAGGCTCTGATGCTGCAGGTAGGAATGTAGAAACCACACAGCAAAGGCAACTTTGCTAATGGCAATGGCAAAACAACGGGTAAAATTTCTTGATTTGACAAAATGTTGGGAGTCCTGGGATGTTCCAAACTCACTCTTTATCCTGAGATTGAGGTATCAATAGTTTTGCAAGAGCTGACTCAGCTTTCAGCTGTAAGAAGTTCTCCTTGGAACCAGCACAACCCTCTTTTCTCAGTTCTTCTTTTCAGCACAGGCTAGCAAACACTGAGCCAACTGCAAAATAACTGAGAATTGGACTCCACCAGTTCTCAGTCTTGAATTAGGTCACATGTTTCACTAGCCACCTATCTCACCTAACTATACCATGAATTGAGAAGACAAGGTTATTAAATGTCTATATCAAACCACTCAAGGAACACATGTGGTAACTTCAGTAAAGCAACACTGAAACAAAACACTCCAGAACAATGTGTTACAATTAACCTTTATTATTGGTCCTTTCAAAAAACACTGTAGCCCTAGAAGGGCCATGTGGCCCTAGTGCGTGGCAGTCATGTTTGCCTCTCCTGACAACAGCAGAGCACTGCCACAAAGCCCACAGTTCTCACATGCAAATGCTCCTACTCTGGCCACTGAGACAGCCCTACCGACTACTGTTAAATCTTCCACGTCCACAAAAGCTACTCTGGGTGTCTCAAAATCTTCTGTACTTCTGTTTCCACTTTCTGGCAAGAACGATTACATGAACATGATCATGTACAAAAGGATAAACATCTATCCACAAAGTGAGCCTCCTGCCAACACAGACAAAAAACCTGACATGTACAACAGGGGGGAAAAAAAAGTTAAAATACTATTTTGGCTGCATCCCTCCAAGCTGCAATGAGCAGCGAGCCTTTGAAAGACATTCCTTCAAAATCACAAGTTCTCAGTTTACAGTTCTCTCCACATAAAATAACGTGGCATCATCATATGCTGGCAGAATTTTAGCTCAGTCTAGAATGGATTTCCCCCCAAATCTTATTATGCAAATAAACAAACAAACAGCATGACTGATCCACCATTTTAACACAACATAATCACAGGAATTCTAGTAAGCATTTATGCCTTTTTTTTCATTAAGAGAGAAAAATCCAATCTCTCAGTGTATATATTGAAAAGATTGCTCACAAAGTTTGTTCCCAACTCTCACAAGTAATACACACTAATTACCATCAGACCTTTACACATCTGATATCACAGGAGAGGGCTGAACCCAAGCCCATGCTACATAATTAAATTCAAAGTTTTCATCTTAGAGCAAAGACTAGATTGACAGCATGGTGAAGCAAAAGTCCTTATCTACACAACTGATAAAGTAAGTATGCAAAAGCTCAGGAGGTTAGGGGGTAGCCCAAGTTCCAATACTACTCAATCTCTGTCAATTTGGCATCAATTAGACCCCTAAGAACGAGACTGATATTCTCAATTTACTTGGTATGTGCCATGAATAGCCAGGATGTAACACTGCCTTTAAACCAGTGGTCTAAAACTACAACATTTCCTTGCTTATTGCTTATCAAAATCAGTGTCAAACTGATTCTTCCAGTCCCATCTGATGTTTTTAAAAAAATCAGTAATGATCACTCCCTGGCTGTAACATTTGTGATACACTGCTTTATCTTTTAAATAATGTTGTAGTCTGCCAGCTTCAAAGCTGACTTCACAATGTCAGGACTTCATACTATTGGTGGAATTTTAGTATTATTTCTACCAGCTCTCAAACTTTCCAGAACTTAACTTTTATATTTAAAGCTATCCACTCATGAAGAACAAACAACTCTCTCCAGGGATATGATATAGATACTTTTTAAAAAATCATGGTGCAAAACACAAACAGCTGTAAAAATTAAAATATCAAGTCAATTTTCCTGACACTACATAACTGTTCCCTAGAGTGTGTATTTTGTTCACAATAAACTGTAATGTGTGAAGAACTGAAAAAGAAACTCGATGTATTTTTCTCAGGAAGTTTTTCCCCAACAGACTTTTGTCAGAATATGCCTGCTACATTATTCAGCTGCTAGACTGGTGAATTATGAGGTTATGAATAACATGATGTTCAGTATTTATATGAAGACTGCACTTAAGATTTTTTTTTGGAAGAAATGCAAAAGCAGCTTGCTTCTCAACAAAAAAAACCCTAAAAGCACATGCTGAAACAGACATGGAAGGCTGACATTACCAACACTGAGAAGCACTTGGAACTTCTGCAATGGGTGGAGAAAAGTTGGGAAGGGCAGCAACTAGAAATGTTTTGGAAGAAGAAAACATTTTTTAGGGTGAAAGTTAATTTTTACTGTGCCAATCACAATTTAAGTTAAATTCAACTTTATTTTTCCTCATTCAGTTTATGATCTCATCTAGTCATCAAGGATGATTGATGATGTTTCAGCATTTGGGCATTTGCCAGTTGCAAGTAAAAGAGAATTATTTATTTTTCTTTAGCACTACACTGCTGCCATTAACTGTATCCCACCCCTTCTGTTTACAGCCTGTCACTGCAGCCACAGCTTTATTTTAATGTGGTATAAGCTCTTGTCTGGGGTTGATAGTGTAAGTGATCTAGCAGACATCTTGCACAAAGAGCATCATTTTGCACAGAGAACACACAGCCTTTACTTCTGAAATTATCCCTGCCACTGATCCAGACAGGATTGTCCTCTCCCATTAAAATGTGGACTTCAAAGCCGTAAGAGAGCAATGGACGCTGTCAGTTTCCTCGTGGTAAAACTACATTTACTTAATCCCTTTAAAAACAAACAAACAAGAAAATTACTTTGACCTTTGCCTTGGCACAAGGATTCTGATTTGAAATGTGTATTACATGTCTAACATGCTGTAACTGTGTCCAGCTGAACTGGGCCAGATTTATGTGCAATTAGGAAAAAAGGAAACCAAAACAATTTCATTTTCATATTTGTTAATATCAAAACATCTTGTAGCAGCATTAAGTTTTAACTGAAACACACAGAACAATGAAAAAGTAAAATAACTGGAGAAGGAGTGATCTGATAAAAACTGCATTAAAAAAATAATATGGACTTTCTCACTTGCATTTTTTCTGGATTAAACTACTCAAAAATGTATGTTTGAATGTCCCCACTTTGGCTGTTCATAAGCCACAGGGAGGTTTTTTTGCATGAACTCTTCAACCTGAGAGTTTTAGCAGAAAAGCTTCTTTACAAGGCTTAATTAAAAGCAGGTTTAAGTCAGGGCCCTCATTCAGTCTGGGTTTTATTTTGGCCTTCGCTCTGTGTCAGAAGTCAAGTCCCAGAAGAGAAATGAAGGTCATTATTGAGTCAAGAGAATATTTTCTCCTTCATTCTAAGCCCAACTAAACATGTTTCAGGTTTGGGTTTAGGTATCTCCAAATGAGATTTTATATAATATGCACCTAAGGGTGAAACACAAGAAGATGCTAATCACGATGTCTAACTTTGCCCTACATAATAAATAATGTGCAAGAAGCACACTGCAATCTTCTTTGCATGCAACTGGTTTGGTGGGGGAAATGTACATTCTGAACAGATGGAGTTCACAGTGAGTGTAACTCACACCGTCGGATGTTCACAATAAATGCAGCGTCATTGTCATGAAGTGTGCTAAATAGTCATGCAGCCACACTACAGAATGCACTGAGCAATGTACCAAACAGAACTGCACTGGCAGGTCTATCAGAAAACATTCAACCTTTTTTTTTCCAGAATGTTTTCCAGAATATTTTAAGTAGTAGTTTCTCAGAGACTTTTGACATTGAATACTAGGCTAGTGGTTTTTAAAGCATGCTCTGCTTAAAAGCAAGATTATATTTTAGCATGAATAGCTATAAAAAAGTTCATTCCTATCAGTCATTCTAGTGCAAGGAACAAGGACCAATAGCCAAGCAGTTAATCACTTCAGCTAACAGGAAATGTATTATGTTATCCTTGGTGGTTTTGTAACTGGACAGTAGGCACAGCCTAGTGCATCCTGTTTGCAACCAAGAGCAGAAGCAGATGCAAGACTGTGATATTTGTCACAAGCATTTCTAAGAACAAAAACATGGTGATGCTTTTCAAAAGGCTTTTCAATGTTCGCCAGATGTGGAGCACATGTGACCCTTGAATGTGAAAGAATAATGCGACAATAAAGTTGAATCAATACAACATGTGCCAGTAATCACACCAAGATGACATGCAAATGTTTTAAAAACAAAAATATGTAAATTATTTTTAGTTCTTCAGGACAGAAAAACCTGGCACCTGGTCATCCATGAGTTGCTGTTTTCATCCTCATTTGAAAGCCCATCTGCTTGAAATATGTTTCTCCCTGCGTGAGACAGCATCTAGCTTTTGTATTTTTACGTAAAGAAATTCCATTCCTGTGCCATTACTTACTGAAAACAATTAAGAGTTAGATTTAAAAGATTTTAAAAGATTTAAAGCTTTCCTCTGCCTCTATGTATTTTATGAAAATAAAACTCCTATGAATAACACATGCAGGAAAATGATAAGAAAATTAGTGCCAGGCAAGAGTGCCTCAGTGATGTCTTGAAACTATGTCTCCTCTTTTGACTTACAGAAGGGAAACATAATGAGAAGGGGCACACCACTCCATGCTTATCTTTACTACTCTAAGTCTACCCATCAGATACTAAAGAAACAATTAATTTTCAGCTAGTGATCATTTCTGAAGGAGATCTTGCTCAGGCTATGGATAAAACACATATGCACACAGTCATAGGCTAGGAAACAATTAATTTCACAGAGGCAACAAAACCATTTGCAGATGCTGATGTTTGAAGTTCAAACCGATAATCTTACATGTGTGAATTCATACAGAGAAAAAATTTCATTCCATGTTGCTCAAAAATTGTATGAAATCAGAACCCAAAGCAAAACATTGAATTTTTGCAAGCTGTTAACAGACTTCCCCTAAAACACATGGTGGCTTCCCAACCTATACATTTGTTGCCAATGCTTGCAGTCAGACCCCTACAAATTAAATATGGGCACATATGTCTCCAGTATATTCGACCTCTACACTGCAGATGAAACTAAACCAGCATGTAGACAAAGCCAAGCTTGGCCTATGCCAGTGAGTGACACTGCCTTGCAGCAGCAGCACTGTGTGTCCTTGTGCAGCTGCTGTCATCTCTGCGGGTGCAATGAGAAGATGTTGTGAACCATTTCTCTCCTACAGTAGATAGCTTCTCAAACAGCCTTTTCTTCCACGGGATAGAGAAAAAGCATAGATTTCCTACAGCTGTGGCAGAAGCCAACGTCTCACAAAGACCAGCTTGGAGAAACAGTAAATAAGGTACACAGAAGGTGCTGAGTTGTTCTAGAGGCTCTCCAGAACTGTGAAATTCAGATGTTTCAACTTGAATGTTGTGTACTGACTCACTGAGTATTTTTTGTGGAATTTCAGAAATTAAATAACCTGGTGAGAAAATAGAGTCTGGGGAAAAACCTACACAGAAAGAAGCAGGATAATCAAATTAAGTGAGAAAGCTAAGAGAGCTTTTCACTTTTTTTTTCTTTTTGTACAAGAACATATATTTTTAAATTTATTCCTATGTATCATATAGTTACAATCAGAAGAATTATGTCCAGCTGAGGCTACTGCACAGTAGAGATAATGAACTTTATCTAGTGGCACATGGTACCAAGAACTTTAGCTTTTTAAATATTTTTTGTTTGGGATGTAAGCAGAGACTTGCAGAGTTTTTTTCATAACCATATCTATTAGAACAGATGTAAGAATCAATGATTTTTAAAAATATATTTTCAAAACCAAACAGAACTTAAAAAAAATCATGCCAGTGAGAGCCTAGTCACCAGGGACACCAAAGATATAATTAAAATATATGTTAATAAAAAGGCAGTTGAGGATCTATGCCAGTCTTCCTCAGGGATCCTTTATGTTAACCACACTCTGATACTGTTACTGGAAAACAATATTCTGAGCTGATACATTTAATATCTACAGCTATTAATAGTTACAGGTATCTTAATACAGTATCTACATCTTCCCAAATTCAACTGTCTTATCTCCGTTTCTGTGTTGCAGAAGAATACTGGGTTAAGAAATTCAGATGAAGCCAGAGACAATTTTTAAAAACTGAAAGAAAATGCTCCTTATTTTTTTTCAGAGAAGAACATTTCTGCTCCATTCAGAACAGGCAACAGTACTATGCATGGGTAAATCAGATACAACTATGAAACATGCCTGAATCCTTTGCTGCCTATGGCTTAGCAGCTATCTCATTTTCCCTAGACTTGAGGATGGGTAGGGAAGAAATACTAGAAGAAAACTGAAGAATAGAATTAAGTCATGTTTGGAGAGTTTCTCATCTCTGGCACATTACCTTCTCCTCTTCTCTTCCAAGTGGCCTCGTTAAAGAGAATTTGAAACTTCTCCCTTCCCCAGAGACTCAGATTTTAATTTATTACTTATCTGTTATCTACATTTTATTTTCCTGAAGAATAAACCTACATCAACCTGACAGTTGTGCTGAATGGCAATGGTTTATGGACCAAGTAATTTATTTATTGTAACTACAACCATATGTTTTAACCTGCTACAAAATCATGAAATACTTCCCATTAATAGTCAGTCCAAGTTAGATTTCTATACTGAATTGCTTAATGTGAATGTACAGCATTTCTGTACTTAAAACAAATAGTGCGAGGACATAAACAGCAGTTAAATGTATTCATGCCTTATTAGACACAGTTTCACAAATGGGCTGTCATATTTCATTAGAAAATACCATACAAGTTTTACGTGTGCACAGTACCCTTCATTTCTGCAGGCAACACCACTACTTTAAATTACAGAACACTCACAGAACCACATGCTATTTGTTTTAAAGGCACACAAAGGCAAACAATCTGGGATGAGGTGGTGCAGGGGGGACATCCAGAAGGAAATTTAATTTTTTCTCCTACGTCTACCACATTTTTATTTAACACAGCATTCTTATTAAATACACAAAAGAGTAAACACAGAGACTACAATGCTACAGAAGCTTCAGAATAGGAAATGCAGGTAATTTCTAGGTATGGACCATATAATTCCTTCTGCTTTTGGGGGGAAGGTGGGATACAAATGAGAATCAAGCACTCTTGTTATAGTACTGTTAAATGCACTTTTGTCAGTTCTATGGTATGCTGACTTTAATCTTCTTCTGCTCAAATATGGTGCCATGGGGTGAAATAGGGAGGCTTCTGAAGAGGCATTTTTTTAGACTGAGAGAGTCCCTAAAGAAATGTCATGGCAATGTAAGGTAACTGGTAGCTGAAGAGATGTGAACTAGAGAAAACCTAAAGAAAGACAACCCCTAGAGGAAAATCTCTTTTCATTTCCCAGGAAAACTCATGTTTGGCAGTAAGTACTATACAGGCAGTGGCAAACCAGATTTCATTTTAAAAATTATTCTCCATTACCTACTGCAAAGGTAAAATTCCACTAGTGTTTTGCTGGCCAAATCAGCATGCTGCTTTCAAACATGACTTGCTTTTCTAACCTAGAGAAGGAGAGCTGAGCCTGCCTTCTTTGCTGGAAATGAGCAAACAATAGCAAGCAAGTCTATATATATACAAACAATTATGTTATAATTTATAATGAGCAAAAATCTACCATGGCTCCACAGCTAGACCAGCCACAATCAGCTTGTTGTGTACTAGTGTCTTTTTTGTGTAGCTTCCTTTGGCAGAGGGATTTTCATTGAAACCAACAGTTTTGTGAGTTCTCCAACACTACCAGTTCCACTTCACCACATAAAAGACAAAATCTTAAGTCAGAAAAAGAAGTTAAGTCCTAGACCACCCTGATCTTAGCTGGCCTGAAAGCTCAGAAAATTAACACCACCTTGTTTTTCATCAAAGAAGCAAAATCAAATTAAATATACTTTTTTTCCTGC
>NW_005054297.1:13240517-13287946 GCF_000277835.1 Geospiza fortis
CTCCATGTGCTTAGAAATATCTGACCCAAGGAAGTGTGGGGTGCCTGTTGAAAGTTAATAAGACTCACTAAGGTGGGGAGACAAACAGTGGCAGCCCCACTGTTAATTTTGGATATTGCCCACAGTAAAGTTTTCCACTAGTTTTCAACTGTGTTGTTTCTCTGCTTTCTTCTTGCCAATCCATAGGAAATAATCATCCTCCAAAGGAAGGAAAACCAAACTGACAGACTAATATAATCACACTCAAACCCACATATACAGTGCTGGCACTATCAAACTGGTTTGCAGATAAGAGATTTGATAGGTGATTATTGCCTTTGAGCTAAGAAACACTATGATAAGCAGTTCCTATGAATAAAGTTCTCACTATACACTGTGTTTTGTGCTTCATTATTATTACAACAGTATCTGTTGGGAGGGAGGACACAGGGGCTGTAAAAATAAGGCAATGCTCATTTCCTTTAAGACTACAGTATAGTTAGTGAAAGCACAAAAAATCCAAAGGTAAACAGTCTGGCTCTAGAAAGGGGGCAATATCCAATTACAATTATTAGCTAAGAAATCCTACATATCATCTCAAGAAAAACCCCTTGCCTTTCCTACCTAGCCTATGACAAGCTGAGTGAACCATTTTGACTGAAAGCATTAAGAAAAAGTTCACCAAACAAGTATTTTTATCAAATAACTATGAGTAGCATAGTGAATGAAATTGATACAAAATAAAATGCTAGAATTCAAATGGAGCTGTCTACTTCCCCATCTCTATTCATATATGACTTTGCCTGCCAGTAACACTCAATTAACATCAAATTGATGAGCTTATTAGCAGAGACTTAACACCACAAAAACACACTTGATTCAGTATTCAGCAAAGCCTTGATAATTAACATGTCTATCAGGAGGCTGATGAATGGGCATTGCTAAAGGGATTTCTGTAGTTAAGAGGCAAAAAGATGAACTAAAGGAATCTGCAGTCTTATACTGCTTACCCGTGACCACAAAGCAACATCTTAAAAGGCACTGCTTACAAGTCCCTGCTTTCCAATATAAAAGATGCTGCTGCCAAGAGTTCTTGACTTCTCCACTTTGTTGGATCCAAAATAATGCATGCCATTTTTCTGTGGGTTAATAAGCCATGACATTTGTCCAGGCTATTGGAGACAATTGCCATGTAGGAAAAGTGCTTTTTAAAACACATTTCATGTATGACAGCCTATCCTGTGCAACTAAAACCAGAAAGAAGCAAGACATTTTTTTTCGTGAGGGTAGTACCAATCTCCTTAAGAAGCAGACCCTGGAAACCAGATCCTGCATCTAAAGGAAACCAGGTAGCAGGCAACTCTTATCACTGGAGCACTGTGTAGAGCAAAGCAAGGACTTACTGGGAATACATGCAACAGGAGCTTTGTCTCTTGGAGCACAATTATCAGTGAAAGAATAAATGATGGTTTATTCAATATTATTAGTACTGCGTCTCCTCACTACTCCTCTACATACACTGGCAGGGATTGTGGGCACCCACCTTTTGGCACAGGTAATATCAACTCTTTCAGAAAGCAAGGAGTTAATGTTACATTTTAAGGAGAAAAGTCACAAAGGAGAAAGAATGGCAAGTGACAGGCAGGGCCATAGCTCTGCACAGGGATTCCCAGGCTGGTGAAGGACTCTGGGTTTCACTGGCGGCAGTGTTCATGTGACACTGGGAGTAATGCTGCCCTTCCGCAGCATGGCTTAACCAGACAGCAGCTGCCATGTAACCATAACATGTTACCTACAAAACCTGGCAAGTAAAAGGTATTAATTGCTTAAACCTCTAACAAAAGAAAGTGCATTCGTGCAGAGGGGGTGATAGTGGTTTTCTGCTCCCCCCCCTGAAAAGCTGGCTCCTATTACAATAATTTATATATTGGGATTCTTTTATTTTACCAGAAGTATTTTGGATTTGTACATAGAACATTAATTTAACAGTTCCAATTGACTTAATATGTTTAGCCTCTTCCCACCAAGCTTTAAAAGTTTTTCAGATGTTGACATTTGTTCAGGTAAGAAAGCCATTTCTTCATTTAGTGATCATTTTAGAGGTTCTAGGTGACCTGTGTCTGGATACAAAATAATAGCCCTTTCACAGGGTGAGGGACGGAGATCTTTGTGTTTTAAATGAGAGCCATAATGGCAATACTTGGCAATTTTCAGATCAAATGCAGACATATTTCTTTGACAAGAATACTGAAAGATATTCTTCGTTCCCATGTGATATGATAACCACACTTAAAATATTTTAACCCCTTGTCAGCCAGAGTTAGAAAAACTTCTTTCAACAGATTAATAAACTGTCAATAAAGACAGTTTCCATTAACTCTCAAAGCATTTATTTAATGCTAAAACAATCCTTACCTGTATCTTATTTTTACTTTTAAAGTAGTCTGAGCAAGAGCATTCTACATACAGGAAACTATTTTAACTAGAAGAATTCTATATATACATATAGAATAAAATAATTTATACGTGTATATATACACACATACGCTCTTTCTTTCTGAGCAAAACCACTTGGAATGCCTTAATCCTGGCATGTCAAACTGGGAAATGGCCCATAACTAAGCTCCCTAAACCCATGGAATATGGATTATAGCCAACAAACTCTTTCTGTATGGAGTGTCATAGATGGTGACACAAAACCAAACACTCTGAAAAGAACTCATCACCTCCTCAAACTTAGTTCACTCTTTTACCTCTATTGCTGTAGTACCAATATGTCTCCAGCAATTTAGGGCTCTGCTTTATAGAAATGTTTAAGGAACACATAAACACATCTGAATTCCAGTTAAAAACAAGGTAGCATGAGCACAAGAGGCACTGAGCAAGCAAAAGGAATGAACTGAGACCATGTGAGATCGGTGTCAAGATACTTCAGGGCAGTTTTTATGAAAGGCCATGAAATTTAATACAAATTTCATGTAGAATAAATACTTAAGAAGTTAAAAATACCACGTATGTAAAGGAAGAATCCAAATGAGTTTGCATGTAATGGAGTTGACTGCAGTGTAAATGCAGCAAGTCTAACAAACAGATGGCTAAATAAGAACTAACAGTAAATCATTTGAAAGCTTAAGTAATTGATACATGACTATTTTCACTTCATCAACAAATTACATTTGATTGTTTAGTTGTGTAAGCCAATGTGTATCAGTGTCCAAACCACAATTTCATCCAAAGATACCAAATTCCAGAGGATGACCTTTGCAATCACCATGGTATCATGCAAGACTCCCACCAAGACAATTAATTCCCTATGTAGCTTTATGTTGAAAAGTAACTGAGCTAATTTCAAGATTTATTTTTAAAATGTAAAATCTCTAATTGTGGGCAGCTAACACTATGGGTCTTTCCAAATACTGTTGGAATATCACTTCTGAAGAGATTAACTGATCAGCATTGTAGGCCACCAAAAAGATAATTTATTGCACTGAGCTGAGCTATGTAATTATAAATTACACATAGAAAAAGCAATATAAATAATAACAACAAGGAATGTCACTGATCTTAATCTAGTCTTTGTAGAAGTGGAGGTCTCACAACAGCTGACATTAATTATTCTTGCAGAGCAAGAACTACAAAAGCTTTTCTATTTTCTCACTTCTTTCTAGTAAACTGCTTGCTTCAGCAGACTGAAGCCCATGCTTAAGCTCTTGTTTTACAGCAGTTTAGAGTCAATAAATGTTACCTAGTGACTACTGTATCCTGTAGAAAAGCTAAGCAGTCTGAAAACTACATTGAGTTCTAGGCAGGGAAAACTTGCAAGCTGTCTTAGGAGTTTCCAAATGTACTGGCAAAGGATTCTGTGCAGGCATGCGTGTGTGAGGAACGCCTAATCTATTATGGGCAAATAAATAATAATGTCACCCTTGATTAAGTAATGAGTTGTGTACCTTACATTTGTAAAGATGGCAAAGAATCACAGCACAGGATGACGTGGTTACTAACACCCTAGCTATAAAATCTTGCTACTGAAACATTAACTACAATATAAAATACTCAGCAGTATTGTGATTTTTCCACTTCTTTTTTTTCCCCAAGTTTGAATGCTAATATTAATAAGAGAATGATGTAATTGATTAAACTCATAACCACTTTCTGCCAAAAGGAAAATAAACACATTGGAATGACATCTGGCATTAAGTCTCTGTTTTCTTAAAAACATGTTTATACTTTCTGTTTCTCAAGACACCAAGGACAACAATAAAATCTGTATTCTGACAAATTTTACAGCACCAAATTAGTACTAATTAGTACTTGGAATTTTAAACATGAAAATATTGTACTGTCAAGAGCTCTCCACCTAAGTGTATGTGCACAGCTTCCACCACCAAAGTATTTGACCTACTTGTATTACTACTAGGAGTGACTAAAAATTACAGTTGCTTTTGCTAAAATATTAATGTTCTCTTTTTTATGGTAGCTGAAAGGACTTTTAGTCAGATAAGCATCATAAAGGTAGTTATATCCACTGATCTATAGGATGAAACTGAATGTGTTAACGATTTTTGCCTATGGATTGATTTTGTGAATTTGTTTGGTTTGTGGTTTTTTATAGTATTCTTTATTATGAATTTAATTCAAATTACTCTTGAGATTATGTGACATTAATCAGCATCACAAAATGTTGATAGTTCTGAGATCCAATGGTAGCATCACAGTTTTTACATCAATGCTGAAGCTGTCTAATTTTCTAATAAATTGTGAAATGTTGGACAGCAGGTGCAAAAACTTTGTGGCACAAAAAATCTCAAGAAGCAAGATTTCCCTCTCCAACACTATAATAACAATGAATTTAATAATCTTTCAGATACCCCAGCTTTGTCAATCCAGCTATTCTAAGACAACAATGCAGGTACATTTGCAGTTTTAGAAGGAAGTTTACCCCTGACATCTTAAAAAAGAAGAGAATGTCCTCATCCTAAAGAAGAAAGACAGCTTCCTCTTTTGGGATGGGTCACTGAAAAAAAAATCCTAATCTTGGAATTTAAATGGTGGGGGTTAATAAAATAGACTCCTACTCAGTATGACAAGTACTTGACTCTTAAATCTTGAGAATAAGTAATGCCAGAAGGATTCAGCAAATTCTAAGAGGTATCACCCAACCTCAGCAATTTTAGAGTAGTGCCATCCAAAGAGGAACAACATTTTCCCTTGGGGCACATTATGGTCCTATTCACGCTATCTGCTGGGTACTTTTAAACTGAATTTGGAGGCAAAAATCCCTGCTCAGTAAATATATGAATAGTATATGTGAAAACCAGCAAGTTTCTTTTCTCTCACATTTTGTGTCACATTTTGTTTACTCTGGAGAGTGCTCCTCCTGTGCTTTTGTATTTCATGGGCCCATACTGCTTAATAAGCCTGCAATAAAGACATACATTTTAGAGGAACAGGGAATATAGCTAAGAAGTATGGAGTGGCAACACTCATTCTTACTTTGTTACCTCCCTAAATATTAAATCTTCACTAGCAGGGAAACAAGGCAGTCACATGAGGAATACTGGAGAGTTACAAGCTGTGTGGTGCAGCATTTGGTCTCTGTTCCCTTTCCCATTTATCAGTTTTACAGATGGTTAGAATGAGAAAAAAATAGAAAGAGGATCTCAAGAGAAGAAAAATACAATGGGGTAGGATATCTCCTAGGTAAATAGGACAAACTGTTTCAATTCACACAGCATTTAAAATCCTCAGTAGTGAAAGCTTTATCATGTGCAGAGGTAGAACAGTAGAACACAGAGAAAACTTGTGATTGACAAAATGAATCATTTTGATGCATTACTCTTAGATCATGATCCTCTTTCCTTTGAGGTCAACACCATGATTCCATTGAAATCTAATTTCACTCTCAAACTATTCATCCATCCCAGTAAAGGAGAGAACAACACTGTGCTAAGTATGCAGCTGCACTTTTAGCAGACCTTCAGTCAAAACCAAACTTCCTTGATGCAGATGTAAAAAATTTAATGAGCCAACATAAGTCTGGAAAATGTAGAGATTTTAGTTATGACAAAATAGTAAAGTGGGCTGTTTTGACCTCTAGCAGACCATTTTTTGAACTGAGTACTTGCAATTGAAAAGGGTAAATCAAGGAGTAGAGAGAAAAAAAACCCAAAAAGTTATTCAGTGTAATAGACTAAAGGTTTCTTATTAACAAAGTGGTTTTTTTCTGAAAAGCATGAAATAGACTAAGCAGAGAATAATGAGAGCCATCAGAGAGATCCACTGATAACAGAAATTCCAACACTGTGCAGATTTATTTTTTGGGAAATCTGAGATTCTAACATCAACTGTTTTTACTGCATTATCTCCTTTAGCATCAGCTGGAATCTGACATGCATCCATCAGCAGAAAATCTGGAATTCCTACATTGTCAGAATCTAACAATATTAGTCCCAGTAGATCTTTTACAAACAGTTGTCTTCCATGTTGTTCCAATATACAATAGAAACAATACTGTTTTCATCTTGAAACAAGCACTTTTTATTGAAGATTCTTTAAGATTTATTATTTTAAACTTTATGAAACATAACAAATATGCTAAAGAATTTCTCAGCAATACTGCTGAAATAAACTATCACAGAACCAAATTTAGTGCAGTGTGCTATGTACCAACCATTCACAAAGTAATGTCCTGGTTGATTTTTTTAAAAATAAAAATATCTCTAATGTCTTCTGGGTCTCAACACTTTGCTCTTCTGACAAACCCCTGTAAACAGTGCAAAGACAGGCCATGCACTCAGAAGCAGATAAGGCATGTCACATTTTGTCTTCAAAATAGTCTATATAATTCAAAATAACTGTTGCTTGAACTACTGAAAACAAGTATGTGCTTAAGGAACAGTTAGAAATGCTAGCCTAGAAAGTTTGCTTTGGCTAACACAGTTTACCTTAATATGATGTGTGGAAAGCAGAGGGTATAATCCAAAGTGACCTACGATTATGAGAGTGCTTGTTAAACATTTCTTTTTCATGAAATATATAGTTTGGTTGTTCCTTACCTCTGTTTTCCCATTCTCTGTTGATTTACTACATGGCTTTTACATAGGCAGCTGTCTGTTGTTGTGAAAACAATGCTGAGCTTGCAGCTTTATTTTAATTCTAAAGCTGAACTGGTTTTAAGATGGAACTTAGCCAGCCTCTGAGAAGAGCTATGTGACATGACTCACTGTAGGAGAGAGAAGGGGACTATGGGCTGTCAGTCCCATCTTCTACAGAAAAACTAAAGAATGGCTAGAATGAGTTCTTTTAGCTGAGGTGTGAGTTTTTCATTTTTTTTAATAAAGTTGCCTATGATACTCCAAAATATTTCTGTCTTACCAAGAGACAATAGTTTTGAAAGTGAATTTACACAAGAGCTTGATACTATCTAAGTTTTGCAGTTTTTTGCTTTCCAAACCTTACAGGAAGCCATTGACTACAAATCTATGAAATGAAGTACGGGCATATTCTTCTTGAAGGACCAGAGACTGTACCCTGCTGCCAGAGATCATGAGGAGAATCAAATTGGTTGGTTGTTCCAGACACCTGACTTTTACAGAGGTATCTGGTTTTCACACATTTAAAGCAGACTCATTAACTTCATTGGGAGTTTGCTCATCAAGACATGCCTCTTGTTAGGGTTTCAAAAGATGGTTAGAACAATACAGTACAGGAAGAAAAGTTTTGAGCTTTCTGTGAACTTCAGCAGAAATTAGCTTTACTAGGTTATTCGAAAAAGCTCCTCCTTTGTTTGGTACATCTCCAAAGGTTAGTAGGATAAAGTTCAAAATACCACTAACTCTTAATTTCCTGAGAGCAATCCAAATGTGATAGAAAATGGTATGTAAATAATACTGTGGTCACAGACAGGATGCCATAAAAAATGTGGTGGTGGGAAAAACTGAGGGTAGATGACAGCTTTGAACAAGAAAAACCTCACACTCCTGGTGTGTGGAATTTCCAACTCCAAAAATTAAACAAGTTTTACACTTAAATAGTAACAAACTGCTCTCTGCATTTGATTCAGCATGTTACCTCAAGAAGCATATAATGATAATGATAATGATAATGATAATGATAATGATAATGATAATGATAATGATAATGATAATGATAATGATAATGATAATGATAATGATAATGATAATGATAATGATAATGATAATGATAATGATAATGATAATGATAATGATAATGATAATGATAATGATAATGATAATGATAATGATAATGATAACAACAACAATCCTAGGCAATGCCAGAATCAATATCTTCTTGAAACTTCATCTAAATGTAAAACTGTCACCCCATTCAGATTACTGATATGCTTCACCTTTAATGCCTACTCTTTTGTTTATATAATTTCTTAGACACAGCTATAAAAGAATAAATATGTATGTTCCCATTCCTTTAACCCATTTGGTAATAAGGAACAGCTCCTTAGCAAGACATCCCAACGCACTTCTTCATAAACAAACACAAGCTACAGAATGCAATGGAAAATCAAACCATTAAACATAATATGTACCTGCAGAAGTAATCGCTCAAAGGCAAGGAAATTGTCCCATTTGGAAGTCTGGGGGTGTTTCAAAGTCTGGACTGTGGCCAGCACAAGCTGTAGAAGACCACAGTGGTTCTCCAAAGCTTTGAGGTTGTTTCGGAAAAGCTGAATGTATGAGCTGAGTTGTTCAGGGGTGACTCTGCCTGTAGAAAGGAAAACAGGACACAGCATTCAGTGGAGACAAATGCAAAACTAAATGTTTTAAATTATTGTGAAAAGGTTATAGAGAACTTTAGAGGCCTCTCCACTATGGGTCTGATCTTAGCTTTGCTGCAATCACTGGGAGCTTCAGCTGCAGCAGCAGGTCAGGACAAAGACATCATCCATGAATTGTGCCTTGAGATATGTAATATGGCAGGTTTTTAACAATGTACAACAGATGGTGACATAAAGGGTAATACTTTTGTTTTCAGACAAAGAGGGACATTCATTTCAGCTAGGGAAATAATATTTGATGACTACTTCTAAACAATATTTCTGTTTTTACCAGAAGTCCAATGGGATTTTGCGAGTCTTTTACCTTACAGCAAATTCAAATGTTCTCACCACTTCCTGAGGGTACATTTTTTGATCAGTCTTGACTCAAGAAACAGATATAATGTTGTATAAATGACGCAAGGAATGATTTTTGGAGCTGTTCTTGGAAGGGACATTTCCAAGGTGCAACCCTTCAGTTTGTGACATGCAGTAACCACAGCATGATTTCACCAGCTGTTTGAAAATAAACACCCCCATGCCCACGCATGGTCCTGTAGATCTCTTCTTATTAGAAGAGCATGAGGGCACCATTTGGGCCAGATGAACACTATGGGATTAGCTGTTTATCCAACATTAAAATGCCATCTGAACTGCTCAAGCAACTTATATTTTGGAAGGGATCTCTTTCAGGAAGGAAGGCAGCTCAACTATCCCAAGAAAATCACCACAGATGGCAATTACACATGCCATCAACAGACAGGCAAAAATGGTGTCAAAACACCATCCTAGCTGCAAGTCTGGATGGCGACCCAGGCCAGGGCTGGTTCCTGGAAGCCTCTGCCAGTAACAAGTCATCTTCCTCAAGCAAAGCAGACCTAAAAAGCAGGGATATATGAGATAGAGTGAGGAGGATCCTTTAACTTAAATAGGACAATCTTTGGTGCCAGGAAGACATGCGGGTGTACTGATGCTTAGTGGTTCATAGCTTACAACACTGATCATTTCAGTCAGAATTTTTCCATAAAGGAAAAAATCTTGTAAAACTGCCACTGTGTTTCTTCTCTGTGTTAGGTTATATCACCAGTTAACAAGGCTCCCCATCTGCCTTCATCCTTTCTGTATCATATAAATGGCAAATAAATTATTCCAACAGTGAATAAATATTGAAAGCTCTTCCTCTTAGTTTCAGTGATATCAAGGGCAGTCTTTGGAAGAGCATTTAGATTTGGGAAAGCTTCTAAATAAAGCAAAAACACACGGGCTCTTTATGTGAATTTTAATGGAAAGCATCAAACCGAAAAGTCAGCAAATTAACACACAAATCAAGCTGACACCACTCAGTGGGCCAGAGGGCTGACAAAAGGCTTCCATGGTTAGCCCACATAGGCTAAAACAGCAACCATGGCCATGTGTGTTTTTAGACTAAACACTGGAGCTTTCAGTCTTGTTTTATTTCTTTTAAAGCTGTGTCAGGCAGATTTACACGGTGATTTGAAAATGTCAGTCCATGATGCCTTGCAGCATACCTTTGATAATGACTGCATTATTACCCAGAGCAGTGCTGATATATTGTAGTATATTCAAAATCTGATAACTTGCTTCAATTGAGAAAATGTGCAGTTGCCAGCCCTTCCTTCATATGAATCAGAAAAATAGGAGGGCTTTCAAGACTTCTGATTTCAATTAAAAAAAAAAAAAATCAAGAGTTTTGTTCCACATTGTTCCTTGTGAAAGCGAATCCAGATGAAGCACCGGATCAATTTGAGAGCCATTCAGCACCATTTTAGATAAACAATCAAATTCTTTCCCACCCTCAGAATACCACCAAAAGAAAGTCCAACACATATGTAAGTACAAGGAAAATCCTGACCTTAGCAAGTCATTAACAAAACTTATACTGGCATTAAGGAGTGCAGCATCTCATCTGTGATATTTACAATACCCCTAGAACCACTTAGATCCAGGATTTGAGAGTTCCAGCCAACTTCTACACAGCAATCTCCCTGGACAGCTGGCTGATAAATACAGTTCCAGTATTCTACTATTCCAGTAGCTGAGGAAAGGAATTTGGGAAAGTAATTGGTGGTAATCAGCAATTAGATGACTTTTCCTGAGGCCTAAATCCTCATCATCTTCCCTGCTGCTTGCTCACAGAGGGAGATTTCAGCACAACAGACTACTGCTAATCTAATTTCAACCCTACCAGCCCTTTGGGTTTTTGAAGTCCCTCCGTTGTTTCAAATTGTTTCATTGCAATGTCCCAGGTAGGTCCTAAGAAATCAAGAGGAGATCTATTTCAACCACATCATGTCTTAACTGTCATTTGGTTCTCTTAAAGCATATTTCAAAGTTCACAGGCAGAACATGGCAACTACTGGCAAAAGGACTTCAGCGCAAGTGTCTTGTCCTGCTCTCTTCTTCCTGCTCCATCACATTCATGCATCTCTCCAAACTCTAGAACCATGCATAGTCAGAAGTCTCTGTGGGCATCAAAGCCTGACTGTGAGAAATACATTATGCTGACAAAGCATTTGATAATTTTTCAATTCCTGGATGGGAAAAGGAAAATCTTGACCTCCACCACTGTTAGGATTTAAAAATACTGATAACCTTTTTGAATAAATGCCAGGAATTCCATATTGTCTAAGAAATAACCTTTGCCATTAACAGTTATCAAGCAGAATGTGCGAAACAGGTATATTTGTCCCAAACTCAGTCAACTACATCCCAATACAGGACTTGAAAAAATGACGTCTACTGAAAGCAATATTAAAACAAAACAAAAACCAACCACACACACACACACATAAAAACAACTACAAACCTCAACAACAACACCACAAATCACCCCAACACTCTGAAGCCTCAAGCCTCTTCACAAGTATAAGAGAGAGGATAAAATCAGTAAGGTAGTCATTGGGAAGTATCACAGACAAACCCAAAACTTAACAAAATATAGGAGGATGGGGAGCAGGTAAGAAAAACAGACTGATGACATGAGAGAACTAATTCAGCTAAAAAACAATGAATGGCTAGTTTGGCACAATTAACACATTTGTGCACTAAAGAAATAATCTTTGGAAACAGAATGAAATAATAATGCAGGGAATGAAACTGGATATTGCAGAAACATGACAGACTAGTGGCCAATCTCACTACTGAGGGACCTGTCTCTTCCAAAAAACACTGAATATCAGTGTGATGAAGCAACCCTGTGTTCTAACAAATGGAAGATAAAAAGTAAGACATAACAGAGACTAGACTAGCCTAGGAAAAGAGAAATCTAGCATTTGTGTCAAAGAAATTATGAAATTAGCTACCTTATTTAGCTGATATCAAGAGTGTGAAAAGCTTCAGGACAAATGTCCAAGAAAAAAAATCTTACACCTAAAAATGGGATAAAATGCAAAGTACATTTCTCAAAGAATATCATGTCAAATTGAGATGTAACCAATTAACAAATTAATTATAATACAAATGGATTTAACAAAGCATTAATTGTGCCATAACCACATTTGAGTGCGAAAAGACTAGGATTACAAGAATTGTAACATACCTAAGAAACACCCACAAACAAGAAGTACTAGTATATGAAAAGAAAAGGTAAAATAAGAGTGTTCCTCTGTGTGCTTGTACATATTTATACTACAAATTTTAGTAACAAATGGTGCCAAAACAGGTGCTGTCAGAAGCTTGTGGAACATCATTAATATAGAGAAAGAGCAGCCAGCAGTTCTGGATTGCTTTGAGTATTGGACAAATGTAAGAAGGATGAAATTTATCAGTATAAAAATGATGCATTTTGAGGCTAGGGTAAGAGCTGCAAAGGTGGAGTTAAAACCTGGAAATGACAGAAGGAGGAAATAATGTCTAGGCTTCTTCATTGTAAAAGAGCAGGTACAATTCCTTTCAAGTGATACAGTTGTAGTAAAAACAGAGGCCATAGAATGCCTCAATATGTAGAGGCCATAGATATGCCTCAATACAAAGCCTCTCCCTCCAGGAGTCTGCTCTGTGCAGCTCAAATCACTCCCATTCCTGGAAGTTTAATTCATACTGTGATGCATGCACAGAAAGTCACTATAACAATTAGGATGACAGAGAACTAAAGTTAGGAAAGCAAGACAGAAATGTCTGGCTTATATGGGCTCCCTGCATCAGCTGGGGAAAAAAAAGAGGTCTCTTTGGACACATAAAAAATATTTACATGAAAGTTCAATACTGGTACTACAACCAATGGGGATAAATAATACATGAATATATTTACACAAGACATTAAGAAACATCACTGTATCAGTCTTCCCGTAGTGGAGGCAAGAGTGGACGCAAACAAATTTAACTTGCTCTAAGGTGAGGTTTGATGAGTGTCTAATGAGCAGCTGCATAAATGTTCACAGGCTTAATTCAATATAAATGGCCCACTTCAATCCTCTATTCCCATGGTAATTAATTTGTAAAAATACTGGTTGAATTCCACCTCCAACTTTCAAGAATTTAGAGCAGATCTCAAAAGAACTGCAGAACAATTTTACCTACTTTTCAATTACAGAAGGTGCTGCTTGGTTTTGATTTTGTTTTTATTAATAATTAATTGAATAAATAATTTCTTGCTAAATAGGAAAACAGCAGCATGGAATATCAACATTTTCAATGTTTTACCATACCAAATAATGCAGTTCATATTACATGTACAAATGATGACATGCACAATTAGTCTGAAGGGAAGAAGTATTTCTGTTACTGGCAAAGCAGATCACTCAACATAGACATACTATAGCAGAAATTACCAGCAACTGATATTAAAGGTCTGTCAAAAATCTGTGTTTGAGTAGCAAAAGTAGACTGAGTGGAATAGAAAGACTTTCACCTTAACAGTTAAACAAAAAGTCAACTGGACAAACCACATTCGTAGACATTAACACACAATTTACAAGTATAACTTTTTTCCATTTGAAATTAATGCTGCAGTCTATGTAGTGCAGTGCAGGCATTGCTTCAAGAATATAACTATTTTTCAAGATGGATTTACTGGTAGAAGTAACTTTCTAAAATTCAGAATCCAAAAGCGCTTATGCATCCAATAAAAATTTATGGATGAACAAGGTGTTTAAAGAGCAAAGGTCAGAATTATCAATGCACTGTTCCAAACATCCAGGCCTTATTTTTTTCATATAATACTTAGTTAATTATCTCCACAGGGACAAGGAAACAAGTAAAGAGGAAAGTACATTTTGAGACCAGCTGAGTAAATCCATGGATGCTCTTCCAAGACTGCAGGAACCGCCAAATACACACAGCTTTTAACTTTGTTCAGTTTTATGCAAGAACACAGAGCTTCACTGGCTGGAATCCTTTTGCTGAGGTCCATTTTCCACTTGAAAGAATGAACAATAAGAAACAATCTTGGCATGCTTATGCTCACAGATGAGATTTTTCAAGTCAGTAGAGGGCTGAAGAAATCCAGATAAATTGTTTTCCTTGTCCACAATCTAAGCAACATAGACCTATCTCTCCCAGTAGCAACGCTGGATACTTGGGAGGAATGTAGAAAGCTCTTGTACTCCACAAAGCCAACTGGGCAACTGTGCTGCTAAGGGAGCTGGATTTTTGACAAACTGAGTCAGAGCAATTGAGCAAGGCAGATGTTGCCCCTTATGTCTCCTTGTTAGTCTAATTTCTAGATGCTGTTACTAACTCAAAATTCTTTTGTACTTCATGGGAAGCTTCAATAATAATCTTTAACAACAAGCGCCAGGAAAATAATTCAATCTCAACTTTTGCTTAGCTTACTTCAAAAGTCATCCAGCCTTTAAGCTGTTAACAAAGAAAAGAACATCAACTAATCCCTAGTTCTTTGGAGAGAAGGAAAGTAGGTCAGTATGGGATGCTGTTTGGCTGGCTTCTCCAGAATAAGGATCTGAAGAGCACTAAACCTTACAGCAGACTGAAAACAGATGTCTCAGGCTTATTTCTAACAGCACACGCTCATCTCCCGCAAACATGAGCCCATCTGTCCTGGGGTTTATGGTCACTTGTAGACCTCTCCCTTTTTTGTGGCAGAAACACCAGCACCCAGATAACCCCATGGTCACAGGTATGAGTACAAAGAGCAAGTCCCACTAGAGCAATGCCAGGAAAAGTCCCTTTTTGGAGTCTGAGCAGTCCCTGAAGTACATCCTAAAGTACACTGCAACAAGGCAGGGGCAGGCTCTTGCTGCCTGCCCCCACAGCACTGTGCCATCAAAGAAGAGTTGTGACCAGCCCTTGCTGACTCCCATTCCTCTTGCCACCTTAACAACATCTGCAGAACACAGGCATTAGAGGTCAGCCACTCTGCCCTGTCTATCATAGGCTTTCTAGCATATCTCAAGACCTTGAGGGAGGCAGAGCCTGTCATATCTCACGTCTGAAGGTGTGTATTGCAGGGGCTTTCATGGAGCCACAGACAATGGTGACAACTATGCTAATGTTTAGCAAATTCTGCAATAGAGGCATATACCCAGAACAAAAAAAGCTGAACTCTATTTACTACTCAGCTAGCACTTGCCATGTGAGCTTGAACATCTAACCCAACTTGGCTTCAGTCCCATCAGCTGTAGCATTGAGTTAGTTATCCCAAAAGCAGTGTATTCTCTATCAGTAGATGTGTATGGTATCATTAAATCCTTGTTTTAACAGTGTTCCTATAGAGCTCAATTATATATGGCCCAAGCCACATGCTTGCTGTTTTAGCTTTCTCTCCTAATAAGCCTTAATCTTTTATTACAAAACGGAAGCCACACTTAAATATGAATTCCATTGACTATTCTTTTGAAATTCTTTTACATGCCTTAAAACAAATAAAACCTAATCAATTAGGTGGGACAAATATAACTAAAGCACTCTAATACAGTCATCAAGATTTTTGGTTCTAAGCACCTAAATCCAGACGTCTAAATATGACCCTAGTTATGATTTATGACTCCTAAACCACCTACAGTTTCATGTTTTCAAATACATCCTGAAGGCTTTGACAAATATATAGTTTAGGTGTTTCAACATGATTTGATATTTTTTTTCTTTTCTGTCCTTCAGAATTTTGTTTTTAAATGTTCTGGCCCTTCAAATGATTGTTTCCTTCTCTGTGTACTCTACCATTCAGTTTTCCCTATTCTGATTGTTAAGTCAGTATGCACAGAAAAGTAACAATCATATCTAGCTAGTGTCTACAATATTCTCTGATTGCCCTCCCAAATATTAAAGCAATTTTTTAAAAAGAACTCTGTGAATAAACAGGTGAAATCTTGTCTTCCAGAATTAAGCTTCCCAGGGGTTATCATCAATATTAAAGTTGCAATTTAATACTGGCATACCAGAGCTTACCAAATACTCCTAAAAATCCTGAGTAAATATGCATAGGGGTGGATTTTATTACTTAGCTTTTACCACTTCCACCAAGTTAATAAATACAGAATACCAGGCCAACTCCCAAACAGACAGTCTCCAGCCCTTAAAACCCAGTAACCCCTGGAAACAGTAATTCACTGTTTCTGCAAAAGGACTTGAAATCTACAAATTTGGCTGAATCATGTCCAGAACACTTTAAACTTCTCACAGAAATGAATCAACTTGTTTGTCTTAAAAATAACACTCCCAAAGGAATGTCAGGTGGCTTGTGCATGTCCTCATTTAGCCCTACGACATATGTTCTCAGACACTGAAGCACTTCATTGTGTTCTTGGCACACTGCCCCAGAGAGAAGGAAGTCATTGTTCTTCTTTGGTACACTATTCACAGAACTTATTATTTCTCTTATAATTTCTGGAAGACTTTTGCAGCTGAGAATATCCTAACAATCATTTTGGGTGGTAGCAATTAAATAGGGATGGAAAACATGATGATGTATGAGTATGTACATATGTAATTCACCATGTCTCCGGTGTAACGAGTCATCCTTTGTGAGATTGAATGAAGAGGCTTACACAACTATACTTGGGGAAAAAAAGTGTTGGGCAACCCACACAGTTGTACTGAATTGCCATGTTCCACCTCCAGTTTTACACCTACAGACGTTGCAAGCACACCAGCATCTATTTTATCTTTGGTTTAAATCCTTTGGCACATGCTCTTCTCAGTGACACTTTGGTCACTTTGGACACTTCTACATCACTTTCAGCCACTTTAAGTTTGTTCTCCTTTCTTTTTTAACATAAGTAAATTCTAAAGTCCTTTCTGTGATCGTCAGACACACAAAGCACATTACTTAGTGCTGATACCCTCAACAGTGTTCCACCAAAGTGCAGGTGCCATGTGTTCCCACTGCATGCCAGAATCAGCATCTCCCAACACACACTCATCAAGTCTTCCTTGTGTAAAACACAGTCCGTGTGGCTGATGCACCCTACAAAATGAAGATATCACAGGACACATTATAGCAAGTTCTATCTTATTTTCAACCTTTCAGGCTGCTTCCCCACAGATATAAAAGAACAGCAAATGCAGTGGATTTCATTTTCTGAACTTGAAGTATTTTATTTTTCACCTAGATACAAAGAGGCTTACAGGACCTGCTCCTGTATTTTTAACCACATCTTGATTATTACAAAAGGACAGTCTACTGTATAGTGGTGAGTTTTTTTTTTTAAAAAAAACCTTCAAATTCAAAAATCAAAATATTTCGTTTCAAGACTGAGATGACACAATAGAACTCAATATCAGAAAAAACAAAGAAAGCTTAGTGAGTAAAAAAAGTCTGGTGTTTATCTGAAAAATCCCCACCAAATAAATTTTAGCAGAGAACAGAAGATGGTAATACAATTACTTCTTTTCAGGAAGTTGCATCAGCATTTATAACTGATACTTTACAAATTTGTGTGTGTGTGTGTATAGATATTTCTTTTCTTTTTAATCAGCTTATTTCTACAGAGAAGGACTTTTGATCTAGTTTTATCAGAACTGACTCACAAATGCTCAAAACCTGGAAGAAGCATTTCAACCTTTTCTGGACAATTTGTTTTGTTTGGTATAAAATTGTTTGCTTAGAGACTGACTTGCTATCACTACAGATTCCAGAAAATGAACAAGTAAAGTTAGTTGTGAAATCCCTCAAAACAATACCAGTTGCCGGTATATGTGCAAGTAAATGCTATTTAAATTTTTAAGCCTTTCACTCAAAATGATTTTCTCTTCATTTAAACAGTATAAAAAAATTAGTAACAACATGGATTTTCATTAAACCTTTGCTTCAAAACTTCACAAATCTTTATCTGCACATCAATGTTTACTCCCAACTATCATGAACATCACTGAAATTGTCTAGAGAAAGACACATTAACATAGGCTTTTCCTTATACTTTTATTAAGACAAAAAGACTTCATATTGAAGTTTATATAAGCTTTGCAGCAAGACATTGGGAAATAATACAGATAATGAAATTAGATATTTATAGAACTTCTGCAAGGGCAACACTTGTGTTTACTTTTAAATTTTCAAGAATTGTCTTCAATTCTAATCACAACCAGACACAGAAGGAGACTTGGCCCCATGTTTATATTTCTGTGTTTTGGTTTATTTTCTACAAAAAAAAGTTGATATAAAAATAATGAAAAAATTAAAACTTTATCCAAAAAAATCAAGGATCATAGAAAGACTAATGTCACACTAGTCCCTTCCTAAAAGTAACAGTAAAGTTTGCCAAATAGTCCTGTACCCATATGCCAACCACAATTTAATCAAAGAAAACATACTACCAACATAATTTTCTGTTTCCCACCACTGCACAGGGTTCTGTGTTTCACTTCCATCTGCTAAATGTTTCACAGCAGTGAAGTGCAAAGTAGATGAGGTAAGAAACACAAATACAATAGGCTTCACAATTTTATTAGGGCTTGAACCATTACTGATCTTATACCACAAGAAACTATTTAGCGTGCAGTACATTATTCACTGAACAATGAGAGACAATTGAGACAAAAATACCTTTACTGATATTTTGAAAACTAACTTAAATTATTTTTGCAAGAATATGAAGTCTCAGAATTAGAAATAAAGTAAAAAAAATTTCAACAAGACCTTGGGTAAAATGTGGTATTTAGTACGTCAGAACAAGCTGAAATTTTTCTTTAAACTTAAATCAAGAATGAGTACTCCCAATATCACACTTCTTTTTTAAGGTAAATTCACACAACCCATAATTAAGTAGTCATAAAACAATCAAACAGAAAAACTCTAACTCAAACCAACTCACAACACTCAAAACAAATTTGAGGAACGCTTGATCTGCTAAACAAGAACAGCTAAAAGCCATTTACAGTCACCTGCAGGGAATTCTTTCCTAAAATATGGAGGCAGAAATTTTGCCTCCTAATAAAATCCTTGCAAGAGAGAGGCTACAGAATGTTCCCCAATAATTTTTTTTAAATTTCAATACTATTCTGAGTAGTTGCAGTTTTGGATTAAAACCTTTCTGCTAACCTATTCTGCTCAAAATTTATTTTTGCTATGACTGCAGTTCACATTATCAATCTCAGTCTCTGTCTATAACCATGGCATGCTTCCTTGAAGTATAGGGCAGGACTTAACTCCCATGACCCCTTCCAAACTCATTCTCAGAAGTTGTGGCTGTTGTTGCAGTAGCAGAAGTCAGTGGGATTACACATTCCAAACCCTTCTTTTCATCTCTACAATTCAGAAGAGGATTTGGTACTCCAAGGTACTTTTTCTTCAAAACAGGATGTATAAATGACACAGATGTTCAAGCATCCATTTTTAACTGTCTTCTCACCTCTAGTGGATTTGAGTGTGTACATTTCCCAGAGAAAGAAATCCTGTACTTTGAAGGTCATATTGATACTCTGCCATTAAAGATAATACAAACCAGTGAACAAATAACAGGTAGATGTGAAGTGGTGTTTGCCCCAGTTTGTAAAGGAACATAACCTACTGAAAAACAATTTAGTAGGCAAAGGAGGGAGGGGACCAAGGAAAGGTAAGAGACAAACGAAAGATATTGGTAAGTTGTTAAAAAAAGAAAAAAAAACCCAGAAAGAATAATTGATTGAATCAGCTGAGCAGCTACAAGATTGACAGAGCTGGATAAGAACAAACTATCTAAAGCTGCCTTTTTCATTTTAGACTTTACTTCTTCCTCATGAAATACACTGCATTGCTCTGCTGGTTGAGAGTTCCTCCACTATTAAACTGATAGAATAGTCTACTAGTGGATCTGTGACCTAGGTCCTTCAAAGCTCAGGATTAAATGTGTCTGTCTAGTTGAACACGAATCAGCCATGTGCCCCTGCACTAATTAAAGTGAATCATGTACTAGGTGGCATCAGAACAAATGCAACTGGCAAGCAGAGGGAAGTGGTCATAAATCTCTATTTAGTACTTGAGAGACATATCTGGAATATGAAGTTTTGGGCTCCACAGTACAAGACACACTAGAGTGGGTTCAGAGAAGGGGCACTACAATGATTTAAGCTAGACAAAATGATGCACAAGTAAAGGCTAAGGGAGATGTGTTTGCTTAATCTCAAGATATGAAAGCAGCCACAGGTGCTACTGTCTTCATGGATGTGGTGAGTGATTACAGGGAAGACTGAATCAGACATCTTGGAGGTGCAGAGTGAGAGAACAAGAGGCCATGGTCATACACTGCAGCATGTGAACAATCAAGCTGTTCAGAAAAGCTGTTCATTTTCTCTGCGGGAGTGGTGAAGACCAGTGCAGAGTAACCAGACAGGCTGTGGAATTTAGTGGCCAGTGTTCCACCCACAGCATTAATATTCAAAATCCAGCTGAACAAGGTACAGTGTATCTAGTCTAAACTCTTAAACTGTCTTTGATTTGAGTAGGAGATTGGACTACATGAACTCCAGAGATCCCTTCCAACCCAAGATTATTCTACAGTTCATCCCTACTTGTTGATATCCCTCATTCTGTGCTATGATGGAAGCAGTTATCAAAAAGGGCAAAATTCCTGCCAGACCTTCTCAATCAACTTTATATTACATAATTCTTCTCCAAGGATGCACTTGATAAGAAAGGATAAATAGCTGTGCTCTCAAAATAAGCTTTCTGCTACTGACTTATCTTCTTTATCACCAAGCTTCTGCCACACAGTTGCCTCCACACCAACAGCTGTTTCCAAGCCCAGTAAGAACTCAATTCAATCATCAACCTGCACAGGATTCACACCAAGAGCAAAAATATTTGCTCCTCATAAATCACATGATTCTTTCAACTACAGGAACCTGTATATGCTAGACAGAAAAAAAAAGGCTGGAAAAGTTGCAAAATATGCACATGGATGTCTCTCTACATGTAGTTCCAGTTATTTTGAGATGTGCTTGTTTTTTCTTTTGAGTAACTATTTTAAGCTCTCAAAGATGCTATTCTGAGTATCAGCAGGTAAGAGTGAAAAGAAAATGAACAGGCACAATATCCAGCTTGCAAGAAGTATAATGACTAGCACAAACATGGCTCCTCAGCTGGTGATGCTCCTAAACAACACTACAGGCTAATGCAGTGTCACTTACTGATGAAAAGTAAACTTCTCCTCATGTCTCTCCATCTCAGCTACTTTGTCACATCTCCCAAAAAACAGAGAACTTTGTTGGTAGGAATATGAGTACCCTTCATCTTTTCTGTTACATCTAGTGAGTTACAGAAATTAAGTAGAAAGTTTAGCTGTTTAAGATACGCTTAAGCATGTTTAAGCATACTCTCTGCACATGTGGAGCTCAGAACATTTCTGTCCTAAACTGGCAAACCCAGATGATTATCAGAGGATGGGATCTATTTAGTTAGTTAGGTGAACCCTCAGCAGGGTTGAAGCCCTGAACTTCAGCCTGTTGTAACAATGCAAAGTGGAATAGCCATAATATCAATGTTTTTCCACAGTTCTCAATGTGGTAAATACTGTTCAGAAACCACCTTCATCAACAGTACCAGGGAAAGCCTGGTACTATCCCCACAATACTCAAAGTACATTCCCCTGGAAATGCAAAGGCCTATACAGAAGCCTCCCAAATAGGAACATTTCCAAATTTTACAGAAACTTGACTTCAAAGTCTTCAAAAACATTTAGCACACTGAGAAGCAAAAAGCCTTCCTGCCTCCGGGGGTGAATGATGCAACGAAACATCTGCTATATTGACCATCACTGAGGTTGGGAACATTTGCTTCAGGTCAAGACTACATTTTTAGCTGCACTACAGGGAAAAACCAGGAACTCACTATTGCAATAGGCTGGAAAAAAAAAATCCATTTGGCTAGAAAGTCTCACACTGCAGGACTGCTGTTACTTTTAAAGAGACAAAGAGCAGACTAATTGAACTTAAGAACTGCCTGTTCAGGATCCAGGCTGTACAATGGAAGGAATTCAGGTCTGAGAAAAGCAGCATTCCCCGTCTCCCTGGAAAAATGCCCTGAGAAGATCAGGGAGCCCTTGAAGGGGCAGTGTGAGACCCACTACTAGATATCTGGGACACCTCAGGCTAAGCCAGGCCAGGGCCAGTCGAGTTGGTACAGGAAGCCACTCACTTGATGAGGCTGCCTGGAGGAGAACTTTGGCTGCTGCCTTACTGATCCTGCTACTTGTTCTCCCAAAGGATTTGGAGACCAGGTAAACAGGCATCAGAGAAACATAACAAGCATCCCAAGAGCCAGTCTACAATATCATGTCTTCTCTGCAAAATGAGGAGTCATAGTATCTTCAAACCCAGCTGAAATCCAGGTACCTATCACTTACAGAAACATGCTGCAGAATGGATTCAAATACCCCACAGACCACACTGAGCTCTGCTTCTTTCTACTCCCTTGCAAGGACTTCAGAATCAGACTGGTGATATCTCACTACTTGTCTCCATCACAAAATTGTCCTAATCATTGGATTTTAGATAACCAAGATCAGACTTGTTATATCTAGAAAAAAAAAATATATATGTATGTACTTACCCACCTTATTAGTTCATCATCTTGGCTGGTAGCTTTTATCCTTAAAATTTATTCCAGAAATTTAGGGTATTGAATATTTTTATATTGGTCTCATAAACAACAAATAGCATGTTAAACACTGTTGCAGTCCAATGCAACTCTTCATTAAAAAGAAAATAATGTACATTTTATATGCTTTATGTTTTTTAGTTAAAGTATTGATCTACTGTATTGATCTTGTCCATTTTAAGCTACTGCTGTAAACTCAAAATATTATTTTGTATTGTCACACCAGAATGTCAGCATCTTCCTATTTCTATTCAAACAAATAATTCAATTCAACCCATACAAACCACCCCATCTGAAAAAGTTACAGCACTCTTTTTTTACTTCACAAAGACTAAGGCTTTGCTAATTTTATAATGAGTGTGATTTTTAAAACTGTATTTATACAATTCAAATGGAAAGAAACCAAATGGCTTTTCTCCCACTAACAAGGGCTTGTGGAACAGCACACTGCACTTTGTTTCTGTTACTGTACCAGTGTTTCAGCTTCCACCAGTCTCCATGCCAGGAAAAAGACACAATAAAGGAATTCAGACTCAGTCAAGGTTTACTGTGTTCTTTTCAAACAGAAGGGTAAGGGTGCTACTAAAGCCACAGAAGAACATTTGCAGCAAAGGCGTTACCACTGCCAAATACTATGCTAATAGTAAAGCTTTCAAGGAGAGAGTCAGGGCAGGCCATGCTCAGAGGATGATTAAGATATGCATCAGACTAATGGAGAATGGAGCAGGAAATTCAGGAATGGAAAAAGCAGTAATCTCTCTGCTGCTCCAGAGCGGCTTCATTACAGTCACTTACCAAGGGGTAGGCAGAAGTAATCCCTTTCCAGTATTTACAATTTCACTTAAATTTAGCACAATGCTATAAATCTTGCCCAAAAGCTATTAAGACAATCTTTTCTTCCAAAGAGCTTTTCAAAGGGATATTTAATTCTTTAAATAAAATGCATTTTAAATGCGAGGATTTTTATTATGTCGAAATAATTTACACCTATGTGTTTACACCTACACAAGAGGATATCTGACCAGAATTTGGCAAGTATTTACCAGCCCTCATCTGGGTACATAACACACAAATGCAAATACCTCAGAGGAAAAATGGAGCTGATGTATTTCTTTAAAAGTGTTGTTTGTAGGCTTTTGGGTTTTTCGAAATGTGTGTGTATATAGATTGACATGAAATATTTTAATGCCTCTTTATTTAAATTACATCTAGAAAAGGACAGCTTCACCTATTTACATGCAAACAAATACTTCAGACATCCCCACTATCACCTCCCTTGATACAACTAAAACAATGAATATGCAAATCAAGAATACCTGAAAGCAGAGCTCCAATCTACCCAACTCAAAAAATGTAACCATAATTGTTGTATCCTTTATTTCTCTTTTTTCTCCTTCATCAGATCTCTTCTCTCTTCCTGCTGCTCTCAATGGAAAAATATGGAATTCCCAGTGGCCTACAGACATTTGAAGGTGCTGGAGAGAAGACAAATGTCCCCTTCTACAGTTTTCCTACTCTCCATCCTTCTCAGGAGGAGGAAGACACATTAAGAAGATATCAGAAAGCAGAAGCTTGAGCTGTGTGTCCTCCCAGAGCTGTCATTGCTCCTGCCACACGCAAGAGGCAGAGAAAGAGGAAAGCTGGGCATCAGGCACATCCCTTGCAGGGGAAAAGTGGAAGCACATGAACAGAGCAATGAGCAGCCTTTCAAAGCTCAGAGAACAACAGAATTTCTTTTCCTTTCACTGAAAATACAGAAACAGGATGTGATTAGAGTTTCCCATCACTGCAAAGGGCTCCCATGCTGCCAGTGTCACAAGTGATGCAGTTTTTCAGGCAGGTGGCCACTGCAGGAGGGCTCAACTACACCAAATGGAATTCAAAGCTTTGCTTTCAAATGTAATTCACCCCTTATTTCCAGGGGAAAAACAAAAAAGCAAAAAAGAAGTACTAAGGAAAATACTCTTACCATCTGACACAGCTGGTCTTAGTAAAGAGAGTAAGAGGAAACTTTCATGCTAGAAAATCTCTGACATTTAATATCAAGGCCATAAAAAACTCAGAAAGTACCATAAGTGTTGAGAAAAACAATGTGCAATCAATCCACCAGGATCTTCCAACACAGGCAGAACCTGAGGTAAAATCATAAAAAACTCAAGTCCAAGCACAGAGCCCAGTGCAAGCATTTCCCTTCTCTCCAGCCAGAGTTGCCTCATATCACAGCTGCAGTGGAAGGAGCCTATCAATAAACCACAGCAATCAGGACCAGAACAGACCACTACGATTTTTTGCTTCTCAGCAAATGCCGCAACTGACAAACAGTACAGCTTCCAGCTTCCCTACAAAAAAGCAAGATGTTCTGCAGCATGGTGAACAACCAGTGAATGCTATATACATGTCCATTTTAAGAAGTCATTAACAAATATGTGTCATTGCACAATATGACATCTGGGTGTGAGTTTCGGGTTTTCTGCATTTCTGCTCAGTAAGAAATGCTTTATTTTGGTGACTGAAGTGCCCCCCTCTCCTTGTTTCTTATTTTATCCCTGTTTATCATTTATAAGACTACCTCAAACTTTACTTCACCCTTTGAATTTCAACTACAAAGTTAACAACTGATTATGATTCTAGTGCAAGATAAATATACAATTCACAGAAGAACAAAATTCTGTAAATATTACTTTATGCTACATTTCAACAACAACAAAAAAATCAGGAATTTGTTTCACTATCAACTCCTAATGTTTCCATACAGCAGTGCATCAGGCCCCTGTATGCAAGACATTTAGTGTCAGCCACTGTGATTAAAAACTAGGTTACTGCAGCCTTCACTGGATACCACAGGAAGGGAACACAGAGGAAAGGGTGGCTAAACTAATCATTCACGCAAAGGAGCAAAGGTCACAGATGGATCATTACCTCTTGAAGACAAGAAGCAATTACTTTTATAATAAAGATTAATTTCAACGTTAATAATAATAATAAGCATAATAATTGCTTTTAAAGTGTACGTCACAGAAAAATAGTGGAGGCTTCTTAACATTATTATGGTGAGTATTCACACATATATTAAAAACTTAAACAAGATTTTATTATTTACTGAACCTTCCCTCCTCCAGACAAATTTGTAATAGCCTTTTCTGAGCTACTCCTTTTCCACTTCTTTAAAACAGCTTACAACATTACTGTTACAGAAATCTAATATTTCTGATTAATAATCTATTAAATGCATGCTCTAGGTATTTGCAAAGTATCTTACAGTTGTAAGGAATTCATGAGTTGGTTGTACATCTAATTCTACAATATCTTGGCAGTTTACTCTAGGGTCACAGATAAAAGTCTGTTACTCTTATTCCATGAGGACCTTTCTCTCTTGATGAAAAGTTCAGCAAGAAGTAGACCTAACAGTATGCATAATACAAAAAACATTGCTGTAGAGAGCCAATACCAGTTTTTATATGCCTAATATATCAATTTCCACATTTTGCTGAGTATGGGACATGATGACAATGAGGTTCTAAAAGAGCTATTGAAAGCCATTGTGTCTTAATCTGTTCCTCTAATATTTTGAAAAATTGAGGTTTAAAGTGTGTCCAGACATGGATTTCAGCTTAAACTCCCCTGAGCCAGGCAGCCTTAACATAAACCTCATTACCTATGTCATGTAAATACTACCTAAATAATGTCACCATATGCAAGAGCTGCACAACTTTCAGTTGCTATTTACAATGTCTGCTTTCAGGACACAAATCTTGCTAACTTTTTTAGAAAAAAATCCTCATGCTCTGTAAAATATAGACTAGTAGCATTGCTAACCATTTACATGCCTTTAAAACCCTCCTTCTAGAACTCCAACGCTTTTCCATGGTTCTCAGTCGTTTCAAGGTTGTTGTATTCTTTAAAAAAAAAAATTGTCTCTCCCTTATATACCAGAAAGATCCTAAGGTAACCATGAAGGCCACCTGAAACCTGTTGACAAGGATGAAGAGGAACCAAGAATGGGTGGGTTTTGCCCAAGAGGGTTATGTGGAAAAAGATAAGCTGATATCTTTCACATTATTACTTTGCAAGGGAGACTGTGTCACATTGCTCACCCATGCTCATCTTAATAGGTAAATTTTCTCTGCTTGCAGCCTCCACAAGGTGTCTCCTGGCTTCCATCACAGCTTCCTTTTGTTTAAGGTTCATGAAAGACTCCCAGAGAGCTTTGGCAGCTGGATCACTGTAAGAAAATGACATGACTATAGTAAACATTACTTCAATAATGGAGTAAACTTACATCAACATTTATGTTTTGAGATGAATGCTTCTACTTACTAATCTCTCAGGTAGGCAGGATACAAGCAAAAATAAAGCGATATAAAAGCTTGATTATTCTTAGCAGAACAGTTGCTACAGTTTTACAGAAAAGCTAGATTTTTTTGCTACCAATTACAAAGCATTAGGATTCACATATAATAAATAAGCATGCCATTCTAAAAGTAACCACCACTGTTCAACCATGAGAATATCAGAAACAGTCCAAACTTCTTCAGTTACTAAAAAGCAATGGAAAGGATGAGCTCTAACATCCCCATGAGAGTTTATATCCCAAAGTTGGTACTCCCAGTGCTGAAGGCTGTTATAGTTTTGATGAACTACTGTCACTTTGGGTTTCATGGATTCTCCATATGTGAAATGAATAATCCATAGCAGAAATTAACTGTCCTTATGATTTCTGCAATTACAGATTTCCTTTTTGTTGTTGTTGCTGCTAAACTTAAATTAGGCATTTGTGTAGCTCATCTGCACTCAGTTCCCTGTCAGTCTTCTCCTTCCTCCAGGACACTGCACTTGTTGCTAGTGTGAATGAATTCAGTGTTCTCTCAGTGGCAAGGGAGGACAGGGTAGGAAAATCCCTTGCTTGGGGCTAAAGCCACACATTGGGATTAACTATGTTGATTTTTTTAAATGTATGTTTTGTTTTAAAGGAAAAGCTTCCCTCTGTTTTTTCCTCAGGAGACATTTAACTCCTAAAGATATTTTGATGTCGTTTACCACATGCTTATAAGCATGCCAAAACAAGCTTTGTTTCATGGAAATAGAAATCCATAATAATTCGATACCATTCCAGAGCAGCTGTTCTTACACTCTGCTGCAACAGCAGGGCTGTATTCAGCAAATCTGCGCTGTCTCCCAAACCAGGTAAGAGGATCACCAAGCCCCATTTCTGACACCCAAGCAACCCACATCCTCTGTCAAAGCCTGAGTGGGTGGAAGGACTATGGGAAAAAGGTCAAGTTATCCTTCTTCTGAACAAATCACAAATGAATAGGAAGTGCAAATCTCACCGTACTGCCATGGGTGGCAAAGAAAAAAAAATAAAAATCAGATGACCTAACACAGTCTTTCCATTTCTCTTTCACACAGTACCACTTGACCTCCTTCTAAACACAGGGGCAGGAGGCAGCACCTCCCAAAAGCAGCTGAGGCACCTGCACCAGCTCCCTCTACTCCACCACCAAGTGCGATCTGAGCACTGGTGCTGTGACTTTTCATGGGCAGCAGCTCTAAGAAGATTCTGCACAAGAAAAAACTACAGTGATATGCAACGTACAATAGTGCAAGAAATGAGAGATTTCCAAAGAAACTGGATGCTTCAATATAATATAAGAATTTATTTATGGAAAGAGCTGTCAAGCACAGGCACCCCAGGGAAGTGGTGGAGTCACCATACCTGGAAGTGTCCAAAAATTAGGAGATCTGATACTTTGTGGTATGGTTTAGTGGGCATGGGAGTACTCAGTCAAAGGTTGGACTTGGTGATCTTGGAGGTCTTGTAATAGCTCTGATTCTGTGATCCTCAGGTATGCTATTTTTACATATTATCTACTCAATTTACTCCCCACCCAACATCACTTGTAGATGCACTGTGTTGATCCTGTTCACCTCACATTCACAGGGGATGTCTCGCTGTCATTTACACCTGTGCCTGAGGTTTGGATTTTATAAGGCCACTGCATTGCCTGATAACCAATCCCTTCCTGGACATACAGTTCCAATACCAAATCTATAGAGATCAGGAACTGAACCTGCAACAGCAGGAAGCTAGGTTTAAAAATACTTTTTTCTATATTTGGAAGAAAAGAAAAAAAAGTAAAATTTCTGTATAGGATCTTTAGCCTGTTCTCATTCTCACAATTCTCTTCATCCCCATAAATGTAATCACAGAGTCTCACATAAACAAGATACCAGGAGCTGAGCCTTTCAAATAAAGGAAAACAAGCAACATAAGGAAGCTAAAATAAAAGCCTATCAGATTTTCCACATGTTTTTGTAGTCTCATCTTTCTCACTCTTATACTTCATAAAGGTACTTGGCAAACAGTAAAGTGTGGAAAACTCATCCTAAAAGCATCTATAGAAGTCAATAGAAGAGTGCATGTGATAAGGTTACACCGTTTTTCCATAATCCTTGCTGACTGCTCTCCCTTTCCACGCCATGTGTGGATCAGTCCCATCACTTCAGGTGGCAAGGTCTTAGAAAGCAACATGTATCACACTATTTTGTATCATCACTACCAGAAGTCCCTGTTTCAGCTGGTACTTCTACTTGTTAATAAAGTATAAAACCCCTCCAAAACAACAGACCCATTATTTTAAACTAAACAAAGAAACAAAAAATTAAGAACTAGTCATACTAATGCTTTAAGAAAGAAAAAAAAGGGGAGGGGTGTGGATTTACTTTTTGCTTTTTACAGTATATTCTTTTTTTCTCCTTTAGCCACAGTAAGTTTTTCTTTAATCTCAAAGATCAAAGTTTGCAGGACCCCTGAGAGCTGCTTTAATACACCAAAAATAGCAAAAAGCAAAACAACTATGGTACAGCCTTAAAGGAATGGAGAGTCAACCACACTCCTGTATGCTACATCTCTGTCATCCAGATTTTCTGTAGACATTTTTCTTCCCATTGCTTTGCAGAATAATTAGTGGTTTAGGTATCATATATATAACTATATATAAACAGGATGAGGGCAATGTATATCAATAGCTAACACAGTCAACTGACTAGGTCAATCCAGAGCAAACAATTTTTAAGCCCATTCTTTTTTTTTAAATATAACAGGGGAAAAGAGCCACAAAAGTACTTGTATTTTTTCTGCTGCTAACACTTTTCCCGTTCCCCTTCTATTACCCTTTCCAATAAAGGTTTTTGCTTTGAAAAACACCCACTCTTAACCTTCATCAGTAACAAGACAGGAATGACTGCTGGGAATGAGTCAGTAGGACACAGTACAGGGCTCTGGTGTTGCCTCTTGCCTGATCTGAGAAGTTACCACAACATTTTCCTTTTAGAGGTTTCTAACACTTGGAAAATATATTATCTTATCTTACCCTTTTGGGGAAACATTTGTCTGCAACTGCCTTCCAGCTCTTGTCATGGTGCCCTTCCCCTCCACTTTTTCCCATCTGCAGTTCCTCTGCTTTGGTGCAAATGCCCCAATCCAGTGACACTGGTAATCAGTGATTTCTATGGAACCCAGCACCCCCATTCAAATTTCTCCCTTGTCTTGCATTCCTTGACTTCCCAAGAACTATGTATTGATTTTACACATTATCTTATATTATATAATACACATTATCTTATATTTTACACATTAAAGTCAACCTTTGCACTCTGAAAGTAGTTTTCTGAAATGAAAAAGTTTTTTTTTTTTTAAACATTCAATGCATTACAAAAACCTTAAAAGATATTGTCTGAATGATGATGGTTTGCTTAAGAAAAATAAATCCTTTACAGTTAAACAACAGTACATCTCAGGAATTCAAAAACACCTTTCAAAATAAATGTCACAAAATTAGGTAAATATTACAGTACACACTGGTGTGCTTTTCTATTACAAAATGTTTTGCAGGGCACAGCAAACCTTACAAAGAGAAGAGAACACTAAAATGCAGGGGCCTTTCCAGAAAATCAGTTTCACCAACAAGGGTAGAGTTTTTGCTCACAGATTTGATACCCTGTCCATTTCTTTTATCACTATAATCATTGTATTGTACCTAATCAACCAGTTATATCAGAAAACAGAATTTAATAAAAACAAGCGTAGCACTAACCTGGCAGAAAATTTATTAAACAAAAATATCACATTAAGTCCTGAGAAAAAGTGTCAGTCTCTGAAAAGCCCCACTGGACACAATTTACAAAAAGCAGCCTTTGACAGACATCTCAGAATTGCAAATTTCTCCCTTTCCCTCACAGACAAGCTTTTTTAATGAGACATTCTCTGTTCCAAAACTAATTAAAATTTAACTGCATATAATTTGTACTTTAAAACAACAACGAAAAAGATTATAAAGAAAGAGGAAGAAGTCTAGAAAACTAAAAGATGCAGCTCCCCTATTTCTGGTATTTGCATTCCAGTTTTCAAAGCTGAATCAGGAAGACAGAGGACAAAAGGACCAAGTCATCAGATCCATAGTCTATACAAATCCTAAAATGAGACACCAGTTGGCAATTGTGCCAGGAAAAAGGTGCTGATGAGAACCAGTCAGAGAGACTGGGATGTTCCATGCTGACTAAAGCTTGATGCAGGTGCTTCAAGGAGACATAGAAAAACAAAGATCAAAATCGATAATAAAATTATTTAGCCATGAGCTGACTAACTAGCTGGCTTCTCAAATTTATAATATCCAAAGGAAAGACCACACAATGAAATCCGTTGTTTACAAGATGCAGGGCGGAAAAGCCAAAACCCTGAGCAGAAGTAAGGGTACAGTATGGCAGGCAGTCCCTTCGGTCATGGTGCACTGGCTTCAGCAATACTCCCTGTGGGGGAACTTGCTCTCATTCCCATGGAACTCCTTTCAGTAATGTGTTCTGATAACTAAACTATTTTGTTTGATCTAGACCTTTACAGGTTGATTATCAAATGCTTAATCTTCCATCAGTTAAAATAATTGTAACTTACTCTCTTGATCTGGTCTGGTCCAGTCCTGCAAGGACAACACTGCCAAGTTTATCTGACAGACAGAAAGTATCCCTATCCCTGGTTATTTGTAGGCTTAGAATCAAAGCTATTCATTTTGAACAAATTTGGGGAGAACAGGGGAGCTTGGTGGCACTGGGATGTGCTATTACCAAGCTGAAGATAGTAGTCTGGAAATAGGTGAAATCAAGCACCAGTCAATGGAGAGCAAACTCTCAGAGCAGATGCAAAACTAGAGGCAGAAATCTGGGGGCACTTACACTAAGGGGGCCCAGTGCTCAACACCACAATTTACCCTTGGCTGAAATGACATGTGACTTGCTTCATACCACCAGTACAGAAAAATATTTACTTCCCTTACTGCTTCAGGTCTTGTCTATTATTTACAAATTATTAAAATATGGTCTTCCTGGTCTCTAATGTGAGAGCAAAAGGTCAGGAAGTAGTAAGCCTATACTAGAAAATACGTTTATTCAATTACTAAGTGCTCCTCATTTATCATTATGTTTTCAGATGTATGATTAGACCATTCCCAACCCTCCTAACATTTTCAGTATCAGTTTGGCAATATATTTCTTCAATCAGCATGAGTAATTAACCAATAAAAACAAGTCAAACACTCTTGTCCAAGCAGCATACCATAATCACCAGAATTATCAGCCACACGTGTAGTCTCTGGCAAGCTATTGCAAATTATTATGATGTGATCTAATTTCCAGTCAAAGAAGATAAAAGTGACATGTATATTATCTATTACTAGATTTTTGTCTGGACTTCTTTGCCTAACAGGACAAATTCAGGTCGTCCTGTTTTCTCCTTATAAAACACTGGCATTTTTTTTCAGTTACATGTAGGCCTTGCCATGCCCCCAGGCTTACTGAAAAACAGGTCAAAAGTCTCTTCCATAACCTTTTCAAAGGCCAAATTGAGAAATCAGTATCTACATACAGTTTCCTTCACAGGTCTCCTGTAGCTTAAATGAAGGAAGAAAAAGATGACTTTTTACAGTTTTATTTTGATTTTAAACCTCTTGGCATCACGTGGAAGCACAGCCTATATCACAACATCATAAACAGCAAATAACCAGGTAGAAGACATCATATGAGCAAGATACTAATAAGGAAGAAAGAATAAGCAAATGTTCCTATTCATACACCTGGCAAAGGACATGGGATTTCAAACAGCAACTTGCTGACACAAGTTGACACAGGCTCTGAATAGAAGACAGAAAATAACTGTGAGTGGGCTTCAAAAATTAATCAACTGAAATGTCAGAATTTCAGCATAACAAAGTAGTCGTGTTTACACTTTCACAGATAAAAAAAAATCAGAAGGAAAATTGTGGTAGCCTCAACATGTGACAGATTCTGTGGTTATTGTATCAGCAAAGCTTTCACCTTTCATCTATATAGCTTTACAACCCAGCTGCGTCTGTATATTTTCACAAGAGGAAGGGAGAAGGGAAAAATTCAGTAAAGATTAAATTAGAGGGTCGTTAATACCACAAAGCTGCCCAAAACTGAGTGACTGCTAAAAAAAAAGGGTGTGCTGCCAAATATTGCCTTTGCAGTAACACATTTCTTTAAAGACAACACAACACCCACATTAAGTGCACAGCACTTCAAAAAACAGCACCAGGTGGTCAGAAGAGCATTAGTACGAAGGACAAATCCATTGCTGCAATATGCCGTTTGAATACTGATGAAACAAAAAGAAGGACAAGCCTGTGATAAGATGCAAAGATTTGGCTTTGAGCCTGGAGCAAAGGGCCAGGTATGAAGAGACATCCTCCCTCCTCCAACTGCCCCATGGTTTCAGAGACAGCAGAGGCTGCACCGGATGTGCTGTGGATTCCTGGGGACAAGCGCCAGCCTGACAACGTGGTGGGGACAGCACGTCCCTGGCTGCACCCCACCACACATACAGCTGCCCCCCATTGGAAACAAACAACAACATCTGGAATAGCATCCCCGGAACAGCAGCTCCTCCATGCCACAGGGATTGTGTGGACATGCTGTGGGGAATACCAGGTGGATGAGAAGAGCTCCACACGGCCACGTTCCCAGAACACAGCTGGGCTCAGAGAACGAAGCTGCTCTTCATTTCACCCTTCTGAAAGTCACCAAACAGCTCCAACATAATTTATCTAAAATTTTCCATATAGAAACAGCTATCAGTATTTCCAGGAGCTCGGTCTCTAGCATGGCTGCAATTTGAGCATATCCCAAGCATGTGCTCTTGATGGGCTAGGCTAATGTGTGTTCAACTAAAGAGTCAGCAATACTTTACTCAGAGAAAAATACAAAATCCACAAAATTTTTGTTTTCAAATAAATGTAAGCTGCACATTCCCAGAAGGGACTAACAGTATTTCTAAGAAAGCAAAATAACATTAAGTTTTAAAGTGGTTCCTAGCAGTGGGCTGTCATTGTGCTGTTGAACATTTTGTACAGTTGGCAGATCTGCTCAGCCTAATTAAATGCATTTCAGACAGTAGAAACTGGAACTATATTCCAATCCATCCTAACCTTAGAAAAAAAACATACAAAAAGCTAATGTCATCTTGGTAGTGTGCTTGCAGAAAACTGCAGGAGAATAAAAATTACCACCTCTGCCATAGATTAGCAAAAATTTTGTAAAATGGCATAACACACAAAACCTTTTTAAAAAGAAATTCTTTGCAGCCCTTCAACTTAGAACATTATTCTCACATCCTCACTTAGATGCATGTTAAAATGCTTCCATGTATTGGTTTTTATGATTAGAAAATGAAGCAAATAGTACAAAAAAAAGTGTCCAACAGCCAACATTAAAGAACACAAATGTATTCCTGAATAATTTAATGGTCATTTCCCAGTTTCACTCCAAGCCCTCAAGCCACTCAGTGGGTGTAATCTGTCCTAGACTCAACTGTGGCTGTATACTTTGGCACCGAGTCAAAACAGAGAGGTTATTGTTTGATTTATATGCCAAGGGCCTCTTAGATAAAGGGCTAATGGCAGGCTGATAGCTTCAGCCTTTGCATATGGTGTTTATACAGACCCTTCTTTCCCCTCCCTCCTTTCTGTGTATACTCCAGGAAGGCTGTGTCACATCAAGATCAAGTTAATTAATTAACTCATACTAGCATAATTTGATTGATAAAACAATTGATTCACTAAAGGTCACACAGAGTGCTGTTAAAACACCAACTTTTCTGCCTCAACAACACAAGGTTTTGAGACTTGCATTTTTCCACGCTGCAAACAGGAATTTTAGAGAAATAATCTCACTAGAAAAATAGATGAAAGAAGTAATTAATCTGTCAATTAAAGTGTACTGCAAAGTTCAGAAAATATTCAGTGCTTCAAAAGATACTTAAGCAAAAAATAAATCGCATCCTACAACAGAAAGGGTCACGTAAATGAATTCTCTATATTGTTAGTTCTGCAAACTATTGAGCTTCTCCCAAAAGAAAACTAGAGGTCTTGTATATCTGATATACTTTGCTATTTAGTATACCCAAACTAGGAGTATTTCCTAGTATATAAGTTTCTATACTGTTAAAATACTTCAGAACAGAGTCCTGTACAGCCAAGCTATTATTTATTAGATTTTAGGAAACTTCATTATCAAATTATACAGGAATTACTTTTCTGCAAGACAAAAGCACCATCAATTTTAAACTAAAAAATACAATCTAATTTTAAAAATACAGACAAAAATCATTACAGTAAGACTAAATATTTAAGAGCCTTTTGTCACCAATTTATTTTAAAACACTGTTTTAAACAACAGACATATAAAAAAGAAGCTGCAAGGCATTTTAAAAGCAGCTCTAAAATAATATTTAAAATGTTGCAAATCAGCTTGCAGCCACCAAGGCTGAAGCGTTTTGAGCAAAACTGGGAGCTGCTTATCAGCCACCAGTTTTACAATGGATTCTCCTCTGGACTACCTGAAATATCTGTGGTAATAAAAAAGGTGACAAGGAATTTGTCAGTTCACTGTATGCTGTTCAATATCCAGTTACCCATACCAAGGAAGTACAGTATTCACTGGACTAACACAGTAGATTTATTCATAAAAAGGCAAGATTTGCCAATAGCAGTCAAGAATTTCTTAATGTTTTGCCTCCTCCCCTGATTTTACTTTGGCATGGGTCTCCTTGTGCCAGTAATACTGACCCAGCATGCAGAATCACTCTGCAAACCAAACAAGGAGCAAAGAACTTCCTTTGCCTACTCCTTGACAGCTGGGAGGTGCTGCCAGCCAGTTCCACAGGATACAGCCCACGTTTTCCTTCATTACTGGTTTGTCTACAGCTGACTCAACATGGCCATGAAAAACCCCAACAGGCAGAGCATTCTTTGAAAGCTCTGGCTCACAAAAGAAGGGTACATTGTGGAGTGCTCCAGAGGAAAGTTGGTTAAAACACACCAATAAGATAAGAAACAGTTACTGGACACAAGTTATTATATTCAAGCCATGATATGTAGCTTCACAAAGGCATACCTACAGATACGGACACTTCAGGTCAATGCCAGTCAAGTAAACTTGAATTTTGCAATCTTTTCAGACACAGGATCATAAAACAGATTATTGCTTACTATTAGGAGAAAAGAAACTCACAAGAAGACTCACAAGACACAACCAGTGACTAAGGCCAACAGTATTAAGAAAAGTGTTCTTTGAATTTCGTTATTGAACATCATGAGAGATTAAGTTTCTTGTTTATCTTACAAAGAAGCATATGGAAGTATGGGACAGGATTTTTACAAACATAGTAGCAAGGTCAAAAATATGTTGAGAACGCAAAAAATCAAAAGTTTATTTCAGACACAAAAAAATTGTGTAGAGAGTGATATCAAACCAGTTTTTAAACATCATCGTAATTTTAAATTGCAAAACTGCTGTTTTGTACAAACTATAAACTACTATGTTCCAAGAAAACCATGACCACTATATGCCAAACCAGGAAGAAATATGCTCCCTGTTATCAGCAGAGCATGGGAGAATTTAAAAATAAACATTTCAGGAGGTACTTATAAACACAACCAAGACAGCAACCCCAAGATGTCACAAAACTTCTCTGTTTACCTACAGTTCCTTGCTTTGGGATGAATTCCTTTTCCTTCCTTTATAGATAATGGAAAGTAAATCAGACTCTTAGCATTTGACATCTTTTTGGTCCCACAGGTGAACTGAATTACAATAAAATTTAATAAATAATTATTAAAAGGCTGGCAAGGATTCAGTTCACATCAGGAATTGATTAAAAAGAAGGGAAACAAAGCCTCCCAACAAAAGTAAATGATAACATAGCATTCTACATATTCCCTTTTTTTTCTTAAATAAGAAAAATAAAAGAGAAACTTAACTATTTGGCTCATTCATATATCTACTTTACAGATGGCCATAGTTATAAATGAAAATATATACACAAGTCTGATGAGTGTGGTCAACCACCACATGAAACATGTTCATTTCTTGCCAAACCCACCATCTTCAGTTTTATCAAACATTTCCTCAATCCAAGCATCACGTAAACTTGTAAGGACAAGTATTTTAATCACAGTCTTGTTTCATGTGGATCTAAATATAGATGTATTTGTATATATTTATATATATATATATATATGCTGTGATACACATACAGTAAGTATTTTGGCTTCAGAAAGCCAAAAAGTTTAGCATACACACTTAAACATTCTATGACACAAAACAACTTTACTTGCTAATAACCACGTGCAGGAGACAATGCAGCTGTGCACAAATGATGTTATTAAAAAGTAATGCAACTCCACTCATTGCTTCCAATATCAAAGAATTACAGTGTAAACCAATGAAACTGGTGTGCATTAAACCAAGACAGCAGAGAAATAATCCCTGCACTCTATTTTACCACAATACAACTCATACAAGTCAGCACAAATGCATCCATGCACAGGTACACACAAAGTACCTGAAAATTGCTTAAGAAATCCTCTTATTCTATTCCATTTATTTAGACTAGTAATATAGAATTTTTGTTTCAGCTCAATAGTAAAACAGTTAGTGAAAAAATTCTTACAAAATAGCCAGAGCTTTTTTACAGCTTGGGGATCTATGGGTTCTAATCCCTTTTGAGTTCTGTTTATTCTAGCTATTCCCAAGATCATTAATATCCATTTGAACCTGTAAACTTGAAGGTCAACAAAAGGTGAAGCATAAGGAAGCAATATAATATGGAATATTCAACTAGATTATATATTGTGAAACATTAACGCAGTTTCCTTAAACCATACTTTAATTTTTTTCCCTTAGTAGTAGAAAAGATAGGAAGATAATCTCCATATTAAGCCAGAGTTTAATTTGGAGGATTTACAGAATGATGAACAATTTCTTTTAGTTAGTAATTTCAAAATTAACTAACTCTGCCTTTCCAGAAAATGCTATGGAATCAGAATGAAATGTGTAGAAAAAATAGTTATCAAACAGTCCAGAGATGGAATAAAAATACACACCCCGAATTGGATACTATATAAATATCTTACCACTGTCACAAGCAACACGCCTAAGTCTGCACTGATGGCTGCTGTTAAGCTACAGCAGTTATGTGACATGCTGTGTTATATGTATAAGCTTGTGACCAGAAGCACTGAGAACGCACAAAAGCCTTACAAATACAGCACCTCTCAAGATCAAGAGGGATCTGTTTGTGGACTAAACATCAAGCAAAATCTCTGCAATTCCTGAACTACCTTTTCTTTCATAGCTATCCTTCTGCAAATGACACATGCCAACACTAACAAAGCTATTCATGCAGATAAACCGGATCACCTCTATTTGTAACATCAGAAGAAAATACAGATATAAATCGTTGTGCCCTACATGTGCTGTGGCATCCAAATACAGTACATCAAATCTGTAAAATCAACTTGAACAGAAGAGGCTGATATTGCAGGGAGAAACTGCTTGGATCAGGACTCTTCATCTTCCCAAACTACCCTGTGAAAAGGAGAAGTAGTGCTTACTTCCATAAAGCCCTATTATCTGCAAATTACAAAATTATTGGATTTAAGTTACTAACCAGTACACAAAAGCTTCCTTTGGAAAATTCTGATTTAAGCATAACACTGTCACACACACACTGGAAGTCATGTAAGCAAGCTGACTTAGCTTTCCAACTTCATATGGCAGCTGATACTGCTACATACTGCATCAGCTATCAAATGTTTCGGGAGAAAGAAAATTCCCCTAAACAAGTAAGGCTGCTCTGGTGAACTATTGGAAGAAGCAACAGCACCAGCATGAAATGGCTGGTGAAGAAACAGGTTCAGCCTAAATAAATTCCTGAAGCCAGCTCTACTCACATGCTACAAAACCAACAGCCAGTTTCACACCTTTACATGACTACTGTACAAACTGCAACGTTTTTGTCACCATGGTCATGTTTATTGTGGAAGATGTTACCCTGAGGCAAGTCTTGAGGAAACAAAGGCACATTTGGGAAGGTAAGGAGTGTAGGAAAGGAACCCATGCAGAGCTGTCACTGCTCACCAGGCTGAAGCATGAGTGGAAGGCAAGCATTAGTCACGCAAACAGCCTGAAACAGAAGCCATGCCTGGCAATTGTACCAACAAGAAACAGAGCATCATCCTTGCCTGAAGTCCTTTTATGACGGTTACTTATCGACTTCAAGAACCTCTGAAGTCTATAATCTTGCATGATTATTACCCTGCAACCAAATGCCTCTGAAATGTCTTAAAATGAATTTCAGTGTCTTTTTCAAAAGTTGGATTATCTCAAAAACTTTACTGAAAGTACATCAAGAAAAGAGGGATTTTATTAATCTTTTTTTAAGGCTTTTTTTTTTTTGATCTACAGCAAGTGTACTTAACAAACAGAAGGTTGGATCATTTTAACCCTACTTGCTGACAGCTGAAGCAGAGGGAGCTAGCAGTTTACTTTGAGGGTAATGGAGATCTCAGGAAAGTAAGGCTGGTTTTGACAGATGCCAACTGATCTTTAGGTCTTAGTAATCCTTGAAGTATTAAATCCCACTAAGCTCCATCTTGTATAAGACATGATTTTGAACATGTTCTGTGCAAAGAGAAAAGCAGATTAACTATCCACTGGCCAAAGTGTCCTAGCCCTAAAATGTGGTCAGGACACCTCAAATCAGTTTAACTCTTAACTTTCCTCCAACCTCTAGCTATTCCTTTTAAAAATTATGTTATTTAAAACCACATAATACATATTGCTAGAATTTCTATCTGTTAACCAGCTGGTAAGGTTCCTTCCCTTCTGCAATAGCTTCACAGCAGTCATCTCTGCAGAAGAGCCGTTATTACAGGCAACACAACATTTAGCTATTCTTAAACTTTTCCATTATTAAGTAGTACTAAAGGGGATCTTAAACAATTGTGGTGATACTGAGGCACTCTGTGGACAATGATGCATCACACTTGGACTTGGATAAACAAGTTTCAGTTCCAACCAAACATATGGTAGTGTTGTCACTTCTTGATTGGTACTCAGGACTAAGCTTCTCTGCATTGACTCAGCGTGGGACCAGGTCTAGAAGTGCTCCTTCCTAGTCTTCTCTTGCACCCCCACCCCCACAGTCATAATACATTCCTTGGAAGTCTTCAGAGATTTCTCAAAAGGGTCTCCTGTAGAAAGAATAGAAAGGTAATAGCCTGGAATAGCATGTGGATTCATTGTCAAGTAGAGTTAAAAGCCAAACAAACAAAAACCCAACAAAAAGCCAAAAATAAGAAGGTTATTCCAGCTGTCCATCACCATTCGAAAGCAGAAGTGACACCTGATCTTTAGACCCCAGAGCAACAATTAAATGCAGACTGATCCAAATAAACAACCAAGCACACCACAGCATTTGGAGGACTGCCAGAAACAAAACAACTGACATCCAGATGAACACTTGCGTCCTTCAAGACAAGCAAATTAAAAAATCACTGAAAAATGAAATTCTTTCTGTCAGAAGTAGAATTGCTTATTGTAACCTAATCCACCCTCTTTTGCAATTAGCAAATCTGGATATATACTACTACTTCACAAGGTAAAGGGAACAATTGATGCTGAAAGACTTCTCAGATTTCTCACAGGCCTCTTAGCCCTCTTGCCTACTGTAATAAAACAGGCCATCATTCCAGCATTACCCCAAAATTCACTCTTGCTCCTCTAATAGCGGCCAAACTCTGCAGGGGCGAAGGAAAAAAAGTGCATACAAATAATTTCTTAAAACTTTCTACTTGCAACCATCGCTTAACCCCGTCTGAATTTCAACTGGCTGCCTTTTAGTCCAACAAAATGTTTCAGCAAAATGTTTCATTCCTACAAGCTGCAGGACAGCTTATGCAGAATGCCAGACTGAGTTACTGCATGAATCAACTTAATTGAAAGCTTCTGAGTAGGATTTTGTGCACTACAAGGTACAGCAAAATTCTTGGCAAACGTCTCTTTAAAATGTGTATATTAAAGACTTACTTTTCAGGGATTTTAATTTCAGTTTTGGACAAAGCAATGAATTATGCTAAATATAAAGTCTGATCCTTACAACAAACATATTGCTTGAGAATATTACATGTAACACAATAGGTTACTTTAGAACATTCTGCTCTGCGTTTTAAAGCTATTGCATAAGGTTATTTTAATAAAAATGATTCCAGGGAAAAAGCAGTTAGTAATGAAGTGCTGACAATTGAATCTACATTTAGGGATTGCACTGGAGTGCCAAGTCCACTTTTACAGATGCGCTGCTTAGCTATCCAGTAGATGTCCTCAGGGCATGTAAGACCAATGTATTTTGGGTCATGTTTGGCAGCAGAGACAGATGAGACAAGTGAAAACATTTACCAAGAACACATCTGACGTGTGTTTTTCTTATTAGAGAAATGTAAGAAAATAAACCCAGATACCATGGAATGCCAGGAATTTCTTCTCCTCCATGTTTTTGATTTGCAAGGCCAATTTTTGGTAGTATCCTTTGACCTCCCTCCCTCATTTGCTTGCCTAAGGCCTGGAGTCATCAATGCAACCTCTTGACCAAGCCATTTTGAGGACTTAGCGTACAAAAATACATCTTCATCACAGACAGAAAGACAACTCTTTCCATTAATGACTCAGTTACCACAAAAATCACTGCTTAGTATGTTTTATGGTATTAGTAGTTAAAAGAGTCAAAGATACTCTTTTCATGAATTGAGAACAAGTATTCAAGTAGATCATTTGAGATCCAAAATAAATTGTGGAAAAAAAAATCTGAAGCAGTCTTTACATCTTAAACCCCAGATCTTTGAACATGCAGAGCCAGATTCATTGCTAGCATGTTGGTCAAACTTAGATCAACTTGAAGGCTGAATCCTGCATATCTTCATTATTCCCCTCTCTCAGTTCAAAGTAGCATATTTGTCATAGTTTCAATGCAAACCTAGAGCCCTAGCTTCCTCAGATCTCATGCAAACCTAATATGGACAATTCTAGCCTTCAAAACCAAACTGACAGCTATTCAGAAAGAATAAAGCTCCAGCCTCAGGCTTTCATTTTTATAACCATTTCCATACTCTGGTTGATCTGTCATGAGAAACAGTTAAGGACTTCTGTCAACATTGCATATATTTACCTGGTGTTCTGGGTATCTTCTCACAACTCCTTCCTGATACACTTCTGCCTGGCACAGAATGAGCAATGATAGCAGAATTTTGTCCTAATCCAAACTCTCTGGATTTTTGGTCATTTTTTGTAGCCATTCAATATAAACTCTGCATCCTCCTCCTAAAATGGGCTTCTGTAATCAGTTTGGTGCCATCTAATTCCCTCCTCCTCCACATACCCTCCTTACCAGAAAACCAAATGTTCCATTGATGGCATTTTCTGACCTGTCAAAGAAGGTCTGAAGCCACAACTCACTCCTATCATCAATAAGAACTGCAGCTTTTTCTGTTGAGGTTAATTTCCCTTTTTTTCAAGGGGTAACTGGAGCTTAAGCAGCCACATGTAGCGTACACATTCAGGTTGTGTTCTGTGGCTGTTTCCAGTTAGTGAAAATGACCTGATATGGATTTCTTTTTCTTGTTACTTATTTAAATAAGAAGTAGAGTTGTGCAGAGAATTAGGTAAGGTCATAAAACTTCTTCTCTCCCACAGAGGCTGGAAATCTTTCCCAGTTGAAGATCATTAAAAAAAATATACTCACAACCTATGGAAACTTGGTGGAGCACAGTTATCCAGAACCTGCAGAAGGACTGCTTGGGGGTTGCAGTTCATCAGGGCATAAGAACTGGCTTGGCTTGGTCAATACTCACAAACACTTTGGAAACTGTGAACAATTATAAAGTAGCAATAGCTATTTCAGCATTCCCTAAATACACTTCAGGAAAGAAAACACACACACACACACACACAAGTAAACACTAGATGTAGGGATCATGAATTAGATTCCAAAGATCTGTCATCTAAATAACAGAAGCCATGCTAAATATTACTTAGCCATGCTAAATAGAAGAAAAGAATGTTGGATTTCTGGCTCAATTAAATTAAAATCAATAGTTGTGTATGTATTTATCTGTATAAAAACAGAGTATTTTTCTGTGCAAGATTCCATCTACTCTTCAAAGTAAAAGCATCTTCAAGTTCTGACAGGTAAATAGCTGACTTCACATAAATTTAAGCCTGTGTAACCTTTGATTCCTGGTTCATATTAAGTCTGGAATCATGAAATAACCCAAATCATATAGCCAAAACTTGCAATCAGACCAGTTGCCAACAGATAATACTGTTTCCTTCTCAAACATTACTTTGTCATCCAAATGAGCAGCTGTCATTTGTTCTTCTCATCAGCCTATTATGGCACATTTCTCTCTGCTGTAAGATACAGCAGGCTTACTTAATAGTATAAAAATGATAAACCAAAACACCCCTCCAGATCACTCAGTCACTCTCTGTTCTGGCACTGTGGTTGAACAGCAAATGAGTAATTCTGCAGTATGTAATAAGGCCAATGCATATCACTGCATTTTAAAACCTTGCTGTTGAGGTCATTCAGGAGGCAAACTTGAAGGCAGATGGCCAAACAGACTAAGAGCTAGTCTTAGAAAAATCTCACAACATCAGCCAAAGCAATAGTTTCCAGGAGATTGTACTATAACACCAGAAAGATCAGAGCTCACTTTGGAGAACCACAAAGTCTACTTAAACAGACACAGTCTACATGCTACTATTAAACTCTGAATACATCTGCAGGAAAATGCACTGGGGCCACACCAACAGAAAAGCACTTTGCAAACTTACACAGGGGAAAAAAGAAACTCACAAAATTCACAAACAAAAACATTAAGGGAACAAAAAAAGTGATGTCAGTTTTAAAAGGAATGCTACAGAGAGACAAAAAAACATTGTCTGTAAGCAATGTAAAGATCTTCCCATTCTGTCCTGAGTGCAGACAGTAGTTAAGTCTTTCTCACAGGTCATCAGAAAGAGATTTCTCCTTTATATCTTGCAAGGAATGAGCCTTCAGAACAGGGCACAATGGGTACAAGGGAACAGCCAGAAGATAAACTATCTGAGGGGTTGTACTCACTGAATTTCCTCATAGGCATTAAGCTACCTTGCTCTGATAACCAGGTGAAGATGCAAGTCAGATGTGCTGATGGCTGGACTTCAGGTAAGATTCAAACTTATTGTGTCTTTCCATGGACAAAGGAAAATCAAAAACTTGGAACTTAATGGCAGAACTCAAATAGAGGGAGAAAACATGGAGAATAATATAAATACAGGGAGTCTTTCTTCTTCAGAACTAAAAATGCCTTTAAAAAATTAAGCATGAAGGGTTCTGATTTTGCCATTTTCACCAAACTGATTCTACAGGCAATGTCATCTGAAAACTCTTGATCCTTGTACTCCGAGGATTGCTATGATAGTGTCAGAGGGCCCAGGAAAAACAGCCTGAATTCCATCTGGACACTTTCATTACTAAGCCTGGGTAGCCTAGACAAAGAGGACAGTTAAGAGTTTCTCAAAGTACAAGCATGAAGTCTTGAGCAGTCCAGCTTCCCACAGTCCCCAGAAGTCCTTTTTGTGGGCTGAGAGGCATAGATAAGGAAGAGCCATGCAGCTGATGCCAAGAGCCTGTCAGCTCAATTAATTCTTTATCTTAAGGAAAATAAGCTTCAAACTTCCTCTTATCTAGAAGACAACTTCTAAGGCTTCTGAGCCCTGTCCTAACAGACAATTGACAAAAATGTGGCACTTATTAGGGAGGAAGATGGTTGGACAAAGAACCCTTGCGAGATTCTTCTGCTGCCTACCTCAACAGACTGACTCCTGCAGCAAACTGGGGATTTGCAGAGAGGCAGCAAGGTCTTCTAACAATGTTACACAGCACAGGCAAGCTAGAGGTCCTGACCTCTTTCCAGAATTTTCCATTCTCAGCACAGCCCTCTCACCCCTTCACTTTTTCCATTTCAGTGAGGACCCATGTTGAAAGGATCCGGGCAAATATACACATTTATTGTAAAATATAATAAATCTTATCAGCTTGTTCATCTCATCCTGTGACAACAGTCAATTACATTCATTTGATTCTGGTTGGTTTGAAACTGAGCAGAAAGCACCTCCTGGAAAGCTTGTCTTGACTGACAAACCCCAGAAGCTGATCCAGCCCGGGCTCCTATTTCCAACAAGAAGATGCCCTGAGAAATTTCAAACAATGAGGAAACTCTAAATAGGCCTCGATTCAGGACTGTGCTCTAAGCCTGTATGAGTACAATAAAGTGGTGATCAGGAAGGCTGCTAGTCCAGGAGCATGGGGGAGAGAGGAAGGAATGCTGTGTTTGGGGCTTTCCTACTGCCCAATCCACCACTCTGTGAAGCATCTCCTGGTTGGACTGCTGAAAAGGCTAAAGATACCAACATAAAAACCCTCTGAAGCACAATTCATCTCCCTGAAAATAGACCTCAGTGGCACAACAGGAGTCCTGGAAGCACAGGGCCAGGCTGTAATTTCAGCCGTCATTGGTGAAAGTTTCAGAGTTTTATTTAATGCAATGGGATGGCTGCTTTTCATAAATTCTGCTGCTAAATCTTCCTTCTCTCCCCAAAGTGCTGCTCACCTTGTTCAGAAAGGCAGCTAGGAAACAGCTGTACCATGGGTGGTGGCTTCTTTTGGGTTGGTTTGGGGTTTTTTTCTGTTTTGGGGGCGTTGAGTTTAGGTTTCGAACAATCTTTAGGAGCAGAGTTGAGCAGAGCACTGCAGCAGGGACAGGAGGCTGGGTCCCGGGAGAGCAGGAGCTTGCAGCTTCCAGCAGGGGGAAGCGTCCAGCAGCAGAACAGCTGGAGGAACACCCCCGCCCCCAGCAGCAGGGATGGTCAGGGAGCACCCCGCTGTTGCTGAGCCACCACCAACATACCGGGACAGATCCAAAAGCAGTTTTTAGCACGAAGCTGTCTCTCTCCCTGTCTAAAAGAGCCTTGCCATCCTTTGTTTTGGGTTACCCCTCCTCCTCTGCAAGACTCACAGTGGATATGAAGCAATATAGTTGTGACATCTGGATTTTCTTACTGCAATAGTAATGTTTCCTCTTTAATATTAACATTCCAGAAAGGAAAATTACTCGTATTTATGCCATAAATTTCCAGCTCATTCAAAAATAACACTGTCCCAAATTACCTTCTCATTATAAGCTTCCAAAAATGTATGCATGCAAAAGAAAAGTAGTGGTTTCATTTTAATTAATATATACAGCTGACGTAAAGGAAATCTTTTTTAAAGGACTGAAAATACCAAAAAGATCCAAGAACCACACTATTTTAAAAAAACCAAAACACCAATATTCTTCAGATGCTTGTTCCCCAATTAAAAAAACAATAAAACAAAAAAACCTCAAGAGAATAAAATCAGCCATTCAAAAAAGTTTATTTCCAAGATTAAAGGGAGACTTTAATCTCCTCTTCAGTTTTATTTCTTGTTGCTCTTTTCTTTGCCATGCATACACAAAAAATTTTTCATGTGAAATTGACATCATACATGTGACTGTTCAAAGAATACTGCATGTGTGTTCTACAGAGATCACTGGAACTGCTGTTCCATCAGATCCCAGGGAAGGGGGCCAGGTGAATGCAACTCAAAACTGTCTCCCCTCCCCAGGGCAACACAGCACTGAGTAGGAGCGGGAAGGGCACAGTACTAAAGAAAGCACAAATGGAGATCCTGTGTTCAGTAGTCCTGACACCTTAACTCCCCTTGTACCCATCTGCACTGTTACTTGCATCCCCATATATCAGAACCCCTAGGATTTTTCTGCCTTCAGTATGCAAATTTGTATCCTAAGAAACTCCCTGTTTTCCTGGTTTAGAAAACAAGTTCCTTGGACAAGCGGAATCAGAGGCAGAAAGTAATTAAGTGACCTGTCTGAGTTCATGCTGCAAGCTGAAAAGAGAACCAGGACTGGAATACAAGTGCCTTCACCTCATGGCCTTCCTTTAGGTTTGGTGTTATCCAAGTCCCAGGTTTGGGGTTATCCAAGTCCCACCAGTACCAGAGGAACACTGAATCATCACATCACACCCAAATGCAAAGATGCAGCTGGAGCAGGGCTTTCTTCTCCATCCAAATTGTAGCATTTGTAAAAAGTACTGATCAGTACAAAATGTGAATAACAACTTCAGAACTAAGAATGATTGGGAGAAGTATGTATTTTCAACCGCCACTAACATGAG
>NW_005054297.1:13288010-13297371 GCF_000277835.1 Geospiza fortis
CATTCCTAATACAAGACCTAAAGAAAGATGTTTGTGGGTGCTGTGATTCAAACATCTGGCCTGCATAAAAATGCTTTCTGCATCACACCCATCAACATGGTCACTTCATTCTCAACTTGTTATTTCTCCCCCCAGTGCAAATACAGATGATTTAGAGGCTCCACCTGCTCTGTCGAAAGCGCCCAGACAGCTCAGCTATATTGCTTATTGAATTGCTTTGGGCATAGCAGCCCAAACATGAACTGTGTTACATTAAAGTATTTCATCTTTATGGAAAAACGCTTGTTGTAGGAGTCCAATGGTTCTTTGTATATTGCATTAAACACATTTATATTTTAAATAAAAAATCTGGACTTTTAAAAAGATTTTAACACCATACTGAATTCTAAGAAGTCTGCAAACTTCAAACATTGGAGAAAGGAAGCAAGAGTAGAAAAACAGGCAAGAAACCTTCATTCAGAGAGTTCTTAAAATGTGCATAAGCAAATTAAATATTCAGTCTATTCAGCAAAATAGGAGAGCACATCAAAAGTGTTCCTGGCTAATAAAAGAGCATATTGAAAAAGAGTAAACAGATATTCCTTCAGTTGCCCACAGTGTATATAAATCTTTCTCACACACCACAGGCCTGTGATCAGGAGTCAGGCATCTGAACCCTCATTTGGGGTTTTAGGGAGCCACAGGGGCTTCATGCACCTCAGCTCCCAGCTCACAAGAGTCAGAAAATATAAACTTCCATCAGAATAAACTAATTACTGACAGCAAGATGCTTCAACATGCTAAAAAAGAGTTGAGAAACACTGTGGCCAAAATGTTATCAAATGTACAGGACGGATTGCTCACAAACACACAGAGCTTGACGTTCATCCAAACAGACAACACCTAGGAGCCACGACATGCATGCTCAGAATAAGAAGCTGAAATCTGGAAGAAGTTCTCCAAAAACACCGTATGGGTTATCAAAATACAAAGACCAGCAAGAGAACTGTAATATTTTTTTCAAATCACCCCTACCACTAAGCTTTCACTACAATTTCACTTCTATTATGCATCATCTGTTTGAAAGGACAGGGTGGCTACTACTTTTCTGAATCAGACACCAGCAGTTCTCATCAAAAGTAGATATCTTTAAATAAATACCTATGAACTGTTTCCCTTCTGTTATATACATCCATCTGTATATAAAAATGAATCAAATATTTTGGCACAATTCTGAAAAAGCATAACTCTATTATCATCCACACTGGAACAGCAGCATGTTAGTGACTACAGTAGGGCAAACAACTACTCTGTGAGATTTTTGAGGCTAATAAAACTTAAAAAAAAAAATCAAGAACTATAGAATAGTTTGGGGTTTTTTTTAAGAAATTCCTTCCCTCACAAAGAGAGCACCTTCAAAGTACAGTAACTCAAGCTGCATATGGCATTTACATTTTCATCTAAATCTTTAAAGAAGCCCATTATTTCCTTAGATTTGAGAAAAGAACCCTGCTTTATTTCACCACACCAACCATAAATTATTCATTAATTCAGTTTGCTAACTCTGTAACTGCACCCAGATGTTTCTGCTGGAGCGGCATGCCATAAGAGAAGTTGAATATAGCAAGCTGTATGCAAGGACCAGACTCTCTCTCTCCCCTCACTACAGCATGCTCAAATATTACTTGAGAGAAAACAATGAAAACATTTGAAAAATATTCTGAATATGCAAGTCTGAAATGCCACAGTCTGATCACAAAATTTTATGCGAAAGAGCCCCCCCACATTTCATCTGGGTGTAACTGAAGTTGCTGGTCCTGTCTCTGGGGAAAGGGCTGGCACTTTCACTCACCAGAATAAACAGAAAATTTACAAGCAGAGGAACACTCCTTGCCATGCATCATTTACAAATACAAATGAAGGCTTAAGTTTTCAATTATAAGAAACACTTCTGAGCCAGCTACCAGGGGCAACAACCAAGCTGATGAGGAATTGAGAGTGTCCTATGGAATTTCTTACAGAATTGACACAGAAATCTACTGGTGAGAATTTTTAATCCATTTCAGTGCTTCAGAAAAACAACCATTTTACACTAGCAAAGATTATTAATGTTAGCATTTATAAGCCAACACTGAAAATAGTCCTGTTGAACAGAATGGAAATTACCACCTTCAGCCACTGTTATGGTTTCAAGCACTCTTCATCAACTGTCTTCAGCTAGTTTGGAAGTGCCTATTTTAAACTAGGAACTATCCCTGATCATTATATAGTTGGAGAAGAAGTGAAAAACAGGTTGAACATTACAGTGTCACTTGGAGTTTGGAGACTCTTCTAAGGCCCACAATTCTTCTTCAGTTGTGAACAATGATAAGAGAGATTTTCAGAGGTCATCTTGTCCCTTGGCTGTGCCACAAGGCAAGATTAAGACTGTTTAAAATATTTGTCTGATCTGTTGCTAAAAATTTCCAGTGTAACAGATTCTGTACTATGAGTTTGCAGAGGGAGGGTATTTTGGAGAAGCTGTTGTAGACCAGAGTGTTAATGGCACCACTGCTTTGGCACCAGGTATCAGCTGCTATCATCCAACATTGCCACACTTGCATCTGGTAGCCAAATCCTGCTGTTCTTTAAGCAGCTGTGTCCATATGAGGCTGCAAAATACGTTCAGACTAACTTCTGTTAACAGAGGGCAGCTTCCCATTAGCCAGCAAATAGGCAAACAAACCTTGATGTAAATGTATATTATTAGCCACCTTAGAACATAGTAAAACTCTGTCAGCTGTTACTAAAAACATGAATACATGACTGAAGTAATAATTTAGCCATGGGAAGGCATACCAGCACTACCTGTAGTCTCCTCAATGTCCATAATGTGAGAAACAATGGAGTGGTAGCACAGGTCAACAATCTCAGGGCAGTAAATATCTTTTGTTTTTTTCCTAATCCACACTGACAGAATTTTCTTTATTACAGGTAGCTACTCAAAGTTAGCACAAAAAGCTACCACAAAGTTCTACTATGGACAATGACCTCTTCATTTTACTGGTAGACAGATTTTTAAAGACATTTCACTTCTACTTCAGGAATCAGTGGGAAAGCAGACAGTGAGAAGCAAACCAGAACAAATTTTATTCAAGCTAGTCACCCTGGCAGCAAGTTACAACTAAGTCCACCTCTATGAGGAAACATTTCCTCTCCAACTTCTATGGAAGAAAAGTGGTATGCAATACAAAATGTAGAAACTGGACCCAGTTACAGCACGTGTGAGAGATGGAAGGTGACAAAGGATCTGGAGGTTCTCAGAAAATAAAGACCATATGCTGCTAACAGTGGAAATCTGTGAAATCTTTGTTGGGGGGGAAGGGAAGAAAAAGGATACAGTGCAGATGTAAAATCACAAAACAAATCAAAAGAGAAGAATAGAAACTATAATAAATAGCCCATCTTGAAAAACCATTTTCTAATATATGAGGAGAGCATTATAGCAAAAGAGAAAGAACTTTTAATCTCCTTTGCACTGTATAAATTTCTAAAGCACTGCTGAGAAAAACATTTATTGAGGAGTGAAACCAGCATCTGGTATGTTTCCTTGTTTTTACATAGTAACAGAAGCTGCAGGAGAGTTTTGGTTTGGACAACTAAATTTAGAAAGTCAAACATCAAATCTGATGCACTTTACTTGTAAAGTCTTAGCTACACATTATACATAACTAAGTACAATTGTCTGAAGTTACTGCTTTTTGGTTGTTCTTGTTTAAGCAAAAACCAGGCCCCCATGAAGCTGTCTGTATACCTGAATTTGTGCCTTATTATCCTTCCCCACAGGTACTGTGTTTGAAAACAGGGATATAACCTTAAATTAAATTCAGTATCCAGCTAACTTTATAAAGAGGCTCATGGGAAAAGGAAGTCACCATTGAGACCTACCTGTTTGCATGACCTATTAGGCAGAAAAAGAAATGTCACAAGGAGAATTCTTGGTGTTAATCTATACTAATTTCTGCTACAGTAATCTACAGCAATTTAAACAACCCAAATCTAAAAGGTCTTGAAATTCTTCCACTTTTGGAAATCTTATCTGGCCTACTCACTTAATGTAGACATACAGACTATTACATTCCAGCAGAATTACGACTAGATGGGGTTTTGCTGTAAGCTTCACTGTTTTCTTTTGTTTCATTTTTTTAAAGACTTGTTCTTTGTTCATTTTTTCACATAGAGATAACAAACATATTCAACACTAAAAATATTAAAAATGAAAAAAAAAAAAAGAAAGAAGAAAGAAGAAAAGGATGTTTACTTTGGTTGTGCTAAGCAGCCAGGCGCTATAATACTGCAAGTTTCATCTGCAGTCTGCAGCGCTGTAAGTTCCACCATGTTAACCATTACATCAGTCTTGTGGCCAGGAAGTTTAGGAAGCACAGAAAGAATCTTCTCTGCAAGATTGTCACCATGATGACCAACTGCTCCTGAAGAAAATGGAAAAAACAAAAAAAAACCCAAAAACTGTCAGGTGCATGGCTAGAAAAACAAACAAACATAAGGAATTGAAAGAAAATAGGTACATGTTTTGGAGAGAAGGACAGTGGTACTCCTAATATCAAAACCACATTTAGCTTTTCAAAACTATTTTTCTACAAAAGTAAAATTAATTTCTAGAATGTGTAAAGTTAAAAGCACCTACAACATTTCAGAAAGATTCATTTAAAAAGCACTATTACCATTACTAATATTACTGCTAAATTAGACTTAGTTTTACAGCTGTTAGATATTCACTGATTTTACACTTAGACATGAAAAACATTTTTCTTTGCCTAAGGAACTTGTTAAATAATATTTGCAATGGTTATTAAAAAAGCAAGCAAATATTTGTATATACACTCACATGCATAAACTACTAGGCCTGTGCTTAAAAGGACTATATACAAGTTGCATAAATAACTACCCAGACAGGCCAGCCTAATATTAAAATAAACAATTATCAATGGCATGCCCCAATCAAGATTATATCACTTTTATACGAACTGAGGGCAGCTCAGGTGAAATAAACATGAAATAACTAAACCAACCCAAGTTATAAAGTATAAAATGTCAATTTGACCGTATTCCAAGAGAAACTCTGAACTCCAGCTGGCATGTTTTCTTCAATTTTCCTGATTTCAAACACACATGCTTTTCTTTCCATTCATGAACTTCCAAAACAGGCTCTACAACCAACTTAAAAAATATTAGGGCTGTGAGCCAAGTCAAAGCAGAAAAACATGACACACAGTACAGATAAAAAAGTCAAGAGAAAAGGATCAGAAACCTTATTGCCTTTAGGTCAGGAACAAGTTGAAGTTATTTGTCTGCCACTTAAGCTACAGTTCAGCCATCAACGCAGGGCTGAACAGCAGCGCTGAGCTTAGTCTTGCTTGTCTTAGCTTTAATCACAGAAAAATTGGAACTTTTGAAGCACCACTGAGAGGCAGGAAAAAGTTCTCTCAGGCTATGGTCCCACTCCATCTAAGTCCATCTGTGTGGCAGCTATCTGCTCTTATGTTTTCATCATTTCCAAAGACAGAGTATATCTGCTTCAACAGCTGAATTAGCTTCACATGCTCCATAAATCCAAACAAGGCTCTTACATCAAGTACATTGCTAAGGTCAGATTATTAAGTGCTCTTGGATAGCAGAAGCAGAAGACTGTCTCCAGCAATTCTACAGCAGCCAGGTATCCAGGCTGTAAGCCATGGTTTTCCATGCTCTATCCACTTTTCTGTATTGCAATATTTTCTGTATTCAACATCGAAAAATGTTGAAAAGAGAACAAGGATGAAAAAAGGAAAATAAAAGTGAAGCCAGACTCTGTGCTGGCAACGCCTTTATCCACAGAAAGCAAAGAAGGCACAAGTGTCCAACACAGGGTGATACTGCAGCGTGGACATCTGACCACTCAGCTGGTTTATTACCCATTTGTTTCATCAAAAACTGCAACAATTACAGAATAACAGCAACTTCCCTTTCTAACATTCCCAGCCACAGTTAGACCAGTGAAATACAGATGAATAAGCTGGGCTGTCTTTGTTACTCCCTAAGCTATCTTGTTCTCCAAAATCCCCACATTGCTCTTACTAGATCAGTCATGCATAAGGCACACTGCAACAGTTGCAAAGTTGCACAAAAAACTACAATAATCTTCTGAACCTCCACCCCATGTACTGGAAGCAACATCTGTCTCTCCACACATGCTGCATGTGAGCAACATTTAGTTAGACAAGACATTTGGTTAAACAAGAAACACCTCAAATGCAAACAAACCCACATTAATTATTGACATCCCTCCTTTCTTCTTGGCATAGGGGGAAGACTCAGAGTACTCGAGCGGCTTCCATGAGAGCCTCTGCCTCATTCCCACAACTGTTACTTCTTGGAGGTTTCCACTGGTCCACCAGTGCTACTGGCCTTTGCCATGCCTCATCAAATCAATCACAAAACATCTCGTGGAGGTTTTAAAAGTGACTGCCACCCCAATCAACTGCATAAATTAACCAAGCCTGAAAAGACTGTTAAACTTCACAAGACTAGGACAAGAAATCACAGGGAGTCACTTTCAAACTGCACTGACTTCAGAAGGGTGCATGGGACTATTTTTGATCCTCTCTACTCACCACTTCTGAGGACAGTCAACAGACTGCTCAGCAGCTTCTCATGAGCCACAATGTTCAGGGCACAGGTGATGGTTTTGAATGCTGTCAAAGTACAGACAGACTGAGCATTCATGCAACAACAAGTTATCTCACCACTGCAAAATAGGAGCTTTCATGCCAGGCTAACATCTAGCTTTCAGGATACAAGAACTCTTATGTATCATGCTGTTCTAATTTCACTTTTTCTTTACATTATAACTTACAAACTGAAATAGGTGACATTTGATACAAGTTGTAGCTGACACAATTTGCAAAGTCAACCAGCCAGTTCTTTAACAGCAGCCAGAAACTCATTAACTACACCCTCTGCTTCCCCTGTGTATTCTTCACTGTACAGTTTTTAGCAAACCAATGAAACAAATCTTATTGTGTGGCACTAAATTCAGGTTCATATACAGCTTTACCCCTGAAATGCACCGGATTTTTCTTCCTTCAGTTTGCATTGTATTTGATAGCACGAGTATCACGTCCAAACCATAGGAATAATTCAATGAAATTACCAATGAATTCTGGAGGCATATGTTGGTAACAAAAGAATGGTTGCGCACAGCGATCTTAATTTCATTTATGGATACTGAGAACAGAATCTTAAAAAACAAAGCCTGTAACTTCTCATCCTTATTCTGTGCGCTTTGATATTTCCTTCCACTGCTGCTCACTGCAGCCCTGACGTTATCTCCAAAAAATCTTCTCCTACTGAAGTACGAGATTCCACACTTCCCTTCCCAAGTTTAAGCTGGTACCAAATATCTCTCTTTATATCTTCTCAAGAGTCTCCTTGTCAGGCAGCTCCCTGTCATCCCACATCTGGTTCTGTTTCTTGTTTTAATTTCTTCTCACTATCTGAGTGCATAAATAAATCCTTTCCCTGCTCCCACCCCAAACCAACACTCTTCTCATAATTTCATTTTAAGGTTCCTTATCCAAGTCCACTTTCCTGCAGTCTTCTGATCAATCTTCCCAACCTCAGCACAGCATTAACTGCCTGGATTCATAGCTGCTTTTTAGCACCTTGTTCATAGCAATGATCCCTACAGCTGTTCAAGGATACACAATGGTGAAACTATGGGAGGAAAAAATATGGAGGAAAATTCAGAAAAAGACAAGCTGCAGGGTGCAACACTGTGCCAAGTACTTGCTACATGACATGTAGTGGCAAAAAATTATGACCTGAATTACTGACTACAAACAGAACCAGGCCCACACCCTGTGCATGACAGCAGGAGGTATACATGACTGGGATAGCAAATGCAGTCATTCCTGTATCAATACACATACCTACAGAAACCCTTTCAGTCACACAGATATGGCTAAGGGTTACACAGAGAAGTGTATCTGCCTAGACAGACATAAAGATAAGAGTGACAAATAGATTCACTGGATCCTTCACCGCAATCCATAAGGCTTAGTCCGAAACGTGCAGATCATTTCCTTCACACCTCAAGGTGGTACACAGGCACAGTTAAGGTTTCTAGCTTGCAGCAAAATGGAAGTGCTAAAAACAAGATTTTGGATTTCCAGCAGAGCCTTCTGCCTTACTCTTCATTTCTATGATCCACTGGGATACAAGGGTGTGCAAGCAACCATCATGGCCATGGGATTAAACATGTTCCCAGTGTTGACAGATGAAGAACTGTTTGCACACCTGGTGGCTTAATACAATTACTCTTCAAACCACTAACCTGTGGAAGGGAACTGCACAGTGCTTATTCTGTAAGATCATATTAAACATGAACCAAGAAGAACAGGAGAGTAACCAGCTCAGTTTTGTCAACTTTTCTCCTAATTTGGAAAGCAGCATCAGTTAATTGGGCAGTTAAGTATGACTTTGGAGTCACTGACCCCCAGGGACCAACACTTAACCAAACCCCATTTGAGCAATTTCTGCATGAAAGGATGCACCAGGCACTAGGGGTATTAGCACAGCATCTGGGGCCACGGAAGCAGCCTGTAAGATACTTTTCCAAACAACTGGATAGTGCGAGTAATGGATGATTTGGATGCTAGAGAGCAGTGGCTTTTAATCCAAGAAGCACGAAACTGACACTGGGACAAAAGATTATCATACATATCCCACATGGTAATAGCTGTTTTGGAACAGAAAGGAGGACATTGGCTATCACCAGTAGAATACTGAAACACCAAGTTTTCCTACTGGAGCAGGATGATGTGGAACTTACAGGAATTACTTCTTTGAACCCAGCCATGTTTCTCCAAGCTTCAGAAGAAGCCTACATCACTGCCTGGTAACCACTGAACAAGTGTATTCTAGCAGACCAGATCTCAAGAGCAATCCCACCCAGGACCCAGAAGTGGAGCTATATACCCGTAGGAGGACATGGTACAAAGTGGAATATGGATTTTTGGTAACACCAGGTCACTAGGGTTCCCACTATCTGACACCCTGCCGGTGGAGTGGGTATGGGCCCTATAGAATGACAGCCCATACCAGCTGAGGATTTCTTACCAGCGAGGTCCAACGTCCTGTCCACGAAGATGACAGATGCCTTGTTGGTGGCTGTCCTCCTCCTGTTTCTGGCTGAAGCGTAGCTTGCCAGCTCAGCGGCGACCACCCTGCTAAGGGCCCCCACAGCGAAGCTCTCCTCCCGCAGGCCCAGGGCGGTGAAGAGAGAGTCGAGCTCACCCACCAGGGCCCGCACCGCCGCCCGCAGCTCGGCGGGCAGCGCACCCAG
>NW_005054297.1:13297873-13300683 GCF_000277835.1 Geospiza fortis
GGTCCCCGGCCGTGTGGGAGCTCTGCCGGTGCCGCGGCACTGCCGGGTGACACCGCGGGAAGGGCCGGTCCCGGCACTCTGCGTGCTCAGCGCCCGAGAGGCGAGACCTTCATCACTGCTCCCTGCCCCGCTACTGTGTATTTCTTGTGCTAGTGTTAACAAATGCTTTGGTGAATGAGCTGGCAACACGGAGTGCTCTTGCTCAGTAAATGCGACTTTTCTCTGTACACTTAGAGACGTATGACAATTTATTTCAATTCCACTTTCCCCTTTAAAAGCCTTTGATCTCGAAATCAGTTTCAAAGCTAACGAGAAAAAACGCCATAACAAGCATCCACAGCTTCTCCACAGAGAATGGATGGCCCGCTGGCAAATCTGTGTTCCACACAGTATTCACTTGGGCACCTCCTTGGTACACAGCCAGGAAGGCACAACTTTTCTGACACAGCAGGATTATCAGCATTAATAAACAGATAAAATAGTTAGTTCACCCTCCAGCTTAACTGCTGTACTTAGGTCTCTCACAGAAACAAATGGTTTCAGAACACTGAAAAACATGAGAAACACCAAATTCACTATGTTTCCAGTAATTAAAGCTGATCCCTCCCTTTTAGTGTTCTCCACTGACATTCTACTCAGATGCATTCTTCTCTTTCTTTGTGCTGTTCTAGCAGCAATCTGCTATTTTAACCTTAGGGCATATAGCTTTATGATGCTAGAAAAATATGTAAGTTAATACCCTTCTTGACTATTTTGATTTGAAAAATGAACACTAAGGAAGGATGGGGGATAATTAAAACTGGGCCCCTGAGTTTATAAACAAGTAGAATTATCTTTCTCTCAGACTGAATTACCTCAGAGATTATGTACCTCTGAGTTTTTGCTTTATGGTTGAGTGCCACAGACAAAATCTAGACAAATTATGGCTTGCCCAACAATTTAAAAGGGGTTATTTACCTTTAAAACCATTAAAGAAAAAGGGGGGGCTGACCTCTTTTTAAAGGTTGAAAGGTTTTTTTTAGATATTATTGTCAAAATATCAGATGCTTTTTTAAGAAAGCTAATAGTTTTTTACTTTATTAATACTGTATAGATTACAACTAGCCAGTGTTGAAAAAAACCAAAAATTACTTGCTAGAAGACAAAATTAAGTTAATCAGCTTAAAGCACAATGGTTAAATTACAGAACAAAATTATATAAGTAGTTTTTACAGCTTATTTTGTCCCTTATGCAAGGTGACAACTACTGTGTCAGAAGAAGAACTGTACTAAAGGGTTCCCATTAACTTGGTATCTTTTTGTGGGTTTCTGGGATGTAACCTGTGAGTGAAGATGGTGATGCAGCTTGCAAAGACGCGTTCTGTCTTTAGCCTTTCAGCTACTCAAAGCCTTAGAAGCAACAGTTTTTAAAGGCCACAACTGTTCAAAATGGGTTTTTCCATCACCACCGACTCTCTGTGATTTCTCTTTAATGGTTTGTACAAGGAAAACTGCTTGGATGATCTGCATCAAAGCATTTTAGGATATTTTTTGGTCTTAGCCTACTCTTGTTGCAGTTTTCTCAAACATGGCTTTCTTTCTTCTTCCTTTCCTTCTTTCTTCTGTGTCTGCAGCCAAAGGAAACTATCTGAATTCAGCTGTGTCATTAAATGTCAGCCAGAATTGTGTTAAAGGGCAAAGTAAACGAAACAGGAATGAAAATTCAGACACTGATGTCTATGAAGAGGTACTACATTTACACATTTGTCTTATGAGAAACAAGTGACTGAATGTTGGAAAACCATTTGCTGACTCCACAACTATTTGTATAAAAAATATGAAATAGCGAGATGAAAACCTACCCAATTACACCACATAATCCGTTACCTGTACCAATATTCAGACATTTAATTTGAGGTGAAAAAAAATTTGGGTAGTTGGTTGTTCATGTGAACTCCAGTGAAATATCATGCTGTATATGAAACTTTCAAACAAGCTTCTCTATGCAGGCAATTCAAATAAGCTCTCCTCACTGAGAGTTGTATTTACGTTACAGTCAAGTCCTCCAGTCTGATTTTTCCCAAACTGACCTGCCATGAAAGAGCAGGTCCCTGTTTTAGTTTTCACATACATCCTGAAACACCACAAGCTCCATTTGTACACACAACTGGTTGAAACTTATTTGGACAGTTGTTGGTACTTAACCTTTCCAATGCACCTTGCAGTTGTCTAGCACTCACAGATGTAAAGTGAGCAAATAACCAGGAAAAATGGCTCACTACTCCCCACTGCTTTTAAAATAGAATTAATGAAATTCATAGAAACACTTCGAACATAGAAACACGTTGGGACACTCACAGCACACTACAAATGTTAAATCCTTACTGTACCTAAAAAAAAAAGTCAGGAAATTTGTGGAGAAAAAAAAAAGTCTATGAAGAGCTGTTAAACCTAAAATACTACATCCAGCTGGGACAGTCCCTGAGCCCAGGGACAGTACGAGCGGAGGCAGCGGCTTGTTTACCCCGCGGTTACGCTCCCTCAGCAGCTGCCATCAGCCGCCAGTAGATGCACGGCACTGGAGTGTACGTGTGTTTAGCCAAGTCCTGCTTCTGGAGATAGGCAAGGTCGTTCTCGAGGAGCTCGCCATGCTGCCGGTGATCCCTGCTGAGGGGATGGACGGGCGTCCAGGGACGCGGGAGAGCACAAGGACCGCCGAGAGCAAACGGCAGCGAGAGGAAGGGAAGGCGGCTCTCGCAGCGCGCCTCGGGAGAGCGGCGAAAGCACAGCCGCGGTGAGCGGCCGCGCACGGACGGTGCCCGGGCGGCTCG
>NW_005054297.1:13301020-13310306 GCF_000277835.1 Geospiza fortis
TCTCTCCTCCCGACCAGCCCCTCGGGGGCGACGGCTCTCGGCCCCTTCCCTTCCCCGGTCTCCCGTGCCGGTGCCGCGGGCCCTCAGCTCGGGCCGCGCAGGCCGAAGCGTGCTGGGCCTTAGCAGCGAGAGCCCCGCGTGGTGTCCCTGCCCCACAGGCAGCCCTGGGGCCACCGAGCTCTCCCTGGTGCTCTTCTGCCCTAGTTCCCAGCGTTGAAATACTGATAGAGGCTTAGCCTTTTATGTATTAACTTTTTATACAACTTTAGGGACTATCTTTACGTTCAGATATGAATGAAACATATAAACTATACCTTGCCCATGTGGTGGACCTGTCAGTGCAGGGCACTGTAATTGCTTAGGGGTCTGCTCGACTGATTTCACAACTGAAATGTTAAGAATATATCTCAATAGTCAATATGTCTCTGAAGACTTGCCTAATATTCTACATCCCAAGATAATCTGTATCAGTTGATACCCTTGGGATTTTATTCTTAAATATTGTGTTTCTTTCCTCTTATGGTAGATGAAAATGAAGCAGAGAGACCAGAGGAAGAAAAATCTAGGTGAGTATCCTGATAACTGGAAGCCCTGTAGTGTGGCTGCACAAAACCTGTGTTCACTACATTCTTCTTCCCAGCTCCTACCAACTTTCAAAGCTGATAGGACCTGCACCCACACTGGTGTCTTTGAAAGTGTCCTTAAGATAGTATGTTTGGACTTTGCTTTTCTTTGAAATGGTTGTACCTGTGAAATGGGGTCACTTAAGTATGAAAGTTAGTTTAACTGTATGGACAGCAATAATCACTCACAAAATGCCAACGGGTCTTTTATTTTTGTAATCACTGTGCTTTGTGATCTTAAGGATGGATCAGGACTTGTTTGAGATAATTTAGCAACTGAAAAACATCCTGTCTCCCAAGGAGTTTGCAGTGCAGTTGCAAAAACAGGAATACAGGGAAGCAGTGGAAGATTACCAGGTAGTCTGATGTACAGATCACATCTGGTTAGGCTTGCAGGCAGGATTGGCTTGTTGGGTTTTTTTAACCAGTAAGACAGTATTTCAAAGAAACTTAGAGAAACTTAGGAACACTTTGGAAGTATTTGAGGGGAACCTGCTTGAGTTACAAAGAGCTGTATGAGGGCACAAAGATGATCCCTTGAAAATCTAACAAAGTTAATGGAGGTTAGTAACGAGGACTGACTGGAAAAGGGAATCAGTCACTTGTGCTAAATGGAGGAAATTCTCATAACTGGTAAAATATGAAAATTATTGATTGTTGAGGTATATTAAACAAATAGAGGGAAAATCAATATGTGAAAACATACATTCTTATTTTCTGTAGGTGTTTCTATTTTTTCAGTGAGAACTCTTGCATTTGGTTAGCCTTGGTGGACTGCTTCTTCATAAGCTTGCTCAGTTGCTCTTTTGAACTCATGTCAACTTTGACAAGCACAGAATGACAAAGCAGTAATTACCTCCACCACCTGACTATACATGATATCATTGTGAAGCAGCTAGAGGTGTGACTATTTGATTCCCATTATTTCTGTATTATAAGAAACAGAGTTGTTTTCTTTCACATTTTCCGTGTCACTTAACAGGTTTTTGGACCTCTGTTGCGTTTGTCTTGAATCTTGTCTCTTCAGGACTAAGAATTCTAGTTATTTATTTGCTCTTTATTTAGAGGCTATTTCATAGGCATTGATTCCTTATGTTCTGTTACCTTTTATTGACCTGGCATGTTTGTCACTACTACTGTTACTTAGGAAAATGACTTGCATGGAGGCCAAAATGAACTTTAGAAACAGTACCCCAATTTTTGGTTAGTAGTGTCTACCTTGGCATTTGGCTGTTACAATGCATAGTTTTGGACAAAAAGCATAACAAACACTAACTTACCCATCTTAGGAGTTTTGTTTGGAACTGTGGAAGTATGGGGACAGTTCAGCTGTTAAAAGTTTTGGTCTCTGGCCTCTCAGTTTTGGTATTGTTTGTATATACAGAAATTGTGATGTGTTATTCAGGTTCTGTACCTAGTCTGTCATTTTACCTGGTGATGAAGTGAAATGATCAAGCTTGAATCCTGAGGCAATAGCTGGGCTGTATTGGCTGCAGTGCTCACGGGTGTGTTGCACAGAGTATGGGGTTTGATTCATTCCATTCAATAAAAGTTGTCAATTGCACACTGTTTCAGTACCTTTTCAGTGAAAGAATATTGTTTCTAGATGGCTCCCTGCTTACTCTGCTATTTGGGGTGCAACATCCTAACAGCAAATGGGACTGTGAAAGTTAAAATATTATTGTGTAGGAACAGCCCTAGGTAGGCTCAGTGAGACAGCTCATGTGCATGGATGTCACAGTACTCATTCTCTTAGATGGACCAGTAGTTTTAAAATTTTTATGATTCTCAGTCTACAGTTGAATATAATTGAATTAGTCATTGCATTGTAACCATTCCATATGGTAGAAGAAAATTTCACGATGGTGATGTAGGAATTCTGTTTCAGTGAGACGTTACCTGTGGGTGTTTAAATGCTTTTTTTTCCATTATGTCTTTGGAAAGTGTCAGTCTGCAGGGAAAAAAAAATCCAAACAACTTATTCTCCCTTCATATGTTACAAAGTATTTCAGTTTGATTTCAAAGGAAGATCCAAGTGTAGTGCCTCATTGCTTCCAACTATTATACAAACATCTAGTTAGTATTATTTATGATAGCTAAATATTGGTAATATAAAGTTATAGTCATCTCAGGTTTTTTTTAATAAGTCAACTTTGTTTTTTAATTAATGCCAAAGACAACTGGAGCTTTGCTTTTCATCTGGAATGATGAAGCAAAGCTTTTTTTCATCATTAGCTGATACCTGTGAAATAGCATGTGCATTAATAAATACCTAGTTTCACCTTTTCCTGTTTGTTTTTGTTTAAGTGTTCCACCCCCTCCTGGAAGTGAAGAGGAAGCTGCAGAAAATGGCGTTGTGAAAACGGTAGTTTTAAACATGTTTTTGAAATACTGTTTTAAAATGTTTTGATTTAATCACTTACTGGGAATTCATAATTTGACTAGGACTTATATTTAAATGAATTAATGCCTAAATGTGCACATTTTTTTTTTTCTAAAACATGTTTGTGAGCTGCAGAAACTGTAGAAATTACTAAATTAGGAAATTTAATCACTACTGGGAATTCATAATTTGACTAGGACTTTATTTTAAATGAATTAATGCCTAAATTGGCACATTTTTTTTTTTCTAAAACATGTTTGTGAGCTGCAGAAACTGTAGAAATTACTAAATTAGGAAATCAAATTTCCAGCTAAGTCCAATTTTTAAATCTAATTTACAGAAAATAAGTAAATAGTACTTCCAGGTTTTTTGAGGGGGACAGAAGGACGATGCTTGAAGACACCTCTCTTTTCTCATAGATATCCTTTTCAAAATGATGGTTTGTTTTTTCTCAGTGATGAGAAAATAAAGTCCTCTGATCATTTTTCTTATTTTGGATCTGATAGACAAAAAGGATTTGCAAAACTATGTGAAAGTGTGAACCAAGAGAAGAATTACACATGCTTTTCAGAGGCAATGTAACACTTATTTTGTAGTAGTCTTCAATGTTTAGTATGTCTGATAACATCGGTGTTAGTATGATGAAGGAGAGGACCAAGAAATTAAATTTACAGTTGCTGCGTTGGTTAAAGGATTCATGTTACTGTGCATGGGAAAAATTTAAGTGTGAGAAGTTCTATGAGAAAATTGCAGTTTTACTTCAGTGGGACTTTTTGACTTATATACTCCAAGAAATAACTTTAAATGGTGTAGAAACTGTTATTGAGATATTTGTGCAAGTTTCAAGGACTGGCCTCTTAGTGAAGTACTTTTTTTACAGTAACTCTAACACTTTATTTATGAACAGCATTACAGTGTGTTTAAAATTGGGGAAAAGTTATTAAAACCTTAATAAAAAAAAAGATATTAAAACCTTAATTAAAAAAACCAACTTATTTCAGTTGTATAAACTGATAGGCAACATAAAGTGCATCAAAGGTATTTGTATTTCTGGAAATCCTTATAGGCTCCATTTTCTTCTACTTGCATATTTTTACATTTTTTTTATCTATGTATAGCCTGGCGTTGTTAGGTTATCATTAGAATATCTCTGCAAGATTGAGAACTTATTGGTAAATGGTGTCCATGAATGTTCAGCAGCAGCTTAGAAGAATGGATGTTGTTCAAGTTGGTTGAATAGGAACAGGTGAATATTTCTGTGCGGAGGGAACTTAAAAATCATTGATTATAAGTGAAGTGGGTTTTGGTTGAAAAGGTACATTGTCCAGACAAAATTTTATTTCCTGTTTGATGCCTTTGTATTGGCATCTGTGTGGGTTGCCTGATGAGTGATGAATTTGCACTTTTCAGCCATGTGGAATTAAAAGACTGTCTTCAGCTGTCATTTACAGATTATCCATACTGATCTAGACTTGCCCCACCTTCCCTACCCCAAGAATAGACTCTTCATCATTATGAAATTATATTAGTGTTGTGTAGCAAGGATGAACTGCATGCCAACATCTTACCTTCTAAGGAGCTGTTGATTTTTGTTGATTTTTTTATGTACATGGCAACTTAATAGATGGTATAATAGACAAGGGCTGGAACCCAGCTGTGCATGGATAACTGTAGGCTGCTAGGGCAGAATCAGCTTAGCTTCGATGAGTTCAGCCTCTTGCTGAAGCATTCCAATATGTGAATAAGGGTGATTTGGTTGGAAAAGTTCATTTGGATTCCACAAAGTTTTTGAAGAAGTTCCTCACCAAAGGATTTCTAAAAACTGTGCAGTTACAAAATAAGTCCTGTGTGGGTAACTGATTGTAGCTGGTTTGTAGTAGATAGAAAACACAGGGTAGAAGTCAAGGTTCTATTTTCACAGTGAAGGAAAGTCACCTCCAGGGTGGATTCCCTGGAATTTTATGCTTAACCTGTGCTGTTTAATGTATTTACTTGGAAAAGAGCTAAGTTGTGAAACTAGGAGTTTTCTGATGATACAAAGTTAATCAAGATAGTGAGATCAAGGTCTAACTGTGAAGAACTGACTGGTTAATACATGGTTATTGAATTCTGCATAGAAAAAGGAGAGTGATGTTCATTGGGAGGAAAAAACCAGATCTACAAATAAAATGGTCTGAATTGATGATTACTGCTTAGGAGGGACATGTTTAGTGCTGTTTAGGCTGGAGCCTAAACAGCTCGGTGTATCATACAGCATACAGCGTGCTCTTGTATATGATTTTTCAGTCTGTTTGCTGAAATGTCTCAAGTATTTTGTGTAGCTTACTTACATAAGGAACTAAATAGATTTCTACAGTGTTCATCATCAGCTGGGAAAACATTTACTTGAGTTATGCTGAATATATAATTGATGATGGCAAGAAGCTAGTCTTCCATATCTTTTAGTCCTTTCCTGAATGACAGTGTAAGAATGGAACCAGTGTGTATGAGCTAGATAAAGAGAAGGAGGATATTAGATAATGGAAACTCTTTTATGCTTGAGAAACTGAACCTAGTATTAAAGACACTTCTCTATTTTGATCCAGATGTTTCAGATACTTGTAACCTCCTAAATTTGCTGTTAACGCTACTCAATTCTAATGTCTAGGAAGAGGAGAATTTTATTCTTTCAAAGCTTTCTAGAATGGATGGTTTTGTCTGGATTGTGTTTCCATTGTGAAGGTGACTGCTTTTTGTCTAAGCAATGACTTTTTCTTTTATAGAAGGTGACAGAGGCTGAGGATGACAGTGATAGTGATAGTGATGATGATGAAGATGATGTTCAAGTCACCATAGGGGATATTAAGACAGGAGCTCCACAGTTTAGGTAAGTTATTTGCAATCATTAACTGAGGAAACATTTGAGATTATGTTTAATTATAAATGCAGTCTCTTTAATGCTTGTCATTTATTTGCCTTCTTAATGTTTATATTTTTAATATTTTATCTTTGCCAAATACTTGCCATTTAATACTTGCCAAAAATGTCAGATTGTATGCACAATTACTGTCCATTAAGAACTTTGTTAGTTCTTTAACAGTGTTTTTAATGATACAGTGGCTTGAAAACAAGTGAAATGAAATCAGTGGAGTTCAAGGAAGAGTTCTATATAAGTTTAAATTGTGTTTTCAGATTTTGAGAAATAATTGTATTAAGTTTGTAAATGAGTGAGTTGTTTCTTATTAGGGAATGGCTATTTTATGGAGCATCATGGACAGTGACATTTTGATTGCAAAGGATAGAATGGCAAGAACATGAGAAGTGTTTGTCCCTCATCCTGTTTGTAGTGGATACAGTTCTAATTAGACCTTTGTTGTTTCAATCCCTATTGATGTTCTCAAATAAGATTTTAATGTACTTAAGGATGAAGCTGTGAGTCTCCGGAGATGATTTCTCAATATCATTGTTTGGACATTTATACTGATCTTGCTACTTTTGTTGCCCTGTATTCCTTCTGGCCTTGATAAAGGGCTTATTTTTTACTGAACACTTTCGTACAGTGCTAATTTTACCCAAAATTATGAAATAATATTTTTCATTGAACAGAAATTTTCTGAGGGACATGGTTTGCTTGTTTTTCTTGGCAATGCCAATATTTTTATGCTTATTAAAACCAGAGTTACTAGGGTGCCATTTCTTAAATTATAACAGGTCTGCAGGTGGGTCTGACTCATATATATTGTGTTTTTAACTTTAGAATACAGGTGATTTACTCCTGTTTGAAGCATAGTATTTTTAAACTTCCAGTATTTCATATTCTAAAATAATGTGCAAATGAATGTAATAGAAAAAGCACCAATTCTTTCAGTTCTTTATTTTTCTGCTTTCAGTAACTTGCAGTATTCTTGTGGTGTAGGCAGTGGCTTCAAACTTTGTGGTACTAAAGCAAAACTAGATTTATATTCTCAGTGAATTTGCTGATGCTCTTTCCATGTATGCAGGAAACAATGAGCAGGTGATCCTAAATCTAATTAGAGTAGAAAGTTTTATATAGAAATGCCTGTCTTCTGAAAAATCTTTTCTGCATGAATTAGACAGAAAGTTCACAGAAGTGCAGAAATCTAAAACAAACTGAACATTATTGTACATTTTAACTGCAGTAGAACAAGTCTGTTTTATATGATTAAACGGTTTTTCATATAGTAGTCAACCGCAGTTTAAAAATCCTGATAGATTTGTTTCACAAAATCATGAACAAATACAGCGTGGCAGATCAGCAGGTTAAATGTTTTGTGTCAGTTTTATGCTGTTCTAGCACTTGAAAGAAAACTAGCACTGCATGGAAGTGGATACTGTAAACTATACCCTGACCTTCTAATTATATGCAAATCTCATGATGTATATGGGTCGCCTGTGAGGATAAGTTACATTACACACAAATGGTAGGGAGAGCTAGCTCTTAATTTTACAAATGAACAATACTGTGATTCCTAAGGTAGTTAAATCTATTCAGTAGTTAGGTTTCCAAGTTTTTTGAAGAAAGCTCTCAAGTATTTTAGAAAGTGAAAAATTACATACTTTTCTGGTGTTCACAAGGATAGATGATTACTAGAAGTGCGTTGAAACAGCACTTCAGTCATTTTAGAGAAATGCTTGTATTTTTCAGTTCTGTACAGATTAAATTGAATGATTATGAAAAGATAAAATGATCCATCTAAACCCTTCCTTTTGTTTTTATTTATTTTGTTTTTACTCTAATCTCCAGACTGTCATCTGTATCCCTAAATGAACTGCATTTTTCCTTTCTCTTTCTTCTTCTGGTTCTGTCCATTCTTGTTTCTATCAAGGTCTTTATCCTTTCAACTCAGGAAGAGTGACTGGGACTTGCTTCACTACTGTTTATTAGTTGGAGAAGTTGCTACTGAGCATAGAAAGGTACTCTCTCTTCCTCCTAGGCTGATCTCTTTACCTTTACAGTTACCAGCTTGGAAAGCTAGAGATTCAGGATGGTGATTGAGCCTGGGTCAAATATGTTTCTGGATCTAGCTATCTCTTGTTTTGTGTTTTCTTCTGGTTTAAAAGTTTTCTTTGTCTGATTCAGTTTTTTCTTAATTTCTTGAAGTTATGGAGCAGCACCTGTGAATCTCAATATTAAAGCAGGAGGACGAGCTTATGGATCTTCTGGTAAGAAAATTTACACAGTAATATTAGTAAAAAAACCCAACTGGATATTGGTTTGGATTAAGGAAATAATTGTTTCTTTTAAAACTTCTTGATAAATTTGTCTGGCTTTTAATTTATTTTTTATTATTCTAAGTGTAATGATACTGATAAAATTCCATTTTGTAGAGACAGAAGGCTCTAACTAACTTTTCTTCACAGGTGCAAAAGTTAAGGGACTGGATCTAGATGCACCAGGGAGTATTAATGGTGTGCCACTTCTGGAAGTAGATTTAGATTCTTTTGAAGATAAACCTTGGAGAAAGCCAGGTAATGTCTGGTTTATGTTCACTGATACATAGGTGTTAAGTAGGTTATTTTAATAGTTGTTTCTGTTGACTGCATGTAGATGTCATCTTACCTGTCCCTCAGAGGTGCTGTACGGCATAATTTGAAAAAAGCAACTATGTTACTTGTTGCCTTCCCACTGTGCCACAGAGTGCTTGGGTGTGCCGTGTTTGTTAGTATACATCCCCATCACACATCAGGAGAAAGAGATAGGCCATATTTTTAATACATGTGTATCCTGAGCTCTTCTTGGAAATCTGTGTTCCTGTGGAGATTTCTGCCATTGCTCTGTGCCATGGAACACAAGATAAAGCAAAATGTGCAAAATAGTTCTGGCATGTTTTAGCATGAAGAATGGTGAAGTGTAAATGCTTGTGCTAGGTTATGTTCATGCATAGACATCCATGAGCTTTGAATAAGACACTGGGACTTGCTGCAAAGACTTTCCATGAGGCTCCTCTGTATTGTCTTGTTTACTCAAGTGATTTGTCCAGACTTTTCTAATTTTACCAACGTTGATTTGGTTTTTTAGTACCAGTACATCTTGCTGCTGCATATAGGTTTTTTCTTGTGTTTGTATATTGCTATGGTAATACAAATAGTGTCTGCAAAATGGAAAAAAAGAGAAGCCTTTGATGATTATCTGGTGTTTGAAATGTTAGCTGTATTAAATATATTCTCTGCATTTGAGTTACAGCTGTTCTCTCTTACCCTAAAAATACTTCATGGCATCATATGAAACTAGGAGCCAAAACAAAGTGAGACGTCAAATACAGAACAAGCAAAACAAAAG
>NW_005054297.1:13310329-13351552 GCF_000277835.1 Geospiza fortis
ATCTTGTTGTAAAGATATGGGGGATTATAATATCCCATGATATTCTCTACCCTTGGTCCCTATGTCATGATGCTAGGCAAGTTAGTGTTTCTGACTAAATATTAATGGTTTTACAATCTTAGGAATGAGTACTCTGTCTATTGATGAATTGTACATTTCAGTTGTGCTTTTTAGATCAATACCTAATCAGTTTTGATGATATAAGTACAGGTGTATTTATTTTTAGTGGAGGAAGGATGAACTTCGTAATGTCCTAAAAAACCTATGCTTCTCTACTTAAAGGGGCTGATCTCTCAGATTATTTTAACTATGGCTTCAATGAAGATACCTGGAAAGCTTACTGTGAAAAACAAAAGAGAATACGAATGGGTCTTGAAATTTTGCCAGTTACCTCAACCACAAATAAAATTACGGTAAATAGTGCTTTTTTTGTATTGTACATGGTTTTTTTTCCCTGTAAAGCTGCTTGTGTGTCATAAGCTTGTTCTGCCCAGTTTAGTACATTTGTTAGAGTTTGCACCTGACTCCCTTCCCTAAACCTTGAGTGTTACTGTGTTGCTTCACTGGCAGTTTGTGTGGATAGTGTGACAGACAGCTACAGCTACATTGCATCTGTACCTTTATTGAGACTGTGGCCCATCATTTCAGAATTGTGTGGTATCTTAATGGGCAATGTGTTATTTAACTTAGGCTGAAGACAAAGCTATGGAACTAAGACCAAGTGCAGAGGTTCTCGATGGCAGATACCATCTTTTAAAGGTGAATTTTAGTAAAATTTTGTTGGTTACTCTCATTTTTCTTGGGTATTGCCTCCCATGCCAGCACAGACTGATAGAAGAACAACTGATATGGACGCAGCCATTATTTCATACTCTCATCCTACATCAGTGACTTTCTGTGTATGTCACAAAATGTGGATTAAAAACTGTTGCTTTGTTCATCACTCTTCTGCGAGCATGTGAGTTAGTGGCTTGGTGAACTAACAAATTTCCCAGTGAAATTAATTTTTCTTGATGTGATGGTTTATTTGTAGTTGTAGTGTGTTCATTTGTGCAGATTAAGGGATTTGTGCAGATGTGGTGGGGAAGCTTTTGTAGATTATGGCATGTTTGTTTTTCCTATGGCATTGTAGCTCTTACTACAATGTTTTGTAACAGTTACCCTTGACAGCTCTGATAAGAAAATCAGTCTTCCATATTTTTTTGTTACCCTTCTGCGGTTAGCTAACAATTAATCGAGTTATGTATAATAATTTTTCCATTCAGAAATGCTGGTTTTCAGAGAGTAGAAAGACCTACATGACAGCATTTATCTTAAGGATTGAACTTTTTTTTTATTTTCTCAGTTTCTCATTTATGTCTTTGATATTAAACTTAAAACTATACCACAAAGGTTATTTATTTTACCTATTCTTAGTATGTAGTCATTTTTGTTCTTGAACTGTCTTTGAAGTGACTTGGAACAGTTTCTTTCTCCTGTGTACTCCTGTCAATTGCAGATACAGAACTGTCAATTGCAGATGGGAGTTTTTCTCTTATGTGCTACTTGAGGATATTCAATTATTTTGATTTTATTTTAGCAAGAAAGGATCAGCAGGTTTCTGGGGCTTTATACCTTTCTCAGGTATCATTATAATAGTGCTATAGGAAGCAGAAATAGTGGACAATAGGAGTTAAAATTTGCAACTGACTGTAATCTCAAACTTTTCTGAAATGTTCTGAAGGAAAAAGGATAAGTAGTCCAATCCAAAACTTCCCCTATTTCCAGCTCAGTACTGACTCTGGTGATCAAACAGTACAGGTAATAATGGCGTTGCAAGAGTTTGTCATGTTTTAAAAGGAGTTTACATTTAATTATTCATTTCATTAACTTTTTTCCTTCTCTTCTGAAACAGTCTCATGTAATTCCCATTATATTTACGTGTAATTTATATTAATCTCCTGTAACAAGCAAGAATGTCTCCTACATTTTCCAATTGCTCATTAATTTGTAGAAGTCTTTTTCAGATAAATACTTTGACCTTTTCCACTCATATTTCTGGATAGGAAACATTAATTCAATTTTTAATGAATTTTAACTATTTATGTGCATTTTTATGGGTTTGGAAAAGATGTGCCCATGTTTAGAAGTGAGGTTCTGCAGAAACATAGTAGTTCACTTGCCTACAAGCTGTGAGATCACAGCTTATACAAGGTTATAGCATGAGTGAACTAGCTACATAGAGTGGTGTAGCAGGTACAGTGGGAGTGATTTTAAAAATTGAATCACTGTATATTTGTGTTTAATACTAACCCATACAGGTTTTTCTTTCACATGTAGCTGCTGCTGAACAAAACAATACTTGATGTACTCGCACCAAAGGTTTCGCATAGCTTTAATGGTGTCTTTAATAAAAGAAATGTCTGGAATTTTGCAGTACTTCAGCAACAGCAGGATGTTTCTGAAGTATTCAGTCTGAACTAAGGAAAAGTCTTTTGCAGTTTGCACAACCCAGAGTTGAGATGACTTCCTGGTATGACTAAGAAATCAAGTGGTTACTAGATCTCACAATCAGTGAGGGAGATTGAGAATCCATTCAAGTTTCTTGTCTCATGGTTTGCTGATAGTGGATAGCAGGCTTGTTAGATATCTTTGTTAAGATTATGAAAAGTTTTTTACATAAGTGTTCCTCTTTTAAAATTCAAGATGTAATTTGGTTCATACAGGAAATTCTTCAAGAAAATTAGTTTGGTCTGTTCACGTACAAATGAAATGCTTGGAAAATAAATATTTAAGCTGTCTAATCTTCTATAACAATTCATTCTCTGGCATATTGATTCTTATATATATATATCAAACACAGTACTTAAATAATACCTCACTAAAAAATACATAATTTTGCTAGTTGTGCAGAGATGAGAGTTTTTGAAATTCTGAATAAAGTTGGACTTACTTTCTTTTGGTATTGGCTGTGTGTTTGTTGAGTGTTGGAGCTACTGCACTTGCGAGGATAAACTAATAATGAAACATTATTTTGAAGGTACAGCAAGGCAGAACTGGAAATTTGGAGAAAGAATTGGCAGTGCAGTCGACCAAACCTGATTTCACATCTCCTCCTGCCTTATTCAAATCAGGAATTCCAACAAACAGGTCAGTTAGCTGTAACTCATGACCAAATAACTCTTTGTACTGTTACCTCTATGTCTTTGAAGTTTACAATTTTTGTAAGAAAAAAAAAGGAAAATATGTTTTTGTAACAGGTAATAAAAGGGTAGAGATATCCTTATCACATTTACCATAATCATATGAGTCCTATACTACCTTCTTGGCTCTTTGGGAAGAAGTAGAGGAAAAGGGGAGAAAAAACAGCGGGACCAAGTAACAAGACAGTTACAAAAATCTATTTGTTGATTTATGACACTGTTTTCTGTGTATAATTAAATTTGCCATCATAATACTTCTGGTTAGGGTCCTTATGAGTATTTTAACTAACTTATTTTTTCAGTTAAACAAGATGGAATCTGACAGCTATAACTTTAACAAGTGGAGGAATTCCTGGAACTAGTCTCTTTCCTGCAAGGCAGCTTTGGTTTCTCCATATTTGAATATTTTATTATACTTTCTTCGAAAATTAGAGAAAGTATTTCCTTACTGAGTTCCTTCTCCCAGGCCCAGGCTTTAATAAGTTCTGTCTTCTGTATCTAAGCCACTGCTGTTTGTTATCTGGCACTTGGCTTAGGATGAATCCATGCTTCTACTTTACTTGAGTTATTTAGTGATCCTGTCTAGAAGTTTTGGTTCTGTGCAAATTAAAAGCCCTTATATTGCATCATATTACAAACAATGGTAAGAAAGGTAGAACAGGTTGTTCATTGGACACTTTGGTTGTCAGCCATTAAAGATGAGGAGCTATGGCCCATCTTTAGCACTGCATCCATAAGTGCCTTGACTAATTTAGAGGCACTTGTGTTCAGTTATTCCATCCTGTAAGAGTCAGTTCAACACCCAAATGTGTGTGTGTTGGGGGGAGGGTTGGGGGTGGGGGGCAGGAGGAAGTCAATCATAGCCTTGCCTGTATTTTTCTTTCACTTCTAGAATATTCCTTCTGGTAGCCTAAACTTTTCTCTGAGCTATCAGGTTATGCTGCTCTGTGTTTAGTAGATTTTAGTTCTGTTTGTCTGTTTTTCTTAGTCAAAAGAAATGAGAAGAGTTTTCCAAACTTTGTGCTAACCCTGTAACTACTTTTAAAATTTTCTTTTCTGAATTGCTTTCAATGTATGATATTCTTGTAACAGAGTTCTCAAACTGGAATGTATTGTTCACAGGGTAAGGATTCCAAATCTATGTCTAGCATAGGTTTTGTTACAAGATTTCAATTCTTTGTTTATCTCAGTTGTGGACAGAAAACCTCTAAACTACTTTCGGAATAATTAACAACCAGGATATTAAAATGTAGTTAGGTTGAAAGTTGTAGAAAAAATGCATTGTGTAGATTATTTGGTTGTGTGAAATTTGCAGGTGTGATGACTGTGTCACTTCCTGACATTTATTTTGAGGTATCACTTTGTGGCATATCACTTTGACAATTGTATCGCTTGTGCATTCCATTGGTAGAATAGGTTGTGTTGTATGTATTTGGTGTGAATACTGTAATTGTAAGTTGTTACAATGACAAAACTGACATCTTCCCTTATTTAATACCTGCTTCCATGGATACACTTGCTTAAAATACATTATTCTGTAAAGAAAGGTATTTCTACCAAGTGGCCAGAAGAGGTTTTGAAAGAAAACTGTATGCTCAGAAGTCTGAGTAACTCAATGAGAATATATATTGAGTCTATGAGAATATATATTAGCTGTGTGGATTTTATATATTTCTACATTAATGACTTATCCATAATGCATCTACTATTTTCTGTTTCTAAGTGCCTGTATTATTAACCTGTATAACCAGATAATGTTTTAGGGGTTGGACTAATTTCTTTCTTTAGTTAAGAGTTTATTATTTAAAATAATTGCCTTTATGCCATGTGGTATTTGCAATAGCCTTGTTGAGAAATTGCTGGAAGCATTTCCAGAGAAGTTCCAGAGAAATTAGCTCATCAGTGTAGTGGGCTATTTATCAGCTTTATCTGTGCTTATGGCTTTCTGTAAACAGATATTTTAAAGAAAATGGATTTCTGATCTTTTATTTCCATGAAAAATACCAGTTCAGCCTTGCAAGACTAAGTGATGGAAACTCAGGTGTTATTTTGAAAAAAAGTGTGTTTTTATACAAATGGTTTCTTTAGCAAATCTGTTAGGTTCTTATTCATATCAGTTAGTGGTGAGCTCAGCAAAGTTGAGGCTGTCCTCAAGAGGAGGAAAATAAACCATGAAATACATAAGCAAAACAAGAAAGAAGAGAAGAAATATTGAAGCATATTATAATTCCATACATATTAGACTATACTGTAAGTCTACTGAACAAATGTGGCATCCCATAGTTAGTCTGATTCTGAAGAGTCATATGGGGGTGTTCCAAAAAGCAGCTTATTTATTTTATCTGTGGTAAGGATAGGGATTTTTGAAGGTATGAACTTGGAAAATAACTGGGTTTGCCTTCTTTTTTTCTTCTTTTTCCCCCCTCTTTCTCTTTGCTCTGTAAAATCTAAGCTGAGCTTGCCAAATGAGATTGAGTTGTCTTTCTGAATTAATCTCCATGAAAGTGATATTCTCAGTGTAAATAGCTCATAAATAACCATTCTCTAATTAGAGTGAGATAACTCAGAGTTGCTGGAATGTTCCTTTCAAGCTACACTTTGTATGAACTCTGCTGTGGGTTCATGTGCATCCCACACATGTGGATTGCCTTTTTATGTTTCAGAGGATCCGTTGGGAATGCATCTGTATCCCAGGTGCCTCGATCACGTAAGGGACAGACCAAGCCCTTCCCTTTCTTTGCTTACAGCACTGAGACAGAAACTCAGTCTTGCCTGCTACTTATCACAACTCTTATTTAATGTCTAGGGAGTTGTGGAAGTTTCTCCTTGTGCCATCTTGCTGTGACTTAATATGTGTGTGACTTAACATGTGATTGGAGGTGTCATCTGCTGCTTCGTTTGCAACTGAATCTATGCTTTCTCTAGTTCAATTTCAAACTCTTTTAGTGAAATTCTCGATGAAATTGTTATTGCAATCTTGGAAATAGAGAATTTGTCAAGTTCAAGGTATGATGGCAAAATCCATCATTATGAAAAATAATATCTTGGCAGTTGTTGGGAAGAACAGTGGACATAACACTATACAGCATTATTTAAATTATAAATATAAAGTATAATCTCATTGAGATTGAGTGAACACAGGTATATGCTTCAGAATCTAAAAAAATTAAGTGAAACTGTTTATTTCAGAAAAAGTGATGCCTAGGAGCCAACTAATTGGTAGTCTGGGTTTGCTTCATTTGATACTGCAGTGGTGTGTTTGGGCTGCTTCCGAACCCAGAATTAACATTATTGTAATACAGTTGGGGCATATATTGCTTTTAATGCCCCATACTCTTGCATTGGTGACATTGTGTGTGTTTTCAGTGCTGATTCTAAGAGTTGCTGGCAGTGTGCAAACAGGACAAGAGAGGAAGAGTCTTAATTCTGCTGTGTACATCACTCCCAAGTGGAAGTCCTGTAAATCAGTGGTGTGAGCCAGGCAGGGACTTCGTGCTGTAGGAGTGTTATACACAAGGACTAAAGCTAGGTAAACTGAATTTTCTAGGATATGGTTTAGATAATTAAGAGAGGGATACCAGTGATGGAAGAGAACAAGTGTCTTAGAACTCTCAAAACAAATGCACTGTCCTTGAAGACTAAGATGGTGAGAACATAGGTTTTAACAACTGTTTTATAATACCTATGTTCTTAATTCAGTTACTTAAAGCAAAATAATAATCCAGTGTAGCAGTACTGGAAGGCCATGCAAGACCACTGGGGGAAGTTTAGAAAAGCAGATGTTGATTATTGGAACAATCTAACTTCTAGCATGGGGTATTGGAAGACCAGAGAGTTTCTGACACTTCCGTTGTATAGATATATTGCTGTGTAGTATATACTCTTTAATTGAAGGTATGTTCTTGGACTCTTGTACCATCGCACTGGTTTTGTTTGTTTTTTTAAAAATTCCAAACTGTTGTGCTTAATAAGCTTACTTTAACATCTAGGAGGAAGCTCTAAACCCAGATACTAAAAAGCTCAGAGGACAGGCATTTGTATCATCCTCAGTATGCAGTCTGCTGTGAAACTTCAGATAATCTCTGAGAGATCTGACTGTTACTTTATGCTCTAGTGTCTGCTGTGTCTTTTTCAGTTGCATTGCAATCTAGGTATCTGAGCAGTTGGAATCCAAGTTATCAGTCTGGCAGAACTCTGAGCTATAATTCCAATTTACAGTTGTTCTCCCTAATATTTGTATTTGTGTGGTTAGTAGTACACTAGACGCAAAAAAAGACAAGAACTCCTGAAACTAGAAATATTTTTTTCTTTCTATGGATTTGTTTTCTGTGGAAATTTCAGGAAGGTTTTTTCCAGTCTTTTACTGTTCTATATCATGCTGTTGGTAAAAATTATCAGTTTCATCTACAGTGGTTTCCCTTATAGGTGAAACCACAGGTGAAAAACTGTGTCTCTTGCAGCTGAGGCCCAGATTTTGTACCTTTGTTTCTCTTAACCATGAGCACTGTCATTTTATTGCTCATTTTCTAACAAAGTTGACCCAGGTGAATCCTACTTTTTAACCTCTTTTAGAAGTCAACAGTGGCCTGCAGAGCAGGTAGAATCATGGAATGTTAAGGGGTTGGAATGGACCTAAAAGATCATTTAGCCCAACCTCCCCTGCCATGTGCAGGTACATCTCCCCCTAGACCAGGTTGCTCAAGGCCTTAGTCCAACCTGTTTTTTATAACTCTTATGCTGACAGATTTTGTTATATCTGCATAAAAGTTACACAATTTCTATAAACCTTGGTTTCTGGTATTTTAGGGCTGCAAACAGAAATAGTCACTATACTTTAGATTATTCCTCTCTTCAAAATAGTGATTCCTGTTGTCACAAACATCAGGCTTTAGTTTTACTAGGTGACATTCATACTTTGTCGTATTTTGTCATATTTTCTGGTCTGATACCTGGAGTACTTCATTTGTGTCTGTGTATTCCTCTAAGGTTAATTTACTGAAGATTTTGAGAGATTGATTATACATTGAATTTTAGTGGTTTTGTTTTATGCTAATGTGTTTTCTTCTGCCTTATCTTTGTTTGATCTTCCATGGAATCCTTCATTATGGTTTCATGCAATTTAGAAAATACTTCTAATTAATAGTTTATAGCTGGTTTACATTAGATTTTTTGAGAAAGTTCTCCTTGATTTATTGTTGTCTTACTGAAGCTTTGTGATCTTTGTTTAGGTTTTTTTTTTGTAACAGCAAAGCAGAAGTACTGTCTTTTATGGGGGGGAAGGAGACTGCTGTGGAGTCAGCCTTTGTCTTTGCTTATGAAAGTCTTTTTTGCTGCATTGTTTAGTTCTGTACTCTTGCATAGTTCAGCAAATGTATCACCTTTAATGTTCTTCAGAAATAGTCTTTTGTGTTTTCTACAGAAGAAAGAAGAACTTGTGCCATTTAGAATGAGAGAAGTCCATAAGGCTTTTTTTCTCTCACCTTTTCTTTTTCTTCCCCCTTTTCTGATTCTGTTTGTCCTGTGTTGCAGGCGGATATCTGGCACAATAGATGTGATTGGACAGTCCATCACTATCAGCAGGGTGGAAGGACGACGGCGTGCTAATGAGAACAGCAACATACAGGTTTTACATTGCAGTTTTGCATTCTATTTTTGACTAAAAGACATTTTTGCTTTCCCCATAGCTTCTGACTAAAGCATCACTGGATGTGAATGAGTAACACATAAGTAACTTTAAGTCCCGAAATAAAGTTTTGGCGGTTACCGAAATATATTAAGATGAAGTATTTGATAAATTTCAAAAATGTTTTGGTATACCTCTTACTGAAAAGAAATGAGTGATATTGCAGACTTACTATCCAGGAGACAGCATTGACTCTGCTAGATCTGCATGGGATTGTGTTTTGTTTATGGAGTGAAAAGATAAATATTTGAACTCCCCATTTGTCCCCCTATTCCTGTCAGACACTAATGCTGGAAGTGAAAGCCTCCTTGTATGCAGTTTGAGAAATGCAGTCTTTTAAAAACAAGGAAGGAAGGAATAAATGGTTAATAAATAGCTGGTAGTAGTTTGTTTTTAATTATATTGTAGTACTTTACCAAAAATTACAAGATTAGTCTTTATGGTTTTAGTCTGGACTTTTATTATCCTGAGAAAGCAACTAAATCTATACAGATAGACTTCTGAAGAATTAGAGAGAAGGATCAGGGTTGCTTGGTGCTCCAGTTGCATTTCCATGCCAACTTAGGTTGAGGTTAGACAGTGAAAATAGTAAAGGATTGTAGTGCTGATATTGAAAGCATTACCATGTGTTTTTCATCTGATCTCAGAGTATTTAAGGAATTTATTATCTTGGGTTGTTTTGATGCTTTTCAGATTGATTTTTAAATATTTTCCATTATATAAATTTAAGGTGCTCTTAGACCTTTGAAGGTACTTGGCAAATAAGGGACCCTGAACATAGGTGTATGCAGGTAGAACTTACACCATCTGAATATGGGTCTTTAGATGTGAAGTGATACTTTCCTATTTTAGTAACTGAAGGAGAGGAAACCTGTCTTGTACTCTTTTCACAAAGCAATTGTAACTAGAGTTTGATATTTTACAGGTTCTCTCAGAACGCTCTAATCCTGAAGTAGACAGTTTTACCAAGCCACCTCCATTTTTCCCTCCAGGAGCTCCACCTACTCACCTTCCACCACCTCCTTTCCTCCCACCCCCTCCAACTGTCAGTACTGCTCCACCTCTGATTCCCCCACCAGGTAAATATCCTGCACTATATAGGATGTGGATAATGAGAGATTTGTTAACATCAAATTCTTGAGGTGCATTGTGCAGAATTTCAGAATTTCATGTTCTGCTCTTTTCTTAAGTGTATCTGCAAGGCAAACCCAGAAACTTTTGTTTTTACTTTCTCAGTAAGCATAATCTCAAGTAGTAAATAATTACTTAACTGCTGGTTCTTGTGTTCTTGAAAATGTTTGAAGTGAGAAGTTGTTTTCTGTAATTCAGTAACTGTTAATGCCATTGAGAGGTACATGTTAACACATTATTCTACAAACCTTAGAACTAAAAGTATGGCATACCATGAATTTATGTCACAAGCTGGATTCTCTGATGTCTAAGGTCAAGGCAGCAAGAGAAGTTCTAATTACCCTTTTCTCTCACAGCATGTATGAATTCCCACAAGTCTGATAGTATTGCATTTGCTCCATATCCTTTCTTCCAGTTAGAAGTCTTATTAGTCCCTGATGTTTTTTTCCAGTGTTCTGTGTCTGTGAATCTTAGAGGAATCAAAGCTCTTTGAGAACTCATCCCATTGTTAATCTGTTTTGAAATTTACTGATATTTACCAAACATTTATTGAAATTTGGCGTATATGGAATTTTACTGGGCATTTGCACAAGTGGTACAGTGACCTGTACTTCTCATTTTAAGACAGTAAGTTCAAAAGGATTTGGCAAGAAACTAAGAACTGTCAGTGAGAAATTAAAATAGATGGAGAATCTTTGTGGTGTATTTGAGTAGGCAAGTGAAGCATTTGTCTATAGAAGAGACTGATTTAAGATGGAGCTGCTTTCTTTATATTCTCCTGGTCCTTGAATTCTTTAGCTTGACTTGTTCTGAAAATTATGCTGAGCAGTTTCTTTGCTATTCTGCTTGCAGAGGAAATATTTTAGAAGTTTCTCTGTTAATATTCTTATGTAGAAGCAAAGAAGTCACATTATTTGAGTGCAACTACTATGAGCTTTTATAGGGTTTACATCCTCATAGAAGTTGCTTCTTCAATTGTCCCTCCTAATTTTAAAACTTAACTCATTCTACCTGGCAAGCTCTGGCTTTCGTCCGTGATGGTCATACACAAAAATCACAGCACATAGAAAACTGAGGAGAAGAGACTTAAAAATGAAATAATTCTCTGCCCTTTTTTTTTCTTTTTTAAAATAAATATAAGAAATAGAGTCTCTGAAGTGAGATTATGGTAATGCTCTGGTGTTTTTGTGAAGTTTCCTTACTGGAGAGGGGGAAGGACAGAAAGGGAATGGATGTGGCAATAATGCTTGCTGTGGTTTTAAGCTTCATTTAAACCTTTGTGATAAAACAATATATGTAATGCATTGCAACTTTTTAGAAAGTAATTTTTTTAATTGTAATTGGATTCACAAAAGGTGTTCTAAGTTGTATATTATCAAAAACATGAGAACCCCCCTCACAGATACCCCAGATGCTCTTGGTGCAGGGGTGTCACATACAGGTACTGGACTGTTCTTATGAAACCTGTCACCTGTTGAGATTTTAAAGGTGAAGGAAATCCACATGTGTTGCAGATCAAGCCAGAAGGTTTGGCTTTTGTCTCATGGTTTACAGGCAGGTTTATGACACAGGCTTGTTCAGAAGGTCTTCTGGAACATCCTTCTGTACTTCAAGTAGATTCAAAAATAATGATTAAGAGCTGTGGATTTAGTTTCCTCAGGCCTGTGTTTTAATTGTGCTGTTGCCAGCTCTTTATCATCAAAGCTGTTCCAAAAATAGGTTCTACCATCCCTCCTTGGTTCACTGGAGTAGGAGTAAAAAAACTACACTTACCCAATATTAAACTGGAACTACTTGCCAGAAAATTTAAGTATTCCAAATATAAAACATCCTCCAAAAGCGCCTTTGAGAAAGGATCTTGCTTTGAAGTTATGTCTCTTGTTCTGTATTCATTCACTCTTGTGATTCAAATCTTTTTTGAGGAGCAAGTGCTGGAACAATTTAAAGCACCAAATGTAGAAAATTCTCAAATAATCCTAGGAGATGACTGGCTGTGGCAAAATATATGCTAGTTTCTGTTTGCTAGGTTAATTTTGCTAAAGCAAAACATGTATGCTTGTTATCAAGGCTTTAAAAGTTTGTTTATGTGCTTTGGTTTAAGTCTGTAGTAAAAAATGTGACATGTATTTGTGATTTAGGAAAAAAATTTCTCTGAAATACTGAACTTCTGTTGCATAACTTTGCAATGTATGCCAGGCTTTCATGTGATTGCTCAGGCTTGGCATCCTAAGTGTGTATTTCTAATCTTTAGATACAGAGAATTTGACCTAATTTAGCCTATGGCAAGAGAACCAAGTTGAGATATATAACATTTCTGAGGGCTAGTACACAGTTCAGCTAATTTACAGTATATTGTTAAACTCTGGCTGTGTTGTTCATGTTTGATTCCTTGCTCCACAAGCAGAGCACGTGTGGCATTGCTTTCCTTTAGTAAAACATACTTGATTTTCTGCAAATGCTTACCAGCCCTGAGCTAGTAGGATGGTATACAATGTTCTGAAGGCAGTTTTGAGCATGGTAGGTAAAATGGTGCACTAATGACATTTGAGTTGCTTTTGGCACACAAGTCTGAGTATTTAGGTTTATGCTGGATGTATCTTTATGGCAGCACAACGATGTCATAGGGACATGACAAATTTGATACTAAGCCACATTCTTGCACTGGTACAATGTAGTCTCTTCATTGCAAAAAATGACAAAATATTTCAGGGTCTTTTCTCAGAAGTAGTAATTGGCTGGTGACACTACAAGTATATTTTCATACACTTAGAAGGTAATGGAGTAAAGAGTTAAGAAATTATTTTCCATTAACTGAAGCTTATGATTTTTTTGTCTTGTTTTGTGTCATATTTGTGTATTAGTTAGAAAGGTGAGGAAAAACATTTATTTAGATCTTTTTAGATTTTTTTGTCAATTTGGCACATAGAATCTTTCATCCTTAGTGATACCATCAAGTAAATTAACTTTTGTTTTAAAATTATATAAGCATTAATCATGACTCTTTAAAAGTCTTTAACGGTTTTTGTGGGAAAGTATGCTTATGGGGTTTTTTTGTGTAATTCCCTACATTAACCAATTCATTACAATTATTTGGGCATTTGGTCTCTGGATATTAGTTGTATTCAGTCTGTCTTAATTTTGTTTGAATGGTTGTTAAGTGAAATTTTTCATTGTCTTTTAGTCTTGTGATATTTTTACTTTTAATTCTGCACAAGATAACATTCTTGTAAGTGAGGAATACATTAATTGTTTAATACAAACTTTTTCCTTTTGTAGAGACAAGTTAGCTGATGGATTTCCAGGCAGTTCTCTGGATAATGCTGAGTGATATTTGCAGTGTTAACAATATACTGGTTTTAGGGCAGCAGTTGAAATTTTTTGTGGTATAAGGTGGAGGTAATAAATCACTTTGAGAGAATTTCTGGTATTTTTCTAGCTTATGTTCTTAACATTGCTATACTATAGCAATTATATATTATTATATATTATATAATACATACATGCTTAACCTTTATTTATTATATATATTTTTTTTCTATGTTTTAGGTTCATGAAGGATCTATTAATTAGAACAATTAACCAGAAAAGATTAATAGTAAACACTTTGGCTGTGCAACAGTTTGAGTCCTTAATCTTGACTTTCTTTCAGGAATTTTCATCAGGAGTGTTTGGTCTTTTAAATGTTACACTGTCAAAAATTTTGTGGTGTGGTACCCATTGTTCTTAACAACTGTAGTGCACATTGGAAAGCTTGTGTGCTGGTGGAGAGAAAATGGCTCATGCAGTTCAGAAATTTGGCTGTTCGATTTCACTGATTTGCATTTTGGTTAAGAGATCAGATTTTAAATCTTCCAGATTGGACAGAAACCTCAATTATATTTCACCATATGTTTAATCCTATAGGATTAATGCTGTTAGGAATTAATGTCAGAGAAATTGCCAACAATTAGTGAACTTTGATATTGATCTCTGTTCCTCTGCTTCCTTCCTTTATTCTGTCCTGTCAAGTCAGTCTGGGAGCAGTTGGCATTTCTAGACATTATAAATGTGTAGATGTAGTAAAATGTTGCTGCCATACAATAATATTTTACTTTTAATGTTGAACTAAAGAGATATATGTAAGTTTTGTCATGTGGCCAGTACTGTTCTGTGTGAATGCTTATGCAGTTATGTCACTACTGATGAAAGCATTTGGCAGAGTTTTCTGTTTTCTCCCTCCCCAAAGTTTTGCCATGAGCTGTCAGATTGAAAATACATACTTTTTAATGGAAGCAGAATTGTTGATAACTGAAAGTGTTTTATACCTGCTGAAGTAGTCTATTTTCTGCCAGTATTGTTTTAGCCCAGTTTATTATATAGCAGTGTTATGTGTTCAGTTCAGGTAAAAGTAGTTTTTTGCAAAGCATGGGAAGATAAGAATCTTTGAAGTGTACAAATTATTTTTACCTTGTAATAATTCCTTTCATAATCAGTAAGATAGATTTATATGTTGATGCAGTTAATTTTGTTAGGTCGGCTAATTTAGTTGGGAACAATTTTCTCAGCTTTTAGTTATGTTCATAACAGCTTAGCTAGATCTGAAAATCAGGTTAGAGTAATTCTTGCACATATTTCTGTTGAAGGCTGCTCCTTTCTGAGATAGGTACAAGAAAATAGAGAAAAAACCAATCTTTTTCCCTCCACGTAGCAAATGAATGATGAACTGCAGTGTCATAGCATTGACTCAGCCATCTGTATTGCTTACTGCTGCCTGAATTCTTTGTTCATGTGGACCTACTGTTTCCTGTGCCAGGCCATTGAAGGTCAGAGGCCAATTGCATTTCCTTCCATGGAATGTAAAATAAAGCAAATGTAGTCTGTGGGATGTTGCTTTCCTTCTGTATATTAAGCATTTTAGAATTATTAATATAATTCTAACCTTGAGGCCCAGAGTCACTCTACACTGGTTTTGCCTCTAAATAAATAAGATCTTAAAGAATAGGAATGTAAATCAAAAGCTAGATTTCACAAGGCTTGTATAAAATTTTATCAGTATTAATGTGACATCTTGACCTGAGGACACAGAAAATGTGCTGTCATTCTTCTTGATCATGTATGCAGTGAAAGCTCAGTCTGGTTTCAGATCTACAGATAAGAAACTATTACTTTAACTGATATTTGTTGTCTTTCTAGGTATACCAATAACAGTGCCACCACCAGGTAAATTTGCTTAGATTTTTTTTTCCACATTTGGTTGAGAGATGAGAACTTAACTGATGTGCAACTTACTAACTTCTTTCAGTTTTATAGAAAAAGAGTTATGTGTACTAAACTATATGTGCATATGTAGGCTCAGTTATTTTGATGCTGGGCAGAAGAGAAATTGTATGAAAATGCTGTTGACTAGTGGACCTAATCAGCCAGTTTTCTAGATGTGTATTTCCTTCTTTTCTTTAAAATATTTTTTCTCAGCTATGCAGTTAATAGTTTTGATTGTTGTTTATTAAGTTTTGTTAGAATTTGCCCATGCTTTTATATCACCGTATTTTTAAGAATGATGAAGTTTTAATTTGAAGCACTGATAATATGTGTTTCATGTTTTGCCTTTGTCAAGCTGAAAAGTAGGTCTTAGTCTTACAAAATAAAACCCATTTACATGGAAACAATTTTTCATTGTTCTCTCTGGGATTTGTTTGCCATGGTATGCTTAGCCTAGTTCTTTTATGTGTTTATGGGTGATAGATTTTTACTTTTTCCCCTCCTTACCCAATTGTAATTGTTACAGGTTTTCCACCACCACCTGGGGGTCCTCCACCTTCCCTCATACCCACAATAGACAGGTGATTATCTCTTTAAAATCTTACTAAGCAATCTATCAGTATTTTGTAACTGAAATAAATGAATAATACTCTTGCATTGCCCATTGTTTTATGGATTTACATCTAGGAAAGGGGAGACAGCTTCAGATTTTTACAGCCATTTTACAGAAATGTTACTAGTCTCACCTCTCAACGTATTCTTTGAGTAGGTTACTTGGCCACTTATTAGTTTAGTTATGACACAGTATTGAAATACCAAATTAGTTACAGTTTTTATAGTAAATCAATGCCAAGACAGGGAATGATAAATAAAGTATTCTTTAGTAGTCTGAAGGCTCATTTATGTGATCTGTATACTTTTCAGCTATCACATCCTTTTTTATAGATGTACACAAAAATTTGAGCACAGATTCAAGCCCTCATAAACTATAAGAAATGCCAGAGTTCCACAGAATCCAAATTTGCATTTATATTCTGTTCTAAGTGTTCAGTTGTAACAGGCCTAACCTGTTAGGCTAGGAATTTTTCAATACCATTTTTTATATGCATTTATATGTATGAACACACATATATTTGTATATATAGATATAAATATATAAAAGGAGGAAGAAGGTTGGCCAGCACAGCCCTTGAAAAATATTTGTATTTTGCTGGAGGCCAAAACCAAGTCATATACAAAACTCACTTAAGATGGTACAAGCCTCTCGTCAGTCCTCTGGATCTCACTGAAGGAAGATGCACACATCTGTTCCTTTGAAGTTGAAAATTCTGTTAAAATACATGATACAGGAGGATGATGGAAAATCTCTGAGAAAATCTTTATATGATTTAAGTGAGAAAAAGTCCTAACTTAATACATAATATGTGCACTTAAGTAAATTTATTACTTTGTACTGACAGTTGCTGTGAATGAGTGCTGCTTCTGATTGTATATATTGTATATAATATATGTATATTATAAATATGTAGCTGTTTATTGAAGGAGGTAGCTTTGTTGCTAAAGCTGAGTTTCAATATGTATCTTTAGTATGCTGAAACTGGTTTTGCATGTATGTTCCACAGTGGACATTCTTCTGGCTATGATGGTCGTCCTGTTCGTGCATTTTCATATGGCAGTGGTAAGTAAGCAAGCTTGCTGGCTTTGGAAATTTTGACCAGTGTGATACCAAATTGTTTGATACAGTTATGAGGATTTTAGCTAGAAGACTAAACAGGTCCTGTCAGTATTTCATTATGAAAGCTCATTGCTGACCATTGTAAATAGATACATACTGTTGCAAATTTAACTATTGGTAAATACTATTGTTTTCCTTATTATCTTTTGCTGCTGCTTTTGCAGAACTGTGATTTTGAAGCATCATATACCATAATATGGGCTGCAATTCTCAGGGAGAATTTTTCAAGGATTTAAAACAGGAGAACAAGTACTGTTGACATATCATCAGAATTTTAATTACTAAGAGCAATCATTCAGAAATCCTGATGATGTACCTCTCCTTTGAAAAACCATTTGTCTAAGACACTATAACCTTCAGCTATACTGTTGCAAAGTCTGTCTTTATTTTTTTTCTTTTTTTTTTTAATTACTGTTACGGGAAAAAAAATCTGATGTTGGAAAACTTGACTTTGTGGGTTTTTTTCAGTAAAAGTGAAATAAGAATGAACTAAAATAAAAGCTTCATCATGTGCCACCAAATGGGCATCCACAGAATGTATGCTGAGTTTAGAACTGTTACATAACTTCTTGACCCAAAGGAGAAAATAAAGAAGATAAAGTAGATAGATTTATAAAATTATTTGGGTTAGAAGGAATCATCAAAGATTGTCTATCTCAAGCCTCCCTGCCATGGGCAAGAATACCTTTCACTAGATGAGTTTGCACAAAGTCCTGTCCAGCCTGGTCTTGAACACTTGTAATGGTTGGGCATCCACAACTTCTCTGGGCAACCTGTGCCCTGCCTCCGTCATCATAAAAAATTTCTCTCTTATGTCCAATCTAAACCTACCATTTTTCAGAGTAAAACCTTAGCCCCTTGTCCTGTCACTACAGACCCTGGCAAAAGGTCTCTCTCCATCTTTATTTCTTATAAATCCTTTTGCAGTATTGAAAAGCCACAATAAGGTGTGCCTAGAGCCTTTTCTCCTCCAGGATGAACAACCTGAACAACATAGGAGAGATGTTCCAGCTCTCTGAAAATTTTTTGTGGGCCTCCTCTGGACCTGCTATAACGTATCTTTGCTGTACTGGAGTCCCAAGAACCACCTCTCACAAACCTGTTGGCCACTCTTCCTTTTGATGCAGCCAGGATACAAATGGCTTCCTGGGCTGCAAAGTCACACTGCTGGCTCATGTTTAATTTTTGCCCACCAGTATCCCCAAGCCCTTCTCTGCAGGGTTGCTTTGAATCAGTTCATCACCAGTTTGTACTGACATTGAAGACTGCCCTCACCCTAGTGCAGGACCTTGCATATTGACAGTCACTACCCTCTACCTTCAGCACATCTGCCATCCTGCCCCATGCCTGGTGCCTTTTGTTTCAGTTGAATTCTGTTGCCTTGCTCCTTGTTCCTTTGAGCTCTAGCTGGTGAGAGGAGAAATTGTAGGGGAAGTTTAGTCCATTTCTGAGATGTGTGATGTTCAGCATAGATCAAATATTCAGCAAATCTCTTTCCCAAATGTTCTGAAGTTTTGAGCATGGATATACCAAGTGACATTTTGTAATGGCTCGCAATTTCTTGAAGTTGTAGCAGTTCATAGAGTAACAAGTAGTACTTTTGACATTGTAAGGATCCTCATCAGTTATCAAATGTTTGCTTTCATGCATTGGAAGCTTGGTGTGTTTTCAAGAATTCTTGGACAAGAATTCATAAATATCAGCTTTACACAGACTTCTTTTTTAGCAGTAATTTAATTGTGTTTTAGCAAAAAGGTAAAACCTGAGATGTACAACTGAGTACATGCTGAGTATCATAAGGAAAGCAGTCGTACACATACATACTAATGTATGTATGTGGCATCTTTTACATAGTCTCCAGTGTAGAATGTTTTTCACTTTGGTGTCTCTTTGTTAGAATTTTCTATTCTGTCAAATATTGTCAGGGACATAAGAATATTTCGAAGTTTCATGTTGACCTTTAGAGATGATGGCATGCTTGTGTTGTTGCAGCACCAGTCCTAAAGGATGACTGTTACCTTGATCTTGCCAGCACTGAATTTTAACGTCTGCAGCAGGATTAAAATATTGTTTGCCTTTATATGATTATGGAGACCAAGGAGCACAGTCCACTCCTATCTTCCCCATGTGCTTCCAGTGTATCTTGTATCTCTATTGCAGCAAAAGCTTTCATATTTGCTGCACAAAGCAATTGTCTGTCTCAAAGCTGTCTGTGTCATAGGGATTTTTCAATCTGTAGAGACCCAGTGGCATTTTATCACTGTTGCTTATCTCTTAGTGAAAAATGTTTTCCTAGTCAACATCATACTGTCACAGTCCCTGTAGTGCAGTGTGATCACTGGTCAATGTTTAGCAGTGCTCTCTGTGAATCAGAACTTGGGGACATTGAGAGCTCCACAGCAGAGCAGGGTACAGATATCACTGCAACTTACAGTCACTAAGTATATTTATTTAATAGTTGCTTTGGATGATAGCACTGAATCTCCTACCTGTTGTCTTCTTTGACAGTCTGTGCATTTCCTAGCTTTGTCAAAATTGCAGGGGAGGATGTGCAAATGGAACACATTGCAAAAAGTACCAGTCTTGATTGAGGTACTAGCCCTTCTGCCTATTCAAATTCCTCAGCTCATGCTTTGGTGTATCTTCTCTTGCTGTCAGTTGGGTTTCCCATTGCAGACCCTTTAGGAAGGTTACATAGTAAATTAATAACTTATAACTTCAAGAATGTCTGTTTTGTTTTTGTGCTCTTCCACCACATCAATGTGGTTTAGTCCACTTGCCCTTAAATCCTTTCACAATTCAGTGCTACGTCTGCCATCATATCTTTGGCTTTGCTTGAGCTGCCTGTAATCAGCCACTGAAGTGCCTTCTATCATATGCTTGTTTGCTTTTTCCTCAAGTAGTTCTCTGGTCTGTGCTCTAAATGTTCTTTAAATCTTAGGAACTTGCAAGGCATTTAGCATTACAGAAACAGTTTAAGAGTCAGTATTTTTTGAGGCACAAGCAAGAAGTATTATATAGTTTGCTTTATGCCGTGAAGCTTTAAGTTTTTAAAGTATCTCCAAAACTGGGCTCATGTCTCCAAAACTAGTAATTATTCAAAGCTCTTTTCCTGTTTTAAAAATAAAATCAGAGTTAAAATCAGAGTTTTTGAGGTGTCTTCCTTCTTGTAGAAATTATTGGAATAATCCATGTAGAAATATGACAAATAAATAATCCATGTAGAAGTGACAAATTATTTCATTCAATGTAGTAAAAGCAGAACACCAGTTCATACTAGAAAGTAAGCTTCTTGTGTGTTGTGAATAATTCCTGGTGAAAATCTAGATATAAAAATGTGTAGTGTGTCAAATTACTGTTTTATCTCATGTTACTGGGGAGAAATACTTCTGTCTGATGAGAGCTACTCAAGACATGATGGAGTATCCCAAAATTTATTGTAGAAGTTTGTACTACCATTAATAATTGGTTTGTAGTATACATTTAAAGTTAAGTTTAAGTTTAAACTTTAGATCAGAATTCACTGACAGCAAGTGTCTCATGTACCATACATGTGTTGTTGACATAGTGGCAAATCAAGGAAATTAGCAGTCTTTTAAGTCCAGCTGGTTTTTTTGCTATTTCTGGCTGCTTTCCTTCAACGACTTTCAGGTCTTGGCAGCAAATGAGCAGCATAATATTGTATTAGGACATTTTTATCTGTTAACCCTTCATTTTGCTTGTAGACCTGAAGTTAAACAGTGTCAAGCATTTTATTAGAGGCAAAACCTTGTATAAATGCTTTTTTAAGGAATTATAATACTTTTCATTGAAAATGTATTTTAACAATGAAGTGTTTTTTCGTGCTCCACTGCCTGCTCTAAAGGTCTTTTGTATTCCTCCTCTGGATGCTTGGCAAACTGCTCTCTTAAGCTTCTGCCAAAGCTTTCTGGGGCAGGCATACCCAGACGTTACAGGCAAGGCAGTCTGAACATAGCTGTCAGCAGAAGCCACTGGTTTTATAACCCAACAGTATTAAATACAGCACCAGTAACGCACTTTACATTGTTCAGTAGATATTTATGTTAATTGTACTGTTAATCTCTTTGTGACACCATGAAGTCAAGTAAATATTGTTCTCGTGTTATAGATGATGAAGTGGAGCTCAAAACAAACGATTTATTGAAAGTTAGGAAAGCTAGCAAGGCAGATAAGCAGAAAGGGAGAAGTCCTCAGTACTGTAAGTCCGCTAGAGAGTGCTGTTTCCAGCTAAATACTCAGCCCTTGTTTTTCCTTTACAGGATGCGTTCATGGGACTTCTGGCGAGGGAGGGCAGGACAGAACAATTGGGGCATTAAATACAGCAGTTCTGTATTACACTGAAGTTGGCAAAAAGCAGTGGAGAAGCATTCCTTCTCCCCATTGCTAGCTATCTAAAAAAGGTCGGGAGATAGTGTTAAGACTTCCTTCTTAACATCTTAACATGTCACTTCTAGATTAAGACTATGCTTGATTTTCTTAAACGGTTACATTTTAGTGGTATTAGTGTTTGTGCTGAGTATTCATAAATGTTATCTTACAGAGCACAAGTGGGAGCATTATTTCTTCTCCCTAGAGTGAATTTATTTCCTAAGCTTCTTTTACATCTGTAATCAGAAAAGTATGACAAAGCATAGTATAGAATATAAATTAGTGAATGACAACTTCATAGCTAACATTGTATTTTAAATACAATGATTTTAAAGTACAAGAGATAAAAATAATAGCATTTAACTACAAGGTTGGAAGTGTCCTTTTTCTGAACTATATTTTCAGAGCACTTGAGTTTCAAAGGCAGTTCTGTTTTCCAATTGTTTTTGTTTTGTTGTTCTCCAAAAATAAAGCCATTTGACCACATAGAATCAGATTCTTTGAGCAAGTATTTGCACAATTTTTTTTTCCCCCAAAAGTGTTTAGACAGTCTTTGAGATATGGTTTTGTACATCCTCATAAGAAGTATTTAAATGAGTGCCAGAAGTTTTTGTAATAATCATGGAAAAAATTCAGTGTTTGCTTAGCATTAAGTGAAAGGGGAAGATTAAAAAATGTAATTGGAGGAAACTGACAAATGTGTTTTCACGCATTAGTTTCCATATGATATTTGATTTTATTCTTTCTAATAACTACATCTCTTTCTTTAGTCACCTTTCCACACCCTGCAGGTTCTGCACCTTCGTGGTCTAGTCTTCTGGACACCAGCAAACAGTGGGATTACTATGCACGAAGAGAGAAGGATAGGGAACGTGAGAGGGAGAGATCCCGAGATCGGGATCGCGACCGGGACCGGGACCGAGACAGAGATCGGGACCGTACCAGAGACAGGGAAAGGGACCGAGATCACAGTCCGTCTTCAAGTGCATTCAACAGGTCAGTGCAGTGTCCTAAACATGCTGGAACTCTGCTCAAAACCCTTGTCTCTGTTAACAGGGTACTTCAAAGTTCAACTTTAGTGTTCTGCTGCATGTTCCAAAGAGCTGGGTGGTGTGGCTTACTCACCTTTGCCCTTTTCTCTTGGAAACTGTAATTCTAAATTTCCACATGTAAAACAGAAGCAGGAAAAAAAGGACAGTATACATCCAAATTGGTCATAGTGCTTTACAGGTTAAAGGTGATTTAAGTCTTGAGAATATCTGAAATATTCATCTCTTTTTGACATCAGTAGGTTTAGAAAAAATCTACCGAAAAATCTATAGAAGTACTATAGATTAATTTTAGTTGCCAGTTTGGTACTAAGAGCAATGTGTTGCAACGTTTGACCTTAATTAATGGTAATAAATACCTCCTAAAATTATTAATATGGTTGTTAAAAATGGCTGGATAATAATCTCTCCTCTCTTATTTAAAACTATTATTTCAAGGTCAAGAACTTTAATTTTGATTTAGATTATGAAAATCATGTCAGATAAATTTATTCAGCTTTCTAATTGCTTTTAAAAAAAAAACTGCAACTGTTCTGTGGTTCATGTGCTCAAGCACAAAGCATTTAATGTTGAGCTCACTATGACTCCATAGAACAGAGGTCTATTGGTTAGCCAGATTTTTCTAAATTTCCTCTGCTTGTTATATGCTAAGCTTTTTGGGGTAAATATCTGATGCTTTTCTCAGTGTTCATTGTTAAGTTTAAATTTTTGCAGAATATATATGTTAGCGATTAGGCAGATTGTTTTTACTAATGGTTTTAAGCCAAAGGGAGAGCGCTGAGAGTCAACATTTCTGCGGTTGAGAGATGACATTTTTGCATGATGATTGTCAGCTGAAGACCCAAACTGGGTGCAGGCTGGGGGATTTTCCATGTATGCTGGTGCGGTGATGTCCTCTCCTGTGGGCATGTGCTTCAATCTAGGGTCGTTCATGAGGGCTGAAGACCTATCTAAACATCTGTTTCTCAGACAGCTTGATTGAAAGCCAGAAAGAGCCCTGGTCATTCAAGGGTGCTTGAAATGAACCTTAATAGCTTCCAGGCCTCAAGAAATCTCTGTGCTGCTGCCAGAGTTATCTGTAAAGGAGGGGGAAGAGCAGGCCTCGACTTTTTTATGTGACTAAATTATCCACCATCTGTAGCAAAGCTGTTGCCACATGGCTGTATAAGAAAATGGGAGGCCCTTAACTAGGATAAGTTGGTTTGGGAATCACAGAAGAGGTGTGAGAGGCTTAAGAAAGAACATGCAGATATAATATTTCTTAAGAAGGTTTATTTTCAATTCTGTGCACTTATGAAAATAAAATGAATGGAACTGTGAGGAAGAGAACATGAACTATTTTAAAGACTGCACACATTCATAGCTTTTATTTATATTCCCTTTGTTAAAACTTTGATCAAGTGGTACTTTGGTGGAGTTTGTAGTAAGCATCAGGTTATCATTTTACTGCTCAGAAATTACGGATTTCAATGCTTTTAGCAGTTATTTTCCAGACGAATAGTGTGTGGTTTTGTTACAACATTTCTTAAAATTATAGGAAAATAGGATTATTTTTATTCTATTATAACCAAAATGTGGTTTAAAAATGAACTTTCAGCTGTCTTTATATTCTGTTCTGCTTTTACCCTGCTATCCTCAGAGAAAAGTGTGCATTTTTACAATGCATCTCACTCTGTCCCCTTGAGAAGATCCATTATTTTTGGATTGTTTCCCTTCTGCAAAGGTTGGGACTTTGTTTGTTTGGGGTTTTGTTGTTTTGTTTTTATTTTGGTAGTTTCAAGTCAATTAGTTACCACTAAAAATGTAGACATTGGAATTTGATTGATCTGTTACTGTATTGTGGTTCTTCCTCAGCAATTTGAAAAATTAAAAAAAAACAGAAAAACAAACCCCAGCAACTGTGTTTCTAAGTTCCTGGAATTTAATAATCTCATGGAGAAGAGCAGATGAGAGTGTGCCTGGCTGGATTGCAGCTTTACAGGATTTGGTGTCCTGGTGGTCAACAAACTGAACAAGACTCCACGATCAGTGTGCAATAAAGGTCAAAAGCATTGAGCAGCATTAGAGTGTTCCTGAAAGCTCCCAATACACTGGTCTTGGCAAACTGATTTTTTGCTTTACTTAGAGAAGTTGTTTATTTTCATCAGACACACTTACAAGCTGTCATGGTTCTTTAATAGTTTGCCAAAATAAGGTTTAAAAGGGAGTATCAGTAATATTTTTAACCTTTTCTAGAGTATTTTAAATAACACTCTAGTAATGGAACAAATGCAGAGTGTGAGTTACCATTAAGGGCTTTGTATCTCTTTGAAACCAAGCTGTAAGTCTACAAGAAGCCATCCTGTTTCTCATGGCAAGCTTATCAGAAGTTAGTGGTAGGCATTCAAGTTTTAACTTTTTAATTAGATACTGATCAGCAAAATATTAGTTTTGTGAAGCAATATGAAATATGGGAGGAAGCTGCAGTTGCACAGAGAGGCTGGGGAGTCTCTATCCATGGAGATACCTTGAAGCTATCTGGACATGGAACTGGTCAGCTAGTCCTGATGGCCCTGCTTTAGCTGGAGTTTGGTCCTGATGGCCTCCACTCATGCCTTCCAACCTCAGTTTTTGTGCCATTTGATCACAAATGTGCTTTTCACGATTCGATCAGATTACTCTCAGATCTGATGTTATAAATGCATTGTAAAGTCAATGAAGTTATATTACTCAGTGGCAAATCATAATTTTGAGTTCAGTAGTTGTAGCTGCAGTTTTCCTGGTTTTGATGTGTGAATATTTTTCATGTCCCTCAAAAAAGCAGAATTTTCTACTGAGTGGCTAATGTTTCTCTACAGTGTCTTAAATTACTAATTTCTGACATTTGCTTAATGATGTAATCATACAGGTTTTCATAAAAAGACTAGTGCTGTTGCTTCAGGTGTTCCCCCTTCTCACTGAATTTTTATGCGTAGTTGTAATAATCATTAATGTAATATCCTCACTTGGGAAATGGCCAGAGGATCCAAGCTGTGGCAGATAAAATGGGGTTGATCTCAGTTCTCACTGCTCCAGGACATGAGAAATCTCTTTAGGGTTGAAGCTGTTCTCCCTGTGTGATCTGTCTGATCTGTTCTGCTGCTGCAGGTACCTGAGGAAGATACTTTCTTACATGGTATATGTTGGCAGAGACAAGAAACACTTGCCTGTCATTAGATCAGCAGTATCTACATTGTTACTGATTTTACTGCTTCAGAAAGACTGGCTACATTGTGCCTTTCTTTAGTACTTGGTGGGGATCTCCCAAGCTATGGTTAGAGAAGACTTCATATGATGTATTAATAATTACACTAAGGTTATCTGTATTGAAGTTGCACTCTTAAATTATGCTGGGTAGGATTTTCTTAGTAGAGAAATGAGGAAATGATCATGCCTTTTTAAGCTATGCTAATGTAGTGTTTGACTTGTGTTGGCTAACAATGGACAGTGGGGTTTATTGGGTTTTTTTTTAGATTTCAGTAAACTCTTAGAACTGCCCTTTTCATCAAGTCAAAATATGAAAATATGTTTTTAAGTAAAGCCTTTGAATTCTTGTCTAACCTGTGATATTTAGGGGTTTTTACCAACATTGTGGCAGGGCAGCATTTCATGGCAATCCAAGAGAGAAGTAGAGACAGCACTAGCACTGGAGAAAAAAAAATTTCAAAAGCAGCCCAAAACATTTAGTATATTTCACTCGTTGTACTTTGTGTTTCCTTTCTTGAAGCGAGTGTAAGGAAATAGATAACTGTACCAAAATCTAATTTTAATTTACCCAAATTGTATAATAGTCCAAAAGTGTGCTGATGTGTTGAATGTTTCAAACACTGATCCGAAAACATTACTGAAGTTTATGTAGGATTGTATTTCCTTCACAGTTAGATACAGGTTCAAGCTAACAGCTTGGTAACTCCTATATAAACTTAATGGGGCACTGTTGTACTCTTTTTTCTTTCATTTTTAATGAACAACTTCCTTTCAAAACTGCATTGACTGCACAAGTCTAGCGTATAACATGAAGAATTTTATTGTCCTTTAAGCACTGGAACTCATGTAGATACTAGAAGCAATATTAAGATTTTCCAATATTGAGATTTTCTTGACATTTAGCTTGTTATTGTTATACTCCTTGGTCTTACTGTCCTGAAAAATCTCTTCTTTCTGAATCAGTGATGAAGAACGCTACAGATACAGAGACTATGCAGAGAGGGGCTACGACCGCCATAGGACAAGCAGAGAGAAAGAAGACAGACACAGAGACAGGAGGCACAGAGAGAAAGAAGAGACTCGACACAAGTCATCTCGAAGGTTTGATTTCTCTTTTTTTAATAGGATATGAAAGACTTGCCCAGTTTAAAACAAAGGAAAAAAAAAAAAAGTAAACTTTTCAAAGAACCCCAAACAAACAGGAGTTTTGTGGAAAGACTGTAAACACTTGAATGTGCTACTTGGAGCAAGTCTGCCGTATAAAACATGGACAGACAAGAAGCAATACTGACCCTGGGCAACCTCATATTGAGTGACAGTCAGTATGTGAACAGAAATTAGGACACTGGGGAAAGAAGGGTAAAAATGGTGAGTCAGAAAGGGATGGAATGAAGCTGACATTCAGCAGCATGAACAGAACAACTCAAAAGTCTTTCTCAGTAAGTAAAATAATCCTCATAGTCACTTGATAGAAACTGTTCTACCTGATCCATTTTAAGTTAGAAATAAAAGTTAAGTCCAGAAAATGGGTCAACAAGAATGTGAAATTATTAAGGAATGCCAGTAGGTGCATGACATTGTTAACAGTCTTGCTATTAGAATATGGGTTACAAATGTTATATGTTAAAAATTCTATTTTTCCCCAAAAAAGTACAGGATGGATAGATGTATGTTCCATTCCAGGAAAAATTCAGTTCTGCACTGACATGCAAAAACTCTGAGTTGGGAGCAGATGCCAGTTTTCAAATATGAATGCAGAAGCTGTTTTTTTGGTACTTTGTAATGAAATAGGGCCTGAAGTGTCAAGTGTTTGAGGCATGTTTTCTCTCTATTTAGTAACAGCAGACGTCGTCACGACAGTGAAGAAGGGGATAGCCACAGAAGGCACAAACACAAGAAGTCCAAAAGAAGCAAAGAAGGAAAAGAAGCCAGTGGTGAACCTGCTCCTGAACAGGAAAACACTGAAGCTGCCCCTGTGGAATAGGCTTGTGTGATTTTTTTTGCCTACTTGCATATATATTAGTGCCAGAAATAGATTACTATAAATCTTGTTATTTTTCTGGGAATTATAATAATTTGCTCTTAATCTTGTTCTGTTAGTTTGAAATCAAAGGTTACTTTGGTTTTTTTTTTGAAAATAAAAGAACGAATTTTTCATGTTAAGATTCTTGGACTGACTTTGTCTTTTAAGAAACAGTGAAACAGTGAAAAAACATCTTACATCTAAAGGCTTATGCTCTTACAATATAAGTAGGGCTTAAATTCTTTGTATTAAATTGTCTCCTTTTTTCATAAGCCAACGGGAAGGTCATTCTTCTACTGACTTTAGAAACAGTGTGCATTCATTTTATTATATACCCAACATCTGGAACAGTGTGGGTTTAGCATAGCTTTTGGAGACTTATTTGGAAAGGTCATTCTTTACTACAGGGACACACAGGAACTGCAGGCTCTTCAAAAGCCTTGTAATAACGTGAAGCAAAAAAAAAACTAGGGAAAGTGGGAAAGGTGCCGATTGTTCGTAGTTGAATGGAACACTGAGCATGGTGATGATACACGTGGTAATTATGTCTGGTTTGTGTGGGTGCATAAAGATGAATTAAGCTGGATAATCGTCCCTGCTGCTTTTCAGTGGCTTAAGAGAGAGTTCATTTTAGTCTTTGTTCTAGGGGAACAGCTGCCCTTAACATGATAAAGATTAACAAACATATCCTCTTCCCACTGCAAGCTTGTGAGATAAAAACAAGACTGTGGAACATGAGTAATTTGCAGAGAAAGACAAAGGACTATTTTACAAGACACATAAGACCATCATCACTTTCAGATTTACTTCATGCAGAACAGTATCAAGTGTGATTGATAAGGCAGTCCCAAAAAATTTTACTGCTATTCAAAAGACTTACTTGATGGCATTAGCAGGGTGCAGTATATTTCCTTAAAAGCAATATTTTATATAAAAATCCCAGATTTAATAGTATCAGAACAAACCAGGGAAACGAGGTAATTTGGTTTTGAATGAAAATAATGTCTGTACCAGTACACAGTTACAATTATTTTTAATTCTTTTAGAAATTTCATTCACAGTTTTACAGACTAACAAACAGTACTTGAAAGTCTTGAAAATACCAGCTTCATGCTGACCATGAAAAGGTACACATAATCAAAGTGCTATTAATGTGTTGGATAAAAACCTTCACCTGATTATTGCAACTAGAAAAATTGCAAGAAATACCTCCATAAGTTATTCAAGGTTTTCTTTTTGTAAAACAAAATAAAGTGGGTGAGCAGAAGCTGTTGCTCCTTAAATTTCATTATTATTATTATAATGCATTAAATAGATACATAGGTATGTATAAAAAAACAACAAAAAACCCTTAAGAATACAGGGAAGGAAGGACTTAAGTCTGCAGCTTGGATCACTCTGAAGTGATTTTCTGATGGGTGTCACTGCTTTGCCTAAACTTGACTTTTCTTGACATGCAGGTTGAAATTTCACAAACCTTTTCTTTATAAATACATACTTTACTCCCCAAAAAAGCAAAGAGTGGTGTTCCTTTTTTTAAAATGTTTTCCCCATGTTAAGATACTCGTCACACTCTCCATGAAGACTTGTTTTATAAAAATGTGCCAGGCCAGGACACAATTGTGAGAGTAATTTTTCCTTTTAGTTCTTTGAGCATCCTTGCCAAGCAGGAATGCATCATTCCTGATGTGTTCCTGCCATTGACAGCAATGAGGATGTCACCGCATCTGAAAAAAATAAATGCAAGACAACAATTAAACAAGGTGACCTCTTATCTTAAGTGTTTTCAAATGCTAAAGCACATCCTTTAAGCTGGGGCAAGGGGTAGAAATGAGTATTATGGCTCCTTCTCTGGCTAACTACTGTTCATGAATAAGGGGATAAAGCAGGTGAAAATACTTCACTTGTTTGGGTTTCTTACAAATTTATAATTAATTCAACATATTTGAAAGAAAACATGATATAGTTCTTCTGACATTCATTCTGGTAATTTATCATCACAGAATGATAGAAGGGCTTCAGTTGAAGGGAATTCAAAGATAATCCAGTTCCAATCCTTGCTCTGGCCAGGGACACCTTCTACTAGACCAGGTTGCTCAAAGTCCCAGCCAGCCTGTCACTGAATAAGGAGGAGGAGGCATCCACAATTCTGGGCAACGTGTTCCAGTGTCTCACCACCCTCACATTAAATAATTTCTTTTTAATATCTGGTCTAAAACTACTGTATTTCAGTTTAAAGCCATTGTCCCTTGTCCTAGCACTGCATACCCTTGTAAAAAGTCCCTATCTAGCTTTCTTGTAGGCCCTCTTTAGATACTAGAATGATCTGTGTTCCGAACAACTGTATCTTTTAAGCCTTGTTAATTGATGTAAGTTTGTGCCATGATTGTACATTTACTCTCTTCAAGTGTATTGGTGTTTGCAGGGAAGGTGTTTGGTTGGGGTGTTTAGAACTGGAGATGTGGGAAATCTCTGTGCTGGCATGCTTTGTTCCACCCCAGAGATCAAATTGACTCTTCTTTTAACTTACTCACATCCTAGTAGATTGCTAGATATCTAAAAACATTCTGCTATGAAAGCAGATCTGTTAAACTTCAGGATACTTGTGTCCTGTTTCCATATCTCCCAGAGTTACTTCTGTATCAGTGAGTCCTTCCCCCCGTCCCTGCCACTGCCTTAGTGAAAACATGTTTTTTAAAAACTCCCACAGGTTAACCAGAAGAACTTACATAAATGCTAGTTTTTTTAGCTAGTAATAATTACCTAATTCTGCCGTCATTATATGCTGGTGTTCCCCCAACAATGGATTTGATAAAGAATGGTTTGTTCCCAGTATGTTCTTCATAACCTCCTACGATGCTGAAGCCAAGACTTCCAGATGTATTTCTTCGTAATACAATTTCTTTGCAGCTGTACAAATATCTGAAATAAACCAGTTTAATTAAATGTCTTATAGTTAACTTTAGATTCTGATGAACCACTAATAATGAATCTGCCTTTTCATGGACCCATACACTTTCTTAAGAGTTAAACTAGTGCCGTATTTCCACTGTATAAACACCTACACTTCTCTTCTGTTTCTGTAGTACTGCTTTCCTGTTACAACCAGATAACCAGTTATCCCAAAAGTAAAATTAGTCTTGGGCCTAAGTATTAAATTAGTTTTTTTAATAGGGTAGAAATCTATGCAAATGCGGTTGATGTGATGGAGAAAAGCCTGGATTTAATGTTTGTAAATCAGCAATTCAAAAAGCTGTATTTCTTCTACCTTGTACACCCCCATGACTTGTTTATCTTCCAGATATGAGCCTGTATGTGATTAATTAGGTCAAAGTGCTCAGACACTTAATACTGTGGTGCATGTCAAAGTGAAATAATTTTAAGGCCAATGGAATGAACTACAAAAATGACAGATTACATGAAGACAGGTATTCGTAGAATTAGGGATCCTGAGCTTCTCTTGTTGAGTAATCTGATAAGTCACAGCATGGAAGACGAGAGAATCTTATCCATGTGAGTCAGTGCTTTAGAGTTCTGAGTCTGCTCTCAAGAAGATAGCTTGTCCTTACTGTCATGATTAACACAGGATTTTAAGAGATCTGAAATCTGCTTCTCCCTCTATTTGTCTCTTGAATGTATTTTATGATACTGTATGTTATGTTCATCAAAGCTTAGGTTCCAAAATAGGGGGAAATAGGAATAGGGGAAAACTAAGAATAGTGCTATTAGACTCTTAAATGTTCCCTAATGCTCTGAGTACATTAATTGGTTTCCTTTTTTTTTAACCAAATTAATTCCATATGTTAGAGAGCGCGTGATAAAAATTTCTGTCCATAGTACTTTACCATCTTATCATTAGTGATGTCCCCAGGAATGACTGAAATTTCTGAATGACTAAAAATGTATTTGCTACTCCAAAGCTTAAAATATAGGCTGACCTACAGCAGGCAACTGTTACAAGCTCTATTGAGAGACTTTTTAGGTTTCTAAGAAGCATCTGACACTTCTATAGGAGGATAAATAGCCTTTTTCTTAAGGATTGATATGCCTAGTGTTTTAAAAATTGTGTTTTAAATAGTGCATTTGCTGTCTTTCACAGCATAATACTAGATTAGTCCCCCAGGGCATACAAATATTCACCTGCTGCCAGGATGGTAGGTATGCAATATCTGCACAAGAATTCACTGGTTGCTAATGTAAGAAACAGGTGACACTTGCTTCTTCCTGAGCAGTCAGGCATCATTACTTTACCGTCTGTGGACTTCTTCAACGTGCAAAATCACTTAAACCCTCTATGTTTAATGGTACTTATCAAGGTCATGACCAAGCAGGGCCAGGATTCAGTCATTAGTGCTGTAATTCAGTGCTGATTTTGGGGCAAAGGTCTCTGCTGCCCAGTGCTACACTCACTAAACTGCAACTGGTCTAAGGAGAACCATCTCCTTGGAAGAGAGCAGCTCAGACTCTTCAGCCTTTATCACTAAATATTCCAAAAGATGAGGATAAGGAATAATTTATGTGTGAACCTGCCTCAGATACAAGATTTGGGGATGTATAGTATCTAGCCACAGGGTCCTATCCTGAGCAGTACTACAACAAAGCATCAGTTACTGATGCATGAGGAATTTAACAGTGCCCGCTTTCAAGTAGTTAAATGTACAATTCCCGGCTGATTTTCATAAAGCACAAGTAGCCTTATGCTCTAGGAATGAAAACCAGCCCAACTGCAGGAGGATTTCAGCACTAACAGCTATGAAAAGGGTAACTCCCTCCTCCTTCCCCATTACAGTACACAAATGGCAGCCAAGTAAGTAATATTTGAGAATTGTTTCCACCAGCGTCCTACAGGCCAGATTGAGTTACTTTGGAGGTGTTTCTGTCCTAATTTCATGTTTTACGTCTTGTTCTACCCCAGGTTTGCTGAATGACTTTAGCCACCTTGTCTCTTTCTCATCTCACTTTACAGATGAAGAAAAGCACTTGTGTGAAGTACTAATGTTTGTAAATGTTATGACAGGACGATCTAAAAAGTATTCTAAGTACTAGCTGAGGGAAGGAAATGTGAGGAGAGCAAAGAAAGGAGAGCAGGAGAACAAGCAAGGGTAGAAGCAGCATCACAGAGCTGGGGAAATGCTCTTTGCCAGCTGTTCCCTGTTATTTTTTTTGTGCATGCTTCACAACAACATGTCCCTCTACCAATAAAGGAGTTCTGTCTTCCTAAACAACAAACAATTAAATTAGCTACCCTGAAATAAGTCTTGGGGCGAGAATGCTTAAGGTCCTGCATCACTGTTTCCTCCCGCCGCCCAGCCCGCAGCCCCTCCGCTTGCGTGCAGGCCAAGTTTTGACAGATGTCAGATGCACATGTGCATGTATTTTATAACCACCACATATTGGATCGTACTACAGAAAGAACAGAGGAGCTGTTTATGTATTATTAAGACATACAAAAGTGGGAGAACCCAATTCTAAGATCTCACAAGAAAAGGACAAAATTTGAGTGAGATCCACCAATGTTAAATTAGCAAGATGGCTTTTCCAAGTCTGAGCTTTGGTGCAAGGAATCAGATAACTTGTCTGATTCTGCTGCTACCAACTTCATCCAGAAAAATTGTATCATTCCCTAATTCTCAATATTTGTGTCTCTTGACTGTACCCATTTATGTAATATTCATGCAGTCCCTGGGAAATGAAGAGTTCTGTTCTAGTATTGAAAATCAGGCATTTACAATTATCTACTTTGAATCTTGTAACTATTATTAATGCTAGCCTGTTTTCTACTTCATTGGTCATGGGCAGAAGTCTGTAGGCATGCTCTTGTTACAGTGTGAAGCAGTGTCCTGTCTTGGCTTTCCCACTTCCCCTGTCCCCTCTCCCTGCCTCCTGCTGAGAGCTGTCCATCAATCTCAGAAGGTCAGCAAAGCCGTCGTCTGATAGGTGAAGTTCAAAAGATGCCTCTCAGCCCTGGGGACAATTGGGCCATCCAGGTGTCATTTGTCTCCTGAGCCCCCCCCCGCTACCTGGTTGGTAGCTCACCTACCCCTTCCCCTTGCCCTGAGCTTAAAAAGACACAGGACCATGCGGTCGGCATCCGGTCGGGGTTGTCGCTACATTCAGAGGCCTGCGTGCCCAGGAATAAACTCTGGACTATGACCCCTAGCCGGATGCATCTCCTTTCTTCCTCTTCGCCTCGCCTAAAGCTTCTTCATCAGAGGTCGAGTCTGAGAGCTGTTGCCTGGACTTGTTCCAAGAGCCTAGCTGCCGCATACAACTAACCAAAGGTATCTCTGAGGTGAAACACCATAGCTGCCGCCTTTGGTCAGGCAGCGAGGGCCAGACAAGCCCAGGCACGTTCAACCCGGTAATATTGGGATTATATTCCAATATGCTCTAGTGTTTAGTTCAACTCAGCACATTTTATGGTACCATTCACAGGATTTTCCTCAAAATTTCATGTATTTGGACAAAGAAGGAAAGACTCTCCTCAGTTTCTTGAGCCTGAACATCCCATTCTAAATTGTGAGGTCAAGGTGCCTCTGAACACCCCACCTTGCTTGCTGTGAACAGTGAACAGATACACACACTGCACTGCCAGGGCTTGTCTTGAGCCACATATTTCCCTTCTCAAAATAATTTAAATAATCTACTATCCAGCTTCCTCTTTTTTAAACCATGCCTGTTCCTGGCCCACCAGTTTTACTGCCTTTTCTATTTGTTCAATTTGCCCCATATAGGCTTTCCCCTTCCTGCCCATCTTCCCAAGCACTTTGCATGATCCTGCATAATAATGATTTTGACATTTCTACTTTTCCATTAGCTGTACCAAACATTCTTAGACTCACACATCTTGGAACAGTCCTTCTAGTAAATTGTTTTAATTAAAGTAGGTGATTCTTCGACATTTTGCCCCATTACTGCACTTCAGGCACTTTTTTCAAGATGGGCCTGTCAGACATCTATTTAGACAGAGCATAATTTTCTCTAACAGCCTGGAAAATGTCATGAGACTGATGACAATATCTTGGGACCTAGTGAGATGTGGTCCGTGCCAAAAGCAAACTGAAAGCCAGAGAAAGGTTAAATGCTCAACCTGGAGTACAATGAGTTAACATGATACACATCCTTGTGAGAGAACTTCAACTGAAGGACTTTCAGACATCTGATGTGGGCCCAGGAGAATCAGAACAATAAGTGAGTGAGCACAATTATGCTGGGGAAGACTGAAGGGTCTGCAAATACCTAGTGAGCAATCCCAAACCTGATCCTCTTGTGCCCCTACTCAGCCAATCAGCTGCCAATAAGAAAACAGAGCACCTTTGTTACTGTCACATCTAACGCACATTGGTCCCTGTCCCAGGCGCCAGTCTGATGTTCAGAGCAGTGTCCCCACTCAGCATACCAATGTCCCCATGTCTCTTTGAAGGAGAAGGGCCATGCTGTGCTCTGTGCACGGCCTCACAGCTGGGGATGGAGTTACAATGAGCTCTTGTCTTCAGCCTTGCTGACACTGGGGCTGATTTCCCTTCAGACGAAAAGAGCTGGAATGCCTTCACACATGCAGCCTTCAGAGGAGGAAGGCTAAAGTGAGCTCAGAAACTGTTTCTAAAACAGGAAAACCCATTTTATTGCCAAACTGCAAAGTGGAGCTGACTGATGTGAGCTCTGAGTGCAAGCCTGCAGTACTGTGGAGCTCTGTCCTTCATGTCCTCTACCATGCTAAGGTACTGGGAACTTCAGGCAGCTGTGAGTAGAAGATGATGACCAGGCAGCTCAGGTTTTCTACACAGCCCAGTGAAGGTGGCATAGGCAGGGTGTGATTGTTTCAGTCCATCTAGCAATGGATGGTGATAGAAGGCAAGACTCAGCACTGCAGATTGCAGCATCTCTAAGGCCTCTGGTCTGTTGGTGTCTCTTCACTGAGAGCATTACCCATGCTCTAGTACCTTCACCATGGTGCTGCTCAAGCTCAGGAGTGCAGAAGTTAGCAGAAATGAGGATATCCTTGGGCCTGCCTGTCTTCAGACACTGGGCGAGCAAAATTTACCATTGCCTGGGGTAGCAAGTTAATGGGTATCCATTTACTGCATTTTCTTTTTGCTGCTTTTCTTTCACAAGTATAAAGATGTAGTCCTCCCCAGTGGAGAAGGAACATTTTGCCTGTGGGTTACAGACACACAGCCTGCCTTCTGCTCTTGCAGTGGTCAGTACATGTTATACAGTCATTAGCATCAGACCAAGCCCTGAAAAACATCTGGCCCTCACAGCAGACCTTGCCACAAGGTGAATGAGGTCAAAATGGCTCCAGCTAGAAAGAGGGAAACCTGTTATGCAAGAGTAGGAAATGAAGAAGAGTCCTGAAACCGCCTAGAGAAAAGCCCACCTGTTCTGCAGACCATCTTTTCTTGCTCTCCTGTAAAAGAGAGACACTGAACTGCTGCCAGAGTTAGGAGTATAGTCAAGAGGAACTTATAAGATAAATCCTTCATTGCTTAAACCTGAGTGTCAGTTTCAAGTCTGTGATCCCAGCTTTGCATATTCACAGATGCACAGTGTCCTCATTTCATTCTTTCTGGAATGCCCTGGAAGCTGTAGGTATTACACCGCGCACACTGAGAGCTCAGCGACAGCCGATGTGGCTCTTGTTATCCTTGCTGAAACGACAACACAGCTGCTTCCTGTGTGTGACAAATGGACTTCTTTCAGGCGGGGGTGGGGTTAAAAGAGGTGATTTGGAGATACTGGCCAACTGCACGAACTTTGCAACATCTGGGTAAAGTCAAACAATTCAGCTGGATTTGGCAAAGGAGAAGGGCTGTGCAGCTTGAGTGTTGCAGGAGAGGTATCTGCCTTCTGCAGGGTGGTTGAGCCTAAATTCCAGTTCAGCAAGCTCCTGTATCCCTGTAAGATTTTCCTTTCAGTCCCTAAGTGCCAGATATGTTTACAAGATTGAAACAATTCAGCATCCTATCCTCCCTCACAAGGGGAACTGCATGTCTATTTTGCCATGTACACATACCCACTTACAAAAGGGAGGTATTTAGAGTCAAGTCAGTGACAGAGCCTGGATTTAATTAAGATGTCAGTGCAATGAATCAAGCCAAAAGAAAGTATTGCCAGAAAATACAAATCTTTCCTCCCACTCCCCTTCAGCAAGAGGTTGCAATCTGTGGACTTACCGTGGCAGCCCCAGCCACATAACCCAGGACGGCGACCACTCGCTGCTCTCAGCAGTCACTTGTGTGTCCTCAGGGGGTGGTAGGTGACCCTGCTCCTCCTGGGCTTCACATGCCCTCATCTCCAGGGCTTTGAGCACCACTGAGGAGTTGGTGTTCTTCAGCAGGGCGACGGCCTCACTCCGGCTGACTCCCGTCAGATCAATGCCGTTCACGTTCAGGAGGATGTCACCTGAGACCAATAAAGTGGATGATAAAAAATCCTGCAAGAGTTTCCAGGGCCCCCTCCCCACCTCCACAAACAAGTGAGTCAAATCCATGGCCAAGAACTGGCTGCCTGACGAGGTTTTTTGTTATTCCTATCGTTTAACAAAGCATATGCTAGTAAACATGCCACAGGCACGAGGGAAGATTCCTGCACACAGAAACTTTGCGTGGCTGGACAGAGGATTTGTCCTGGTTTCTTTCCACATCATGTCCTGCATCTGGAGCTGAACAAACAGCTGCGGTCCTGCTGTACCAACAAGCTTTGGTACTGGTGCCTCTGGAGTCCGCTTCCAGCTAACAACATTTGTACTCAACCTAAGCTTGAAACCCAGCAGCTCACTGATGTTTTTTCTCCAGCTCCCCCTTAGCAGAGGACTGCCACTCCAACTGGGTCTTCCTAGTTTGCTTTGTGGAATAACATGTTATTATTTTCATATTAATGCCTGTTTGAATGGCTGCAAGCCAAACCATTTTTCTGTACGCCTTATTTATAATATAGGCACAGCAGCCACAGAGAAAAATGCAAAGATTACCTCAATTACTACAGGATTGAGTAATTGATGTCAATAAAGACATCACTAATGTCATGCAAGCAGCCTCAATGCCAAGTGCTCTGCAACCCTTCATAGCAGGCTGCTATGCCAGGGCTTCCCTGGATGCCCTCTGTGCTTGGCCTGGCTGCTTCTCCAGGCAGAGATTTATCACTGGCAGTCCAGGCACTGCAAATGAGCATTAATCTCTTCTTGTTGTCTGTCCCCAATAAGAAGGACAACAGCCTAAGAGCTGCTTTACATCAGAGGCCTATGGTGCTATTATAACATCACATATTAATTTGTTTCTAATTTTATCAAATTAACTAGGCTGAGTTTTCCATGCTGCCTCATGATGAATATATTTTGGAAAGTGTATCCCACTGAGAGGCAGTCATCTCCCAGCAGAAGGAAAGGGGAAAGCTGCTGTTTTGCTCCTCTTGTTGTGTTCTCACATGGGTTTCACTGAGTAGGCACAAAGAGGGAGTTCCCATGTGAGCCAATGCTGGGCACTGAGACCCAGGCTCCTGGGATTTGACTGGGCTGCAGCTATTCTGCCCCATTTTTGGGTGCCTTCACTTCCCTCAAACTCAGGATTTCCCTCCAGCTTCCATGCAGTAACTGGACTGAAGGAGAGTATAGGGGATGAAGGGTAGGTGAGCTGTGTCATTGCTGGATGCAGGCTACTGAGGGATTTCCTTCTTGAAGATGGAACATCCTGAAACCTGAGAGTTTCATCTTTCCTCTGCTGCCCAGCTATTCCCACAAAACCAACTGATAAAATATGGTCCTCATCTTGTTCTAAAAGCTTGTTCACACTATTAGCTTTATCATTCTATTACATCAGAAGCTAAATGGGGTTAGGAAGCCAATATTTCCAGACATGATGTTGAGCCACAAAGTACTAATATGGCTTCATATATAATGGGAATTTTGATCTTGTATATTTAATTCAAATTCATTAATGCAATGACAAATAAGCAAAACAATTTACTTTAAAGACACATGAAGGTTGCATAATGAATGTATCAAGAGTTAGGAGAATTTTCCTGTGAAAAGCTATTTATCTTTTTTCTCCTACCAGAATATTCCTATATCCTACTTCACAGAGATGATTACTGCTGCATATTATGCCTTTTCTGGTAGCTGACTTGAGACCCTCTAATCTGACACATCCCAAAATCTATAGGATTGCTGAAGATGTCAGAGTGTGAAGCTCTTTCACTGTCCCGCAGTTTTCAAAAGAAGCTCTTGATTTAAAGCAGGCTTTGAAAATCCCCCCTTTTTACCTGTTTTTATCCTGCTGTCTCTGCTGATCACTCCTCCAGGTTCCACACTTATCACATAGATAGGCAAATCCCATTCCCGGTTAGATGCTCCACCTGCCACAGTCATTCCCAGTGATTCCGTGTGATCTTTTCGGACAGCCACCACCTTCTCATGACAGGTGACAGTGTGAAGGGTGCTCTGTGATGGAGAAAATAGCAACAACAAACACAGTTGGTGGGCATGGTGACCTCCCTGACAGCTTTGGCACTTTCTATCAAAACAAATATTCATGGAAGTAACACCAAGAGGGTTCCCAGCCACCTGGCCTGCTGGCTGGCAGGACTCCCTCAGGGGCTTAAGCATCTGCAGTCAGAGCTACCACCAAGATAACTGTGCTTTAATAGTTAAAGTCAGGCACTGCTTCCATGAAAACCAGAGTTGTTTTAGTCCTAAGGCCAATAGAATCAGATCCTTGAAATGTTAATAAAGAATTTGATTTTAAAAGAAAAAAAAAAGTTATTGATAATAATATCACTAGTGGTCATCATATCTTTTACTATAAGGTTGTGCTTCTTATCTTGCTGCTTGCAGTCTGAGCATCATCTGTAGTTAGTGAGAAATAGTCTTCTTGGATTTGAGGAATGAAACCATTGGGGACATATTAGAAGAGACATATTTTATTTGATCTTCCAGATATCTGTGTTTCTATGTAAGTTATGGGTGGAAGTACATTTGAAGAATAAGTGTTTCTGTTCAGGAAAAGAGAAGGACATTTACAGTGAAGAGCCAGCAGTTTCCAGGGTGCTCTTAGTGCTTCTGCTTGAAGGGTCAATTCGGGACATCCATCCTTATATTTCTGCCTCTGAGCAGGAAAAGTTAAATACACACAGCTGGTCATGCAATAACTGGTGCATGAGTGAGGGTGCAACAAACCCACAGGTGCCCTCAGGATGGAGAACCACTGTAATGCAAGCTCCAACAAAACCTCTGAACTGAATGTCATGTTTACCATGCACTCAGTTCTTACAGAAGAGTTTGAAAGGCAAATAAATCTGGATTTAAATGCTAATTGCTTTTCTCTCCTTAAGTATTTCATAAGCAGTGCTCCTGACATCAACTCCTGACAATCCCAGCCCCTCTTGCAGGAGCAGCATTATCCACTCCAGGCTCATATACAATAGCATGCTTCTAAATACATTTCAAATGCATATTTAAAAGACTCTTCTCATTCACAAATGTGACCTCACATTTGTAATATGCAAAAATAATCTATAAAACTCATTTAAAGCCACATTAATCTCTTAGTAATCTGACATCTCACAAAGACATTTTACATTGATCCCTGGGCCAGCAGCACGGAAAGTGGAGCAGATGAATCCACAATGTCTCCCTAAGTGACAATGATGGAACAAAGGAAGATTATGGCAAGAATTTTTTTATGGGAGTAGGGCAGACTATGTCCTTGATTTGGGCTTTTTTTTAAAGGTATGTTTGGAGTAGCTAACTCCACATGAAGATTTCTGTGATGCAATCTTAACAACAGAACACAGGACCTTCTAGAAGCTTAGCAAAGGATTTCTCCGTGCTTGAGCAGATGAACAGTAGCTGCCACAGAGCTCCAGAAATAAAAAGGCAAAGAGCTCAGTGGAAAGAAGAATTCTCTCAGTCTCTGAGAGAAAACCAAACACAGTTGTTTGGACATATTAGACGTGGTCCATGCAGAACACAGGCATTATGTCAGAGTAATTTGGCTTAGGGCTTGCAAATAAGGCTATCAATTTCTGAAGATTTTAAAACCTTCAGAAAATGTTCTGTTCCAGATAAATTTTATGTTCTGTTCCAGATAATTTTAACATTTCACCTTTGTCTTTAAGGTGTAAATATTTTAAACGTAGTAGTTCTATCGTTATGCAAATTAAACTTAATGTTTCATCCATGTTTTGCAAAAATACCATTTTTCCCTTGAAAAGGAATGGCTTTCCATCAGGAAAAGGCCACTTTTTGAAACATGTGGGATAGGGGGCTACTAATTTTCCCAAAGTTGCGATCTGAAATTTTGTAGCAAAACATGAAATTGGGATTCTATTTGTGGCTCTGAATGAGAGCAGTCCTGTTACTTATGCAGCATACATCCCATCTCAGACAACAAAAACATTAGAGCATTAGCTGATTTATCACTATTTTTTGAGGAATCAGCACAGAGAGAAAAGATTTCAAAGTACTGCTTGGGAACAAATTGTCCTGCTACATTTCAATGAAGAATTATAGAAGTAGTAGTACTTGTATGCTGAACCACAAAGAACCAATTTTCTTCTGAAGCTACTCTTTC
>NW_005054297.1:13351565-13373638 GCF_000277835.1 Geospiza fortis
CTCTTTCCCAAGTCATTTTTTATATGGCTGCAGAGAGAAAGGATTTGGGGGGACTTGACTGAGAGGAAGGCAGTGATGAAAGGAAAGTAAAGCCTTTTTTAGTAAACACACGTAGAACTTGCTTGGAGGTACAATCGATAGCAAGTAAACCAGTTAAAAGGCAGTGTTTATCAGTGACTGCATTTCAGTGCATTCTCTTCTAAACAATTGTCCTTCTCTGTCATTTTGAAGCAACCTTGGAGGTCAGGAGAAGAAAAACATAACAGTTCATCTCCTCCTCTTTTTATTTTTTCCTCCTTTTCTGTATATTTACTAGAAAATAAATATTTACAGCAGATTATCACAACATCAAAGCCATGACACGTGTCTTGCAGGCAAAAAACATCGCTGTGTCTGTTTGGAAAATGTACTTCACCTGAAGGTTAACCTGCTCATATGGTCAGGAAATATTGCCTGCTCCAGCAACATTTTCTTCGCCCTAAGTACTAGACAATTAATTTGGAAGAAATAAGAAAACAGTTCCAATTAAAAACAAGTGCTATTTAATTAATGGCAAAGCTCCCAGTGACTTCAAAGGAATTGAACCAGGCCTGTTTATGTGTTACAGCCTGGCTTCACAACCTCAGCTGCACAAGAAAGTGTTTGTGACATCTCTTCTCTGAGTCCAGGCAGCAGCCAGAACAGTTTGGGCTGTGCTTCCCCAGTCTCTGTACAGAGGAAAACAGATCCACGAGACCCTGGGCAGGACCAATCCCTTGGCACACCATACACCTGGCATATACCACCAGAGAAGGACATGGCCACAAGAGATCATCCTCTTCTTATCCAGAACCTTGTGGGCAACACGGCTGGTCACCACTGGCCTGAAAGAGAGGCACCTCCCCGTGCTGTACAGATGGAGGTTGGCTGTCCTGAGGCCAAGAGCTTGGCCCAAAGTGGCTCCTGAGCCACTGCACGAGCCAGATGGCTGCTGGAAGCTAGTTTGTTCATGTTGCTGAATACAGCCACGGGTTGAGAGCAGATTTCAGCCCATGTATACATACATGCTCTACAGTGAGAGCAGTTTCTTTCAAAGAGAGCATTCCTGACCATCTAATATCACTTTCCTCAGTAAGCTCAGGGCACAAAAAATGCCTTAAAATTAGCCAGAAATCAAGGCAGCTAGCAATCCTCTATTAATCACATGTAATAAAGCAATCTCACTGATAGGAGTAGGCAGCAGACCCATCAGACCACACACACATGGGAGATTCCCCTGACAGTGAGACCAACAAGCATTACCTTGGTTTTTGGGCAGGAGCATGTCCTGCATTAGGACACTGTACAGGCCCTAGGCTTGCAAGCATTGCTCCTGCAGTAATGCCTACTTAAAATAAATAACATTTTTTAATCTTTCAAAGCCAGTTTAAAAATCTTGAATTGCAAATTACATTCAGTTAAACCTTCAGCAAAACATCATGAAATACTTAAACTGACTCAGTCATGCCCTATAAAAGGGCAACTAACACTCCAGTAATGTTTGTGTCAGACCAAAAGTCCACAGTGCCTGAAGCTCATTGTGTCTTCTGGCTGTACTGATCTGCTGATCTACTGCCAGAGCATTTTCTCCGATAGAAGCCCTCTACTATGTACACACAAAGCTAAAGGGAGGTAGGAACAGTTCAGAGTTTTCTTTTTTTGCCTGTGATCTTCCCTGGAAAGTGCCCAAATGGTGGCATTGGACAGAAGCCCACAGCAGTACACCCACTCATGTGCTTATGCAGTACTCATCTCTTGTGGAAAACTGGAAATCCCCCTAAAAGCTGTGGCCTATGCAACAAGAGATGATTCAATAGTCTTTATAGCACTTGCTCATTAAAGGACTGTTCATTGTGCCTTCAATCTCACAGCTACCCAAAATATTGTGGGACTTACCAAGAACTCCCATCCAACATCTCTTGGTACAGGAAGAGAAAATGAGGATCTCAGGGCAGAGAGAGACAAGCTGTGTTCCCAAATAATCCCATGTGGTATCAATTAATTACTCAGACCTACATGGCAGAGTTAGCAGGTGCTTGGATCTTCCCTAGGAAGAGCACAGTACCAACACAAGCTAACTGCTGTCCTACACATATCTTCCTAAGGAAATCATTGCTTCAGTAGAAAGTCATGCCTTGTGGATGCATGATTAGTTGGGCACTACTTGCTACTCGGTCGTAGCTACTGAACACTGCCTGCTTTCTGTTTTAACTCCTGCTACTCTGGTCCCACCTAATAAGAGCTGTGATTGTGACTTTGTGGGAAAGGAAAACTAAAAATATGTAAATATATACTAGCATTTTTAACATAAAAAACACTGAATAATGTAGTTTTAAAAGACCTGCAAAAACGGGTATATTTTAACATTTGTAAAATCCAGAGCTAGACTTGTCTCCTGGCTGACAGCTGTGCACCAGATATTTGGTCCAGAGGTCCCTTTAAGGACACAACTGGCTATCCATCAAGCAGGATGAACTGGATGAACTTAAGCCCTGCCTGCACACCTCCCTGATACACCCCTGGCACCGGTGGCCAGGGTCAAGCTTGCATGGGTTTGCATAAGTGGTGACACTCAGGGTGATTAATGTAAATTAGCCAGACACGTGACTTCAAATTTAGTGAAATGAACAAATTCAGTTCCTGCAAGGACATGCCTTGCTCTGTCTAAAGTGGAAAGAATAACACTGAGCAAGCCCAGAAAACATATTTTCAAAACTCTAACTGCATTGGTTCCTACTTAAAACCTCTTGTTTGAAGATGAGCATCTCTCTGCCTTAGGCAAAGAGAATATTGTGAGTGTAGATGCACTGAGCACACACTCTGACCAGGTACACAGGGACAGCTGGGGCACAGTGTGGTAACCACAGCCTGATCTGGGTGAGATGGCTGCTCTGTGCTGTGTCCCTGGGCGGGGTGCTGCACACAGCAGCCCTTGCCGACCCCACACCATGCAAGTTCCAGGTGCTGCCAGAGCAGAACAAACATGCTTTGGGTCTAAAGCTCCACAGAAAGTCCTCATGCTCTCAGCAGCCAGGGCATTTTAATAAATGAGCAACAGCCTAATGATGACCACAGTTTTCAAGTAGGTTATGAGAATTTTTCGGGCCAGCATGTGAAAGCTTTTTGTCTGAAGACCATCCCACAGATCGAAAAACTTCGGAAAAAATTTTCTTTTTGTTGGAGCTCATTGTGCTCTGCAGATTCCCACTGCTGGTCAGACCTGTGGCCATGGCCAGGACACAGCTGCACATCAGCACCTGCCCAGCACTGCCCATTGCCTTCTCTTCCCCTCCCCATGCCAGGCAGAGTCAGGGCAGAACCAGCGGATAGATAACGAGCGGCACAGCCTTTGTGTTTCCATTGCCGAGTAAGATGTGCTTTTTCTAGTGACAGAAGCCAGAGCACACACCCTCAGACACGCAACACTTCCTGCCCTCCCATTCCCCTGTCCCACGGACGGCAGACACAGCACACGAGTGCCCTCACCTTGCCGGCGTTGTTTCTCTCGGCGGGACAGGGCTGGGAGCCGCCGGCGCTGGAAGCCCAGCCCGTCTCCTGCAGGAGGTCCGGGGTCTGCTGCCGGCTCTGCCGCGACACCACCAAGTGAACCTGCTTCTCGCTGGCCTGCGGGGAGAGCACACTGTGAATCCCGCGGCCCCAGGGCAGCAAACCCTGCACCTCAGCCCCAGAGTGCCTGGGAAATGCAGGAACCACTTAAACATTGGTTGGATTTCCCATTAATGGGGTTGCTGTGACATAAAGCAGTGCATCAGTTCGGGTCAATGAAGTTCATTAAAGTTTACTGCCAGCTACTTAATATTGCTCTTGAAAATTTGGTGTTAACTCTAAAATATCCTTTCTACCTGCCCCAAATTTGGCTGAAAGCAGTGATCTACCACAGTGAGTTCTGATCAGCTCTCATGTACACCTGTGTACACCACTGCAAAGCAGCAATTTGCCTGCCATGGTAGAGAGACAGGCAGACTACCAGAGCTGTTGCTGTTGCTGCCCAATGGATGGGAAAGCTGAAAAAGCTGCAATTAACCCTGAAACCAGGGATGTGCTTAGGCCTTGCCCAGTGAAAGGGGGGAATAAACAATGTTATTAAGTCCACCTGCATGCAATGAGCATGACAAATGTAAGGAAGCTTAAAGAAAGGGAGAAAATGTATTTTCTTTAGTAAAGTAAAATCCTACTGCAGCAGAGCATAGAGAAAGAGGGTGGGCATAAGCAAGCACACAGGGTAATGAAGTTAAGGATGGGAAAGCAGCTCACAAACTCTCACTCTAGGAAGAGCAGCTTCAAGGCAAACAACCCAAGCTCAAAGAACTTCTAGGCCTTTTTTCACAAGGTAGTCAGAATACTTGCAAGCCTGAGAGATGCTGCAATGCTTCTACTGAGGTTATGTTTGTTTGTTAAAGGGGCTCTGTGTGTGTTTGCCTGATATTAGTGTTAATTCTGTGTACAGGTGGGGTTTTTTTCTGTCTTATTGAATCAGCACTGTTTCCTTAGAAGCAAACGGCTTCATTTGCCCCTCAGTGAGGCTCATATGAATCTGTTGAGGACAGCAGTGATGCAAAGATAAAGCTGAGAGGGAAGGGGGTTTACCCGGAGAAATCATAGATGCCTGCCACAAACAAATATACTAAACTAAAATGAAGAACAGTGTAGCAATAACCTCAGAACTATAGAATCATACTCAGAAGATTTAAAAATTAATCCTCTAATCTCCTTCTCTCTAGGCTAAAGACCTTGCTGTTTTGCCAGGAAGAAGGGGCTCTTAATGACCAGTCTGCAGAGGCACTCCTGCCTGCTTGCTCTCAGGTTATACTGGAGGAACTGCTCAGTATCCAACGTGAAGCCCCCACAAACACATCTGGAGCCTGATGCCCTGGGGCTGCAGCTGCAATGCTTGGTGGCACCACAGCCTGATGCCCTGGGGCTGCAGCTGCAATGCTCGGTGGTAGCACCGCCCCAGGGGCTGCAGACCTCCTGGCTGGCTTGCTAGCACAGTTCACTGGGGAGAAGCTCCAAGCAAAGCTGGCATTGAAAAAGCAGCTGAAAACCAAACCCAGATCCGGTTGCAATATTGAAATCAAACTCCCACAGACAATTAACAGGAGCCGGAGGAAGCTTCTGGGAATTTTGTTTTTATAGCTTGGTTTGTCCTTTCTGGAGCTGAATTCAATAGCTCCAGCTGAGAGTTTAAAAAAGCTTTGGAAAAATGTCATTTTAGTTAAGAAAAAACAACCTACCTCTCCTAAACCTCCAGCTTCAAGCTTGAAACATATATGTTCAAGCCATGCTATTTTCAGTGAAGTAAAAAATGTGCATGTCTTTGTTACCTTCCCAATACCTTGGGGGATGCTATTTTTTTACTAGAAACTCAAATTTTCACAGCTTAATAATATATAATTTAGTGCATACACACATATTTCAAAATAACTTTCTAGGCATTTTTAACAGATCTGGTTTTATGGAATATTAATTCATGGACTCTGGACTCAACTGGTACCCAAAAGCAGAATTCTGTGTGTTGGGAGAAAGGAAACCACTCTGGTCCCTAGTTTGTAATGTGACTGAGGTGGAACTGAACAACACAAGATTAAACCTCCCAAGGGCATGTGGCCCTATGAAAATACAGTTTTCTCTAAAATGAACAGTTTCAACTTAACACAACTTCTTTTTGAAATTTATCTGCTGCCACATGGTAAGCCTCAAAGCTGGTTATTTAGAGAAAGGTTGTAAAACATGATTAATTCTCAAAGAACAACTAGCAAAAGTTCAACAAGAGCCTCTGTTGCAATGGCACATTTGTCTACGGGCCAGTCAAGCTCAGTAGTTTCTCAGAAGTCAGAGTGTTTAGAAAGTTATCCAAACAACAAGAACAGCTTTTGTATTTACATACATATGAAAACCCATTAATGTTTCTACTGATCAGATTATTTATTGCCGATTCATTCTGATCTCTCCCTCCCTCTTACCAGCGGCTTTTCCCACAATTCTTTCTCTGTATTTTATGCTGAAGTCAAAATTAAAGAAAGGAGGTGAGCTTTGATACCAAGTGCAAGTAAGAGCTGAAACACTCTACTAGAATTAAAATCAGTTACAGCCAAGCAAATCAAGCAGGAAGGCAAAGACACAATGGCAACTTCTGAGCATCTAGTGGGTAGTTGCATCTTAGAAAGAGGCAGCAGGGCTGCTCCTGGCAGAAGATGCCCCATGTCTCACTGGGATGATGGAGCACAGATATACTCCACATACCACAGCCTGATGCCCTGGGGCTGCAGCTGCAATGCTCGGTGGTAGCACCGCCCCAGGGGCTGCAGACCTCCTGGCTGGCTTGCTAGCACAGTTCACTGGGGAGAAGCTCCAAGCAAAGCTGGCATTGAAAAAGCAGCTGAAAACCAAACCCAGATCCGGTTGCAATATTGAAATCAAACTCCCACAGACAATTAACAGAAGCCGGAGGAAGCCTCTGGGAATTTTGTTTTTATAGCTTGGTTTGTCCTTTCTGGAGCTGAATTCAATAGCTCCAGCTGAGAGTTTAAAAAAGCTTTGGAAAAATGTCATTTTAGTTAAGAAAAAACAACCTACCTCTCCTAAACCTCCAGCTTCAAGCTTGAAACATATATGTTCAAGCCATGCTATTTTCAGTGAAGTAAAAAATGTGCATGTCTTTGTTACCTTCCCAATACCTTGGGGGATGCTATTTTTTTACTAGAAACTCAAATTTTCACAGCTTAATAATATATAATTTAGTGCATACACACATATTTCAAAATAACTTTCTAGGCATTTTTAACAGATCTGGTTTTATGGAATATTAATTCATGGACTCTGGACTCAACTGGTACCCAAAAGCAGAATTCTGTGTGTTGGGAGAAAGGAAACCACTCTGGTCCCTAGTTTGTAATGTGACTGAGGTGGAACTGAACAACACAAGATTAAACCTCCTCAGGGCATGTGGCCCTATGAAAATACAGTTTTCTCTAAAATGAACAGTTTCAACTTAACACAACTTCTTTTTGAAATTTATCTGCTGCCACATGGTAAGCCTCAAAGCTGGTTATTTAGAGAAAGGTTGTAAAACATGATTAATTCTCAAAGAACAACTAGCAAAAGTTCAACAAGAGCCTCTGTTGCAATGGCACATTTGTCTACGGGCCAGTCAAGCTCAGTAGTTTCTCAGAAGTCAGAGTGTTTAGAAAGTTATCCAAACAACAAGAACAGCTTTTGTATTTACATACATATGAAAACCCATTAATGTTTCTACTGATCAGACTATTTATTGCTGGTTCATTCTGATCTCTCCCTCCCTCTTATCAGCAGCTTTTCCCACAATTCTTTCTCTGTATTTTATGCTGAAGTCAAAATTAAAGAAAGGAGGTGAGCTTTGATACCAAGTGCAAGTAAGAGCTGAAACACTCTACTAGAATTAAAATCAGTTACAGCCAAGCAAATCAAGCAGGAAGGCAGAGACACAATGGAAACTTCTGAGCATCTAGTGGGTAGTTGCATCTTAGAAAGAGGCAGCAGGGCTGCTCCTGGCAGAAGCTGCCCCATGTCTCACTGGGATGATGGAGCACAGATATACTCCACATCACAGCCTGCTTGTCAGAGGCAGTTGCTGGGTAGAAGAGCTGCTCCTCTGTTCCTAGCAGCTGCTCTGAACTATGGGGGGAAGGAGGTGAGGAGGAGGGTGAACATCTGGGCTCAGTAAAGTCTGACTCAGCCCATGCAGCTTGGCTTGATGCGCTCACATGGGCACCCCCTATCTGTTACCTTGCACCTTTCCTTGTCACTCTCATGGAAAACAGATGTGGAATGTCTTGTTATTTAGATTCAAAGTGCTACTTCTGACACAAGGCCATGGCTTAAGATGATGTGACAAACAGGAGGCAGCAAATTCCCAAGCGTTATGATGTGTGCACATTCCTAATTAGCACTTAGACATTTTCTTCATTTCAGTTCTTGTGACAGAGCTTAGAGCTTATAAACAGCCAGACACTTAATCTACTGATTAGCAACTGCTTCACATACGCTATTGTATAGTTTCTGTAGGCCTCAATTGTCTCAATTATTCATTATTTAAAAGTCAAAAATAATCAGATTACACAGAAATCTGACAGTCTTCCTGCTGTGCTTGGTTTAAGAAGCCACTGCACCTTTTAGTGAATGTTCTGTTTTTAAAGAAACTGATGGTGTATTTTCAGCTCTCACCACCATAAATTAGAAGACCTCAATGCACTGCAAGTGGCATGCTGAGCTCTCAACAGGCAGGAACGATGCTGTTGAGAAATCAGAGGACACAGTGAAATAGCCCTTCCTGTAAGAAGCAAATGCAAAACACCTGTGGCTTCAGTATAAAGGTTTTTCTCTGGCATAACATGGAAATAGGAAAGACAAATGATAATTGATGAAAAACATAACAAAAAAGACACAGGTTCCAGCAATTTTGCATTAGATAAATGTGATTCGTAGAGCTCACATCAATGCAATATAATCCTGGCTGTTTGGAAACCTGAATTTCCCCTTTGATGGGCTTGTTTAAATTCCCAAGGATTGGTGTGCATTTCAAGCATTATTATAATTAACATCCACTCTTTGGAGACCAATAAGGGCTTTGGTTGCACTTTTAAACACTTGTATGTGAATACTCTTGTTAGTAATTTTTTCTGTTTCATCTTGTGTGTTTTTTGCTTATGAAGCACTGATGCCTTGTTTTGTAGCCATAAAGAACTGTTCCAAGAATAATATTTTAGAAATTTTTTCATTCCAGACTTGTTGTCCTCAGGGAATTTAAACCATCCCCCTTCTGCCTTCTGTTCCCAGTTACTGAGCTACATAAGGTAATCCAGAAAGAAGCTGGACCAGAATTTCAACAACTGGCATTATGTAAGGGGATGACATTTTCTTCACCTATGCTATAAACTTCACAATAAAAGTTGGCTACAACCAACTATGAATCTATGCTAACACAGAAATCCTTTCTACAAAATCCATGGATTTGACTGTTTATTTCAGTCTGACTGGTATTACCCTGATTATACTCATCAGCAAGAAGAAGCTGGCCTGATTTGACATCTTGTTACTGAAGCCCATGAATTTCTTCAATATGTGAACAGTCTACATGCCTCCAAATGAAATTCAAAATTGCACAAGTATCATAACAGCTATAGAAATGAGATAAAATCAACAAAAGATTCTTGGCTTTGCTTTTTATGTTGAAGTTTTCTAAAAACACAGTCTCTAAACAAAATCCCAAATTGGTTCTGGAGGGAAAATTAGGCAGAAGCTGACCAATTTTGCAGCTGAGAAAAGCATGGTTTTTTTTTTTCATCTGACAGTTCTGTGTTAGCACCCATTTAGTAATCCATGTGAGTCTAAACAGAGATTAATAACTACAGATCCATTTTTCCAAAACATCTGGATTTCCATAGACGGGATTTAGGTAGAAATATCTGCAAGGTGTGGACTACCTTATAGTGGTAGTCCACTGCCTTAGGCTACTCTGGTTTGCTCCAGGCCTGAACCAGAGAGCACTGTGACTCCTGAGCCAGAGGAGTCAGGACTCTGCTGGAACCAGTGCTGCCAGGGTGCAGGCTGGCATGCCTTCTGGCAGCTGGTATCACTCTGGTGATGATCAGAGTATACAGATGTTTGCACTGATCTATATTTTCCAAAACCTGATGGTAGCAGGTGCCTCTGTAGGAGTCCATCCTCATGCTCCCACTCATCCCCACAGAAAAACCCAGGAGCTTTCACAGGAGTAAATTCCCCTCCAATCTTGACTCCTCCCCTCTTCCAAATACACAGACTCAGCGTTTGTTTGCTTTGCAATGGACGGTGAAAAACCACTGCTTGGCTTTTGCCCAGCTCAAGCGCCGTGGTCAGAGTGTGCAGGACAAACCTGTATGAGCTGCGCGGCGCTCTCGGGGCTGCCGTAGCGGTGGTCGTGCCCGTTGATGGCCAGCACGCGGTCGTTCTCCTGCAGCTGCCCGTCCCGCGCGGCCATGCCGCCCTCCAGCAGGTTGAAAATGAACACCCCCGGCTCGTCGGCCTTGCGGACCAGCTTTATCCCCAGCTGCTCATCCGGACTGCTCTTGTTCAGCACTACATGGAAGCTGTCATCCCTGTTGCAGTGAGCATCGAGGGAAAGCCTGCTGTTCCGGCACCGGTACCTCTGCTCTCGCAGCACCGTCAGTCGCAGCACGTGGCACGGCTGCTTCAGGATTGACAGGGCATAGTTGTGAGGCACATTTTTGATGTCCATGCCGTTTACCTGGAATAGAGAAGTGTAAATCAGCAGCAGAAAGATGGTCTGTTCTGAGTTGGCACTGAGGAGGGCAGATCTAGATACACAGGTGTCTTCATATGAAGTGACATGTGCTATTTCAAACTGTGTCACACACGAGGCCAAGTTTGCGGCGCAGAACAATCTTCCCCGCAAGGAAAGGATGCTCTGCACAGACAGTTTCTGTCCTTTTTTCTTCTCCTCTCTCCCTGACAGTCTCCAGACAAACATGTTAGTTTTCATCTTTCTTATTGCTCTTTCCCAAGCTCCAATATCCTTTCATATATCTTAATTTTATTCCACAGGCTTCTGATTTCAAATTGCCTTGCCAGCCTTTCCTTTCACTCCCACTGTTTTCCTGCTGTTTCTTCTCTTTATCTCCCAGCTGTTCTAGGTACAGTAAAAAAAATAATTCTTCACTAACGAATCTCTAACTACAAAGAAGGAAAGAGCCTCAAATAGAAGTTTAAATGCCTTGGATATTTACTAACAATTATGCTGATTTACCACACTAGAGAGTCATACTTTCCTTTTTTTCCTCAGTGTTTTCCAGGTTAAGATTTAATTCAGATGGGAATAAAACTGTATAACTACCACTTTTTAAATTTGGATGAGGAAAAGAAAGAGGAAAAAAGAGTTTCCAGTCAATCCCATCAAGTTCATATGTGTAAGAGTGACTAGGCATTGCACTTTATATTGCTAAATGAAAACCAGTTGCAAGATTGTATTTCATCACTGGCTAGAAAACCTGAATCAGACAAGATATTTCCATGTAGCTTTACATTGCACAGGTTGAACCATTTAAGTATTAAGAAACATCTCCAAAATGTAAGAGAAATACTCCCCAGCACAGACAAAAGCATTTGGCTGGTGTTTGCTTTTGCAGTTTTCCCATGTGGGAACAATGGAGCTGTTCTGCTGCAGTCTGGTGGGGAGGACTGCACCCAGAGAGACAGCTCAGCTACCTTTAAGTTGCTACCTTGGGTACCACAAACAGCATGAGCTGCACCAGGATGGGGCTGAAATTCACAGGAATCCTTGGCAAATCCTGGGCAGTCAGCCATGGCTGGGAAGAGCTAGGCTGGGCCCATCCATGCCACAGTCACAGCTTCATTGTGCAGTTTGGATGTGCCCTGCAGAACAGCTTTGTCTTAGTCGTGTCATTAACTCTGCTGCTCTGTGCTGGCACCAGGACAAAAAGGCTCCCTCACACATAGCTGGGGATGGATGCTATGCAGCTGCTGCTGGGAGCCACCATCCAGAAGCATTTTTATTCACTGCTAGAGTGAAGTATGCCCACAATGTGATCCCTTTCCAAAGGGAAATCCCTTTGGCCAAGTCTGTCTGACATAAAGCAGAAAGCATGGCACAACCTTGGCACACCTCAAGTGTCCTCAGCTACCGCTGGAGTCAGCAAAAGCTAGGAGATCATAGTGCCTTACAGGTGGTGCTCTGAACTTCGGAACGGCTTTCTGCATGCAACTTTGCAAATCTCATTGTGATGGACTTCAACCATCTCATTCTTTGTCAGGATATTTTTATCTCCTACGTCCACAGTACTGTACCTTTAGTATCATGTCTCCAGGCAGCAATCGTCCATCTCTGGCAATCACCCCATCTCGATAAATATGCTGTATAATAATGTGAACCAAAGGGGTCTCGCTGCCTCCCACGATCCTAATGGCCAGACTTTCGTGGGGGTCGGTGCGGCTGATCTTAATGCAGGTAACCTCCCCATCTGGAATCAGGTGGTACAGCCTGGGAAAACCTGGAAATGCATATTGTAAGGTATTTATTTGACAACACAGCTTTGCTTTGTTGAAACATGCAGCGCACAACCTCAAGTACTTGCCAGTTAGTCAAGCTAGGTTTTATGCATGTGTCTGATTCATACCAAGTGGGAAGAATAGATAAGCTTGCTGAATAGACTTAAAGGGAACTTTCTACAATTAATATATTCAAACTTCTTTTTCCCCCACAAAATACAGCCTTAAACTTTGATGTAATACAGACAGATGAAATGTACTTACAGTTATACACATCAATATTTTAAGGGAATCAAATATATTTTTGGTCACCAGAGACACCTCAGAACCAGGCCACAGTTTCTTGCTGGCCCTAGAACAGATGGGCATGGGCACCTCAACAAACATCCATCCCTGCTGTGCTGGGTTGTAAACCCTATCTCACTGGTAGCATCTCAGGCTGCCCTGTTTTCTCCATTTTTGTGGCACAGTGGAGGACAGGGCTCTTGTCTTGTGACATCCAAGGAAGCCTTTTATTTATCTTTGGCTACCAGAAAGGCAGCAAACTGAAGGTTTGGACAAACCAAAGCACACAGTAGTTTCCCTACCAGACCGCTGTCCTTTCATCACTGCTTAACTCTAGGAAGTAGGAATGAGTGACTCTTACTGTGATGTGTCTATTAAAACCACAGTATGCTCAAAGCACCTGGAGGGAAAGATCTCTGCTGGCCCTGGCAATCTGGCTGTGGGGAGGAGGGACTAATGGTAGGCAGGGGTCCTTTTTGTATTTAAAAGGTGCTGGATTAGAGTATCATCTTCCAAACCCTACTTTTCAACTGGCATGTCTGATTTCACAGCATGTCACTAATACTTTCCTTTCTTCTAGGTCAATTCAAGATTTTAATCCATATTCAGCAGTGAGTAAAGCTGAAGTAAAAGCAGCAGTGAATTTTCCAGCACAGGCATAGCGGCCTTCAATTATTTTGAATTCCCCAAAGCTGAGAGAAAGCATTTAAACTTTTTGCATGTGAATCCAATCTAGTGGTTATATGACAAACCTGTAAGTCAAAAACTTAACTGCTAATATTTTTTTCAATAACCTATTTTAGAAATGAAAGTATGAGTGTTAATAAATAGTAGTTAAGTGAAAAATGAAACTTCATAGACCAGAATCTGAGATAGAATTAATATTTGCTACTACAGAATTAGCAGGCAACAAACCAGCAAGGCACCAAAACCTTTTGAGAGAGTGCAAGGGGAAAAAAAGAACAGGAAGAATATATTGAGAAACACCATGTTGCATCCCTTACCACTTCTTTGATCATATGCTCTTCAGGGTGGGAAGCTGTCCTCCTCCACGTCTGTAAAAAGCACCTACCAGTAGCACAGACTTCGACTTCGTGGTTTTACACAGACTTGACAGGCAATAAAAGTCTGTCTAGATAACTACACAGCCTTCACCAACCTAATACTCAACCATTTATTTTTGTAATAACAGTTTCTGTGCTAATACAGGTTTACTTCAGTTTTGCAGGCAACTTTAATATTTCAGGAATGGAAGGTGCTTCATTTCCCCCTTGCTCCTCTACTTTCTAAATGCTATTTGCTCAGCTTGTAATTTGCTCAATTCTCTCTAGTCTAAAGGGCAGATTCACGTGATCTAAATCCAGGCCTCAAATGCACAGTTTGGTGATCCACTTGCTCTGACTTCCTTTGTAGTGCACAGGCACCCAAAGAGAGCGATTCCCATGCTAAATCACCCCTGGAGGTGCCAAATGTTCTCCACTGCTGTGTAAGAAAAGAGGCAATTAACTCTGGCATCTCAGTGGGGTACTTGAAGTTGGACAATACAAATACTCCTCAAAAATCACCAAAGGCCTGATCCCTGCATCAGAAAAAGCATGCACATTTCAGTGTGGCTATAACGCTTATCTGTAAAGGGTTATGTGTAAAAATACAGATGAAAATCCAGACACTTAGATCTTCCCTGCATGCAAATAAATGAATATACAAGTATATATTGAAGATACCAAAATAGTGCTATAATAGACCTATTATGATGACTCACTTCACATCCTAACAAACTACGCTTTTTGACACTGATGTTCATTTTTCCATAGCTCATTCTAAAAACTCTTCTAAAGGAATTATCCAGTTGTATTTCTTGTTCATGGAGAATTGTGGACTGAACAAGCTATTGACACTCTCATGTTACTTCAACCTGCAATTATCCCAGAGCAAAATCACGGCAATGTGGCAGTGAACAAGTCTCTATACTTGTACAAGACTTACCTACATATTTACATACATATAAACATTAATAGGTTTCTTTGCATTTTGAACAATGCCTTTATCTGGTTTGTTAAGTCTTGCACTGGTACTTGGCGGACTTTCAATATGACTTTATGCAGATTTTTTTTGAGGAATTTTTAATGTCTAATTTCCTTCTGAAATGTGCAGTCTACAACAACCCAAATCTTTCCAAGACATTTTTCTTTTGCCAATCTGCAAGTCTCTAATGCCACCTTTTCATATTAGCAAGTGGTACTGCCTCACTTCCTGTCTTCATTTGATTTGTGTTATCAAATATACATAATAAACAGAAACATTTTCTCTTCAGATGAGCTAATAATTCCTCTATGATCCATTAACTTCTGCTCTCGTACTTGAAGACTTGCCTCTTCTTTTCATTCCAGACATCTACATGGAGATTTGGATTCTCAACAACCTAGACTGTCATAAGTAAAAGGCCAATTTTAATAAACTAACCTATTTACCTAATGCCTATTTTGATAAATTAACAGTAAGTGTGGCAATCTAAATATATAAAGTACACAAATACACTTCTTTAAAATAAGAAAATTCATAATTGCTTTTTCACCAAAAAACCTGCATACATTGTGTGCAGTTTGATGAAAACTTACCATGCATATTTCATGATGATGCCATGTCTAGAAAGCAATGTCTTCAAATTGAATTATCAATGTATAGACCATATCCAGAAAAGGTGGACCTTGGTTTAGCACATGGTTGCTTACAATGACTGGGGCCTCAGGAGCCCAATTGAAGCAACTCCAACTGAGTTGAGGGCTTGTACCTCTTAGACATATATACATTCTGTTGTGAGGCTGGAGTATCAATTTTCACAGACTCCATTTCCAGCCCTTACACTCTTATTTAAAATTCTCCATTTTCTTTGGTCAGGTTTTCCAGAGCAGGAAAACCCAGGAGTATTGCATACCTTTCTTTACCATTTTATATTTCCAGTCCTTAAATATCGAAGAGCTGCTGAATCTAGAAAGAAGGAAACTTTCTGTCTTGTTTTTGGTGATTCTTCCAGGTTTTCCCACAGAATGTTGTGGTTTTGTCACGGGGGGTTGTATGGAGCATTCTGAATCTGTTAATATAATAAAATGTCACCTGCATTCAGAAAGATTGTGTGGGCTTTTTCTCAAGCAGTATTCTTTTAATATTAGTGTCCAATGTTATCAATACTTTCACACATTACTTTATGGTAAACAACACAGGAGAGACCAACTTTGCACAGTGAACTCCATTTATCTGGCACAATGTGGGACACTGAGCATTTGTTACTTAGTGGCCATGACAGAGTACTACAAAATTTTAACTATGCTTACTATTTTTCCCCACAATTTATAATATTTAATGGTAGCACTCCTTCCGTGCTCAGGTTTCTGCTGACTTCTGTGCACATCTTGCTCCTTCCAACAGTGCTGCCACAAGGGTAGCTTCTGCCTTCATTCCCAGGGACAGTGTGACAATGTGCAATGTTTGCTGTGACTCTTGAGTCCAGATTAATCAAAGGTCACTGTAAACAAAACTTGTATCTGTGGTTGCAAGTCTTCATTTGGATCAGGCAGCCTGACTAATGTGCCAGCTCACCCCCACAAATAGGACCATCTGCAGCAGCACACATTCATCCTTCCCAGCATCTGGACACCAGAATTTAAATTAAGCTTGTGTAACCTAGTCTTGGGAAATTAAAGTGTCTGTAAGTATCACATGCCCTTGTGCTGGTGGGGAACTTTATTCTGCAAATTTTCTTTCCCAACAGATTTTCATTTATCATGCCATTCTCCCAAAGGTTTGCCATCATTTTGATTTAATGCCTTCCATTAATTCCCCAGTGATGTTTCTCCAATGGAGGGGCAGGTAGAAGGTGATGCCAGTTCTAATCTCTCTTCTTGCTTCTGGACATTCCTCTCACCAAAGGAGCCCCAAAAGAACTAAAATGAAACTGTTTCTGGGTTGACTGTGTATCTAAAGAGTTGTGACTCTCATATACAGCAGGCAAATTCATCAGTCAGCAGTAGAGGAAGTGCTACAGAGACAATCTTTCTTCGGGAAATTGCCTGGCTCATCATTCCAGAGCAGAGTACTTTGAACCAGTTCTGTAACAGCTGCTTCGGGAAATCAGAATGGCAACTGAATCAGATCTGAGAAAAATAGGAACAGTGTGGGATTTCTGTGGGGTGCAGCCTTCCTGAGACAGAAGTTGGGCTGTGCTGTCTTGTCCTGGGGCTGGATAAACCACTTTTTTTTCTGCAGACAGAGAGCCTTAATGCCATGAAATAGTTGATACCATCTGTGTTTCATGTACCTTCTTTTTCTTCATGTACTTTTCCAAACACTGAAGTATTTCTAGTATGTATGTATGTATCTATCTATCTATCTATCTATCTACAATATAACAGGGTTCACACTGAACAGTGCAAGAGGGAAGCCTGTTCTGTGTTCTGTGGTTCTGCCAGTGCCTGCTGGGACTGCCTTGGTCTTGACTGCTGCAAAGCAATGCCAGATGGTAGAACTGCATCCACTATGAGACTGAGGTTGACTTTGAAAAACATTTGCCATCCTCAAGCAACCCTAAATTAAATTCCTTTTACAATGGCTTGACTGCAAAATGAAATCAATGAACGTTTTTGGAAGTCAAAACCACAACTCTTTTACTCTCAAACTGTAAGGAAGTTTTTTAAATTGTACCTGCAAATTCTTTGCTCCTAAAACATTAGCTGGTTCACAACTTGTATTTGTAGATCAGTTTGAGTAAAGAGTACATATATATCTATAGTCCTTGGAACTCAGTTTAAGGTGTAAAGCCAAACTAAGAGCACAGTGATACAAATAAGCATAGCAAAGCTGAAGCACACTTTGTTTGGAGATATTTTATCATTTAAGTAGATTGTCAAGGTCATTTACACTAGTAGATCTAGTCAGAAGACATTACATCTTAAATGCATCAGTGCCTTAAGCATGTCCCTGTCACCATCCCTCACATCTCAGAATGAAACTCTTCCTTTTAAACTTTCTAAACTTCTACTTCAGACCTGGAAAGCTATTTGTAGCTGTAAATGCTGTTAATGAAATTGCTCTCAGATAAATATCACAAGCTTGGGTGCTGCCTACAGACAAACATTTCTTTGCATAGGATTTTACAAATAACAAAGTATTAAAAATAAGAAAATCTTAACAGCTCCTTCCCCCTAAATATTTTCTCATTAGTGTCTGTACTTTTCATTCACCTCTAATATTTTCTTTGGTTTAGACATTTAACAACTCTCTACTCAAAATGCCACAAAAACAGAGAAACAAAGAACGCCTGAATAATTTAAATCCAAAATGAGCACATATAACATTGTTTAAACAAATGAAACCACAGGATATAAACATAAATAATGAAGTAATCTCTGCAGTTCAGGGTGGCTACCAGCTCCAGGTATAAGATAGCATTCGACTGTAACTATTTCTCTGCTGTAATTATAACAGAAACATATTTGATCTTATACACCATATTATGCAATTTCCCTGGGTGCCAGTTTTTCCAAAACCAGTTCTAGATTCAGCTTCAACTTAAGAAGAATTTGAATGTTTTTTCTCCCTCATCAGAAACTATAATTTTGTCTTGTACCCTCAGAGTCAACTGAGCACTGGCTCAACAAACATAGCAGCTTCAGGTTAAATGCACCCACACACCCTTAATGAAGGGCTGCTGAAGGTTAATACATGGATACTTGTTATGGCGCTCATTCTCAGAGCTCCTTTGACCAAAATACAGGCAAAACAGATTAAACAGAGGCATGTGAATTAAGATGGGGGTATTCTGAAAACTGGAGTCAGATGAATGATACATTGAACTTCGCCGGATGATCTTACCTCTCCTTTATCAAGAAGAGGTTTTCAGCAAGAAGGACCTTATTCACTCTGTGAGGCTGGTATAGTCTCAACTTTATTCAGCCCGTGGACTGACTAAACCTGGTGAGGAAAGTGGTCACCAGAGAGGTGGTGAAGTGCTGCCTGATCTCCTGGGCAATGAGTCATGGCTCAGGTCTTTTCTCAGATGGTCCCAGACACAAACCTGTGAAACTCTGGGAAAGGCAGCAGCACCTTTCCCACGGGATGGGGGGACCTCTGAAACGAGGAACCACCTCATCCACCCCCACAGGAGCACCTCCATTCCCAGGAGAGTGGCGTGCCAATGGTGAGACAGTGGCAATGGTGACACAGATATGCATAGCTCCCTTTTCTTCAATATGTGTGACTTTCAGTGAGCACAGGGCAGAGCATACAGCAGCTATCCTTAAAGACAGACCAACAGCTCTGATCAGAAGTCTAGCTGCAGACTGCTCAGAGCAGCTGAGGTTTGAAAAAATAAATAAAAGAAGAAAACATACAGAACTGGAGAAGAAAACCAGCCCCCAGCTGGCAGGATGATGATAACTGCTACAGAAAGAAGTACATTCATTTCCGCCTCCAAGAAGAAACAGAGAAAGCCTTTGAGATGCCATTACACAAAGCACCTGTTGCAAAGGACTGAATTGCAATCTTTGTTCAAGTTGTATTTGTATTTCTTCAAGTTACTTGCTTGCATTTTTTAAAGATCAATTTCCAGAACTGTGTAATCAAAAGGCATTCTTTGCAAATGTAATTAATAAAGTAATTTAGGTACCCAGCTTCTGTGATCTCATACTTAAGAGTAACTGCTTATTAAGTAATTATATGCCTACCTGGTTTTTCCAGTGCAGCAGAATACATTTGGAAGTTTACAGGCGTGCTGGGTGCAGAGGAATGAAACCACAAGCAGAGCCAAGGAGAGACTGACAATCCTGACACTGTCAGTGGGGCCCTGGAGTGATTGCCATTACACATCCCTTACAGAGACAGCAATGCTTTTCATTTGCTGGGAGTGTAAAGGCCAGTGACATCTTCACACTTTTCTGCTAGCTTCTGCAAACGTCTGGACTGCACTGGGCTACTGGATAGGTGCTGTTGACATCCAGATTATTTGCACGCCCTGGACATGAAGCCAAGATTTCAGTGGAACTATTACTAATGTCACCTATATGTCTAGGTAGAAAGTGGTCTGTATATCATCCTGAAGGGATGTCTTTTGAAAAATATGAACTTGAGGCATGGAGAATTTCACTCCTTCTAAAAAAAGGCAAGCTTTTGCTCACAGTGGATTGAAAGTTGTTATGGAATGAGAAATCTATCTACCTGCTCAGAGATATAAACAACTTGTAAAATTTTACTTGGGAAAAAAAGGATATTATTTTTAATAATAAAAATTATTTAAATTTATTTTAAAATATAGTAAAATTATTCATGGTGTTTCCCAGGTCAAGGAGTATATTCCCATCCCTTTAATGGAGAAGGTTCACAATTTTGAATTACTAGATTTCATTTTGGCTCTATCAGCAAGTATGTGAAGTAGGAGAGTAAGTACCACAGTAACATAGTGAAACTCTCCTGAAAGAATGAGCAAATAAAGCAGAAGAATATTGAACACGGTCCTCCAATTCACCACTATTCATAATGGCATCACAATGATGCATGAAAGTAGTATTTGGCAGCCTTTTGTGCTTATTTTGTGTGTTTCAATGAGAATTTTAATACAGAGCAAAAAGAAGTTTAATATTTTGTATTCTTAAAGCCTGCATTCTGAACATTTGATCTGGGAAGAGACATGAGGTGCTGAGGCATCAAGCAAAGGAATAATAAGGTGAGTGGAGACCTTGATTAAGACATTGATTCCCACTCTATCATCACTTCCTCTTGATGCATGAATGCCATTGTTGGTTTCATAATTATGGTCCAAACTGATTAGTAACATTTGCTTATTGCTTTGAGAATGCCAAATGTTAAGTGTTACTACCTGCCAGACCCCTCATCCCTGACATACATCAGACAAACTTGCCTCTCCCTGCTGTTTAAGAGCAGAGCATTCTTACCTCATCACCTGCCTGGCTGAGGTAATAAAGGAGCCCACAGAAATGCAAAATAATTACAGTACTTCGCACTTCCTTACCATCCTCCCACTGGGAATTTCCAGTGTTTCATAAACATTAGCCAAAACTCATTAAGTTCTTCTAAAGTATGATTATGGTGATCCATTTGCTTTAGAGGGACAGGCACACGCCAATGGAGAGACTTGAACAAAATTACAGAGCAAATCAATGACAGCTCCAGTAATAGATCCCAGATGCCCAGATCCCACATCTCATGGGCTAGATCCTGGGCTGGCTATAGCATGCAGGCTGTTACCAGAACAGCCCTACGTGAGGTCCCACACACCCCAGCAATATTCTTGCCTGCCAGTCAGTAACATCTTTTGAAAGTAGAAACTGAGGAAAGATTGTGTTTTCTGGTTTGTTTGCTTTAATCACGCACAGCCCACGACATGAAAGGCACGTCAGTTGTGCATATCCAGCTCCCACGTGGACAGGGCTCCCTACACCCTTTGAGTGGTAGCACAAGATGAACAAAACATTACCTTCCTCTCCAGCAGCAGCGTTTCCAACAGTCTCCCTTTCCCGGTCAGTCTGGTTGGAAACAGCACTTCCACTTTTTGTCCTTCGAAGAACACTGAACGCTTTGTTTATTTTTTTAAAAGATCTGCTTCTTATAGTAGAACGTTCAAAGTGTCGAGCTGCAACAGCAGGAAAAAACCAAATCAGTACAGTCCAGCAGTTCTGCTCTAGAACCACAGCGTTTCTGCAGCCCCTGGCATATGATGGGATGCAACATCAACATCAGGGCTGCCTGTACTTCACCTTTGCCCCTGAGTCTGCTGGTACTTCAAGGCTGCACCCACCTGAATCTGGGTACAATCACCCTACCTCAGTCCCACACCCTCGAATTGCCTCCTTCCTGTCTGTTTTGTTAATCACATGGAGAAATCTCCCATGTGTGGTAGCTTTGGAAAGAATAATCCTCCATCAAGACAGAATTAGCAGAAATTCTGTGGAAAATACATATAAAAGGAAGAAGCACTGCACTTCCACAGCTATACATGTTTGACCAAAAAAGCTGGAAGTCATTAAAAACTCTTCTTGACAAAATCCCCACTACTACTTCTGTCTCAAAACCCTGCAATTCTTCTAAAGCCACCAATGATTGCCAACTGTTTCATGTCAAAAAATTCAAATATTATCAGGCGGGAGGGATCAAAACCTCACATATTCTGACTCAGGTACAGCAATACAAAAGAAAAGTCATAATACTTTCAAAACATATCACTCTTTTCCATCCCGCTAAAGATGTCTTCATGGCTGTGGCTGTTCTGTCTGTTCCAGCTCTGCATGCTAGCCAAATATTGTAATCTAATAATACAACATTCCCTCAAACCAGACTGTGGCCTCTACACTCAATAAAACTGACAGAATTTATTGAAATTCTGGTGCTCTGTTCTTGCACTCTTCCTCACCTCTCCAAACCCTGGCACAACAAAAGGATAATGCTTCTCATTTCCTAGTCTTTTCTTCATCCCTTCATCCATTTTACCAATATGCAACTGGCAGCACACAAGGTGGGCTTTTTCCATTTTAGCTTCAGAATCCTCAAATACATGCTTTGAACTCACCATTAACACTCCTCACTCTGGCTTTGGCCAGGCCTTGTTTTTCAAACATGACACTCACCAGAGACAGGTGAAGTGTCACAAGGTGAAAGATCAAGGCAAAATCTTCTGATGCAGCTTGTCCCTGACTGTTGTT
>NW_005054297.1:13373648-13374402 GCF_000277835.1 Geospiza fortis
CAGCTCCTCCAAACTGCACCTTCCCAAGAAGCTGGCAGATGTTCCCCAGGCTCCTAAGGGTTTGTTTTCCTAAAAATACTTGGCAAATGGGAAACACAGTTCGCAATAGGATTTTGGGTAGGTGCCCATGTCTGTGGGCATTACTTGGGCCACCAAGATTTAGTGGAGATACTCAGCTACATCATCTCCCCAGCCCATTACACATAACATTTAAACTTCCAACTGAGCTGACCTACCTAAATAATCTTTCTAAAGATTTGCAGTTTACATGCATACAGCTAGTCCATTTTCAGCTTGATGCTGCCCCTGGCCAAGCCATTTTTTTTCACCTCAAATCAACTGGGTCACCAAGTGTGCAATTTGATAAACCATGAAAAATGAAAGCTTTCACTTCCCCCACCCCTTTTTATTTTTCTTTATTTTTTTAATCCTCCAGTGACATGTATTTAACCGAAAAATGGATGTTGCAAGGGGCTAGCAGGCTCTGAAGGCACCATTTTTGGCTCTTACTCCGGTTGCGGTTGCTGCGGTGCAGGTCCCCGGGGCCGCTGCCCAGCTGGCTGTCCTCTGAGGTGGGGCTGAAGGCCGGGTTCACCAGCCCTGGCTCGTCTGTCATTAAGGCAATGGCCGCAGCTGCTGAGAGCTCAGGGCCCAGGGCAGCCACTGCCAAGCTGGAGCCACGGTCTGGAGAGCAGTCCTGGGAACGCCTCTTCCGTTCCTTGGTAAGGCCATAGTGGGATGCTCCTTTACATCT
>NW_005054297.1:13374442-13398019 GCF_000277835.1 Geospiza fortis
CTTGTGGACATTCTCTGGTTCCAAGGAACCACTTGGAGTGCAACCTGTGATGATCATGGTGACCAGTGGAATATGGATGGAACAAGAGGGAAAAATGCCAGAGTGTGCTTCAAAGGAGGTGAGTTACTACCTCACATGGGAAGAGTACTGCTGGTCAAGGAAAAATAGAGCCTTAGCCTTGTGTGTAGTCTTACATGTATAAATAGTTACTGTGGATGCAAGAGGACAAGAATAGCACGTGGTTAATTAAGCCAGAGGCTACAATCTGTAATTTCCTACTTGCCTCTGATTGATGAAGGAGAGCAGGGTGAGGCCTGACCCTTCTCTGGATCTGCTAGTGAAATAAAAGGCACCTTTACCTAGTCCTGACTACTGAAAAACCCTCCCCGTCACCAACAGGGTCACATGTGGAGCACGGCACTGTGTCTGTGGAGACCAGAGCAAACCACAAAGGGAGGGCTGCAGGTGGGAGCAGGACACCTGGGGGCTGCAGGAATCCATGCCCCACGTGGTGCCTGTACAGACCATTTACTGCTTGAACTGAGTCTGATGAACTGTTTTCAAATTCAGCCACAGAGGTGAAGTTGCCAACTCAGCTTTTCCAGCTCAGCTGAGACACTAAAATAGGCAGGTCATTGCCTTGGCAGAGGAAGAGGTGCAAGTGGGGGTAGGGGGTCCCACTGACCCTGCAGCCTCACCAGGGTCAAGGAGGGACTGCAGAGCTCCCACCAAGGGGCTGGGACCTCAGGCCAAGGTCCTTGGGCCAGCCTGGGACTTCACCAGCTTGGGGACCTCAAGGCAGGTTCTTAACTACTTCTGGGGGAAACCTCTCTGTTTCTAGTGGAGCAACATATGTTCCCAAAAGAGCTGAAGACACAGCATTGTAAGGGGCAAATTATAAACCTGCTTTGAAACACTCTTAGTTATGCTTCCAACTATCTGCACTAGATTCATCCTAGACAGAAAAGGCAGGACCATGCATGGCATTTATTTTTTAAGACTCATGAAAGAAAGTCACTTGAATAAAATTAAAGGTCACTGTAGTCTTCATGAGTCAGTATTCAATTAAAGCTATAAAATAACTGAAAAGACAGAGTGACCAAGGACACAGCACCTGTGACTTCACCAGCACCACTTCTTCCCAATGCCCACCCACTGGAACCACATTCAGTGCATTAAAAACATAAATCTCCCTTTTAATCATAATCTAATGAGCTTGGCCTACTTTCAGTTACTATTATCCCTTTCTTCATGGTGAAGGCTAACTGATGACTTTCATGAAAGAGCCCTGTAGGACAAACTCACAGAAATAGCTGCAGAAACCCTTTGGGATAGAAAGCCCTTCGTAATATATGGCATGCTCAAAAAGCAATGCATAATACATACAGTACACAACGCTAGTGGGTTAAGTGTCACGAAAAGAAATAGCACACTGAGCAGAAGACTTGGAAGAGAGGTGATTATGGAAGCACTTCCTGAGACAGAAAGATGATATGAGGATATGTCATCGAGCTCTCTATATCAGCTTCAGAGTAGCAGTTTAATTTCTATCATGGTACTGACTTTTGATGAGACAATTAAATAGAACCTTTTTTTTGGCACTAGATTATGGTTTACCATCATTTACTTCATGCTGCTTCTGACAACTTTTATCTTAAAGAGGGAAAAAATACCCAAACCAAACTCTGTCATATTGATGCCACTCTGTAAGAGTTATGTATGTGCTTTAAGGCTTGGATAGGAATGGCTGTAACAGAGGTTATTTCTGAAACTTTTCACAAGCAAAATGAGGCATCTCAGAAGAAAGTACTCTTATGGAAGAGAAGATTGGTCAACTACCTCAAAAGACCAATGAATAGCTATTTGAGGTATCCATTACAAGGCAAGACTGCAACAGTAGTCATGTAAAGAAACGAAGAGCTCTCCTGCCTCCATTGCAGCAGGTATTTTTCTGTTCCTTTCTAGATTTTTTCACTCCTCCCAGAACCCTAAACTATGGCAGGATGCTCTCTTTTAGATTTCATGGGAAGCAGAAGAACAAAGGCCTTTTCCTCTGCTACTCACCTAAACATCTTCATCACAGTGTTTTGGAAACCCATCCTTGACATCTGTCTCTTTTAGTAAAGTCACATTTGCTAATCCAGCCTATGAATGCTTAACAAAATAGTTCAGAAATAGTCTAAAAACCCAACACAAAGAAGTGGCTTTGGGGAGAACTCTTTGCTGTTCTCAGAAGACAGTCTCTGCTTTACAACAATCTTGCAAAGATTCAAAATATGATAAGAGATATTCCTACTCCTGTTCATTTTATTTAATTTGCCTGTATTTTTCCCATGTCAGTAAAGTTTCAGTGGCTGATACTAGAGCACCAGCCTTGTGAATGGGTTCTCAAATGCAGATGTTTTTTTTATTTGGAAAGCTCTATGAAGATCAACATGAAGATCAGAAGTGGCTGTGCCCAAAGATTCCCAGCTATTTGGATTCAATCACTGCCTGGTGCCCACCTGCAGTTCACTGCTACAGCCTTCCCTTTCTGTGGAAATCCTCACTTACTGCTGCTGGCTGCACTGCAGACACACAGTCAACAGCTTCATTCCAACAGCAATGAACAGAAGACAGCTACTTTGAATGTAGAGAGGACTGACACAGTTTAAGATGTGGCTTATTGGAGAAGACAAGTTGTCATGATACAAAGCACAAAGCATATCTTTCTAGCGCTGCCAGAAATAGTTAAAGAAGAAGCAGAGCTCTTCAAGTATGATCACTGAAGCTATTTCTTAAATAATTGTGGCAGGCATAAATGAACACAAATCAAGACCTCTTTCTTCAGATTAACACAGTGTCCTTGAAGAAGGAAAAAAAAGTCCCAAGACCTCAAACTTGTAATAAAATTTGCAACAGCATCTCTTCACTTTCATTGTTTTGCTTGTGCTGACACTGCTGTGATAACAGAAAACAGAAGAGATGACTGTCTAAGTGGAATCATATTTATGGTGTTTAAGCTACATTTTTCCATATGGTTGGATTTGGCTCCCAGAAAAGAGAGAAACATAAAACAGCTACATGCCAGCAGTAATTAGCTCTCTCATTGTGAGTATTAATCACAATGCCTGATTTGCAGCTGGAAGAGTGGGATACCTGATTAACATAGCCAGTCAGAAAGTGAACTCAGCACTGTCTGCAGGCCAAGGTGAACCACAGATTTATGTTCCTTCCCAGTCGTGCTGGACAGCGAGTACATCCGTGCAGCCGTGCGATACTGAAACAATTTGAAGGCCAAACCCCAGAGAGATAAACAGACATGAATTATGTGTGTTGTACTGTTCGTGACATTAAAGTAGTGTCACTAGGTGCACAGGAAACTGAGAAAATAGTTTCTTCTGTTTGCACAGCCTCTTTTATGAAGCAGATATCTACTGTCTGATATTCTAGTATGAGCTAACCACTGGGAGGTATGAGAGCAGTGGTGGCTGCTGAAATTTCACCCAGGGCTGCAATTCTGGCTGGTATCAACACTGGCAGCCACAGGGCAGTGTTTGCCCTGCACCCTGTTCCACACTTGAGGGACACTCTGCACTCCAGGCTTCAGGAGCAGCACATCCCAAGAGCTGGAGCAAGGAGATCCAAAACCCTGTGGCAGCCTTAACTTGGTCCTACCATTTGTAAAAACAGCCTTCAGTTAAACTCAAGGCCAACAGAAACATATCCACGTCATTTGAAATTCAAATTAAAACCGTGGTTTGGAAAGAGAGTTCTCCTTGAGCATCCCTGACTTGCACAGCAAAGGAGGAATTAAAAGTAAGATTGACCTCAAGGATTTCAATTACCCAGGCTGACATAGAAAAAAATGTAAAGCCAATACATAAGCAAGGACAACTGCATGAATTTTTTCACCTCTCCTCTAGTGATCTAAATAAAACAATTCCACAGATAAAAAATACATGTATATGTTTGCCAATGGCAGGGGGACTGTAACTAGATGATCTTTATGGTTCCTTCCAACACAAAGGATAGGATCATTCTATGATCCTATGATTTATTATGCATGTGTTCTTAAAAATGCCCTGCCTTCTGTGTCACTTCACAGTCTCTGCCTGAGCATGAAACAGGGGAAAAAAGTGAATCTGAAGAGTCACAGTGGTTGTGACCCAGGCGCAAATAACCAGAGCAGGACCCCTCTCCTGCCCAGTTCCAGGAGGGTTTTCTCAACCTCCCTTCCAGCACCCCTCATATTTTGGACTGTTTTGCTTTAGTGCAGAAGCAGCGGACATATTGTCAGAATGCAAGTAAGCATAATGTATACAAAGCACTTAAGATTGCAGAAGAAAATACTGCATAATGGGCTGTCATTGCTGTTCCACAGCTAAATCCTGATCAGGATAGACAAGTATGGTTCAGCTATGGTCTCACCGCAAGAAGCCTCATCCTTGTGTAATTATTTGGGGGTGCAAACAAGCTGGGGTCCAAAGTATCACCAGTGTGTACCACACCTCTGTTACACAAACTCCCTGAATGCTCTGGCACCCATAAACTAATCCAATGGAAAGGATGATGGAGAAACCAAAGCTGATCAACGAGGAGCATCCTGGATAACCTGGTGCTGATAACCTTGCTTGTGACACCCTGGTGAGAGGTTCCTGCTGTGCCTGGGAAGAAAGGAGGCATGGGGTTTAACTGGAGAGGTTTATTCACAAGAAGGTATTGACAATTCCTGCCCCAGAGGAACCATTCACACTGTGTGCATTAGCAGTGACAGTAGCCCAAACATAACCCACACATCAACCACATGGATTTCAGGGCAAACACCAAAACTCTAAAGTTTTCTGAAACTCCATCACAAGGGAGTGAAGTGACAGATCAGTTCTTCAGACAGGGTTACCACCAACTCTTCTGATCTCACTTTTGCCAACAGTGCACCAAGAAATGGAGTCAAATACGAAAAAGAAGCAAGGCACCTGAACTCCCACTATATCCCATGTTACAGATATAAGCTAAAATGCAGCAAATACATAGTCTCCCATGCAGTCCAACCATACTGGTGCTTAAGAGATCAGAGACACCAATATCTTTGGCAGTGAAGGTGACTACTACCCTGGTGCTCTTTGAACCTGATGACATTGTAGCACCCTTGCTCAGAAACTGGCTTCTGTGAATCCTGGTCCTATGTACAAAATTCCTCTTTTTTTCTTTTTCTGCTATGTAGGGAAATGAATTCTGGAACAGAGCACTGCACAGAAATTATTTTTCCTTGGTAATTCTGAGTTCCTGCAAGGATTAACTATTGTGTGAATGTTGCATATGGAAAAAAGCTTCATAAGTATCTGATGTTTTTAAATGCATGTGTCTTTTCCACTTTTTATAAAGAACTGTCTCATGTCAGAAACAATCTTCAAGCTACTGCAATCATGGTATTCAGCTATGGCTAGAAGGTCCTGCCTACATTAAACCTTACTCAATATTGATAAAGAAGGGAATGAGCCATATAAAAAGCAAAGCTTAAACTTCTGGATTACAGTTTCCAGTGAACATTTGCTGAAAGACAGGCTGCAAAACCCATATCTAAGCAGGCAACTAGAAATAGGCTGATCTGCACCTGCACTTGAATTTCATAATGCCAGCAGTATTTCCAGGTGCTTGCCACTGCTGTTCTATGCACTCTGTACCCTGCCATTGATGCACCTGGGTATCCTCTCCCTGATGATCCCTCAGTGTCAGAGACTTGCCATCTTGTTTGGAGAAAAAAGCATATTTTTCACTTAAGTGGGAAACTGTCCCAGTTACTATTCCTCTTTCTCTTCAATAACCCTGTAAACAAAAGCCTTTTAGAGAGAGCTTCCTGACACCTGGGGCATCAGGGCTGGCTGGGAGGCCAGCATGGGCCTGTGGCATGATCCCTGCTGCCTCTGCAGGGCTGGGGATCGGCAATTCCTTCCTACGGTTCCATAAACACTGCTCTTCTCGATGTCAGCACAGAGATAGCTGTGATAGAAACTAAGATGAGGCAAATGGCTCCTCTGTCTAGCTGTCAGAGAGATTTTCTCATGTTATTTGCTCTCCATTGTCAGCCAGAGGCCTTTGCCATAGTAAAAGCACGTCATAGATTTAGTGGTTCTGTATTTCTGCATTACTAGTCTCTAAATATTTATAAAGGTCCTCATAATGTTTATTGCATTAAGCTAAAGTTATTTAGCTTAAATACTTTCCCACAAGATAGGAAAACCTCTCACATATTTATCTGTTTCAGTTTAATTTCTGCATATTCCCATTATGGTTTCCTAAGGGTTTTTTGCACAATTTTTGTCTTAATGAAGACATCAAAATTCAATAAATTCTGGGAAACTACCTTACTAGCAAAGCCTAAAACTGTGCTTTGTCCTATCTGTAAAGATCTGACCGCAGGGAAGGGCTGTCATTTTCACAACGCTTTTGCACTAAGGTGCTGTCAAACAAAATATATTTGTGCATTATATAAGGAACGTGCACAGGAGTATCTGTATACTTATATTTCCATGTCAGCTACTCTTCATGAATTTGGGTCCACCAGTAGAAAAAGGAGTTATAGTCCTCATAGATTAAAAAGGTAAGGTTTTCTAAGCATATGAGGGAAAAAATATTGAGCATTCTTGATAATTACAATTTAGTCTTCAGCTATAGTGACATACTCTCACTTCTGGGACTTGTCTGCTGAGAGCAAGCATGGTTCATCATCATGTTTGTGGCCCTTAAAAGTATTTTGGTGAAGTATAAAAGTATTTTGGTGAAGTATTGATGAAGAACAGAGCTGCAGTTCAGAGTTCAGACCTAACAGTTCCCAAAACTACCAATGGACAAAGACTTTGTGTCAGACAAAAACTGAACAAGCATTCAATAAAAACCCAATACCTATTTCATATTTGATTGCTTATACTGAAAAAGGGGGGTATCTCCATATTGCCTACTAGTTTTCAGGAGAGTTGAAAGAACTTGAAACACATTTTTAATCTTAAATATAATGTAGATCTTAAATTTCATGTGCATGCTACCAAAGTATAATCTAACGTGAGGTCATGTTTGGTATTTTTCCCCCCTTCTTTTTAAAACTCAGAAAGTTGTATTTCAACCACTATCTTAAGCTTTGATTATGAAATCTTTTAAAAGGCCCATGAGCATCTATCATGGGAACAGGGAATTGGAAGAAATTGGAAAACAACATTAGTTGCCTGCAATTGCAGACAAAAATCATGGCTGGGATTATTGTGCAATGATCCCAGTTATTGTTGGGACTAAGAACAAATTGTTGGTCCAGAACATGTTCTCTTTTTCTCCTGACACTTATTTCAGGCCATTATTTTGTCACTGATGATTTTGAAACCACAACTGTACTGATTTTTCTTCAAGGTGGGATTATAATTTCAATTTCTAGTCTTAAAGCAATCCAACAAATTTCAACTGTCTTACATATAGGAGAATGGATCTGTGAATTGCTAGAGAGAGCTGAGATGGGCAAGATGTCTTCCCCTCCTACTATCCCCACCTATGCTATAAAAACTGTATGATGCAGTGAGCAATGACTTTGTGAATATTGCTTTTGCTTCACCTTCTATGCCCCTTTCCCCCATGTTCAAATCACAAATGCTCTGAGAATGCACAAAGGCATCAGCAGACTGTTCCCACTGGTCACATAAGGCATAGCCTTGAGTTGCTTCTAGAGCCTCTACCTTTTCCAATATTGCCTTCAAATGTAATGCCTGTGGAGCACAAGTAGACCTGGAGCTACAAAAGTGAGGAGTTAAGCAGGGTGGAAGACTGCATTCAGTCTCATTCATTATTTATTCCTAGATTACAAACAAACTAATTCGCCTATGTTACTCCTAAACAAACATTTGTCATCACAGAGAAGATACTGGCCAGACATACAGTACCAGAGTGATCTTGTGTGATACATAACAGCAGCAATATTTATTTATACTGAACTTAATTAAAGACTGAAGCTCCCAAAGAGTGATCTACATATCTCATGCAATCTACTCATACCAGCTGACACAAGCAAGAAAAACAGAGGTAGCACACTATCTCTAATTCCTGATAGGTGCTCAGATATTGACACAGCAAGGAACCTGTGAGTACTTGGTTAGGAGATTCAGAGCAAAATAAGAGTGAAAAACAAGACACATGGGACTAGCAGTTTTGAGCTGGTGAGAGCCTGTAATCCTTGCTTGATGGCTTGTAATACTTATAGCATTCAACAAATAATACCTTATTTAAACCCACTAATCCTGTCCAAGTGTTGTATTAAAGTACTGAAGTACTAAAACTCCTCTTGACTTCAGCAGAAGTGGAGCTTGATGAAAGCTTTACCAAGAGCTTTCATCACTTTTCAGAATTGTACCATTACCTATAAAACATACTTACAAGATTCAGCTTTTACTACTTCAAGAGTCAAACCTGAACATTTTTCCAAAGGAAAATGAGAAAACACAAAGTAGAAAGAGAGTTTTCTTCATGGAAAATGTAGGTACTTAGCAATATTTGTACATTCTCCTATCTACAGAAGTTGTGGATGAGGGAGCTATCACAAGTAATGTGTATCAGCTGGGTTTTTAGAAAGCAACACAAGACGTGCCATGAAGAGCTCTGCGTTTCATATCTGCTCTTCAAGTCCATCCAAGACCACTCAAAGCTAGCACTCAGCCAGCAATCTTGACCACAGATTTTGCCTCATACTAATAAAATAATGATAATACAACCTTTTTACATTAGGAATTGAGGAATTTTACAATAGGAATTGAGACTGTATATAACAAAGCTGCAGCAGGATCACTAAAAATATTCCTCATTTAGAACATTAACTAAAAAATAAGCCTAAGAAAAATCACAGTATATATACACAAAGACTCAAAAATTGCTGCTAAAATCAGGTTATCTGTGACAAAAATAACAAGTGCGAAGACAAAGGAATTCTTGAGGCATTGCTATGCTCTTTCTCATATCCAATACATTCATCCAATACTCATAATCCAATAGTCTCAATCCAATACACTACATTTTTCAAATTATGTAGGTACACATATAATTAATATTAAGAATAAGCATTCAATCTGTTGACTCATATGATTTTCATGTTTATTGTTCATATGTTTTTCACTTTTATTGTGCGGTCTTTTGATCACTGGATTATTTTCAACAGGTATAACCAGTCTCCTGGAACTTAAGATCTCAGCATTGTCTTCCCCTCCTACTATCCCCACCTATGCTATAAAAACTGTATGATGCAGTGAGCAAAATATGTTTGCAATGGGACAAGTGGGGTTGGTTTTTAACAAGGTTGACAGGATCAGCTTAACCTGAATTCTTGCAGCTACAGACAGAAAAGCCTGACAGACAGAAACTTTGTATTTACATATACTTAGCACGCATTTATTTTAAAAATAAAACTAATTACAATATCTGCTGTGTCACAGACTCAGCAAGCCAGCACTCCTGAGAGCAGGTGTGAGACTTCTGTTGGCAAAGAGAAGTAACACATGCCCATAAGCCTCTAGATATAATAAAAAGAGAACACTGTGTTCAGTTTCAAGATGTTTTCAACCCAAGGCTTGGGTTTACTGCTATGTTCTCCACTGGAATCTGAAATTATAGGAAATAATGGAGCTACATCCAGCAAATTACAAATGCTGTTTTTACACAATCTTTTTCACAGAACATGCTGTGGACAGCCATCCACAGGTCTAGCTGTGGTGGCATTTGTCTCTGACCACTGTGACCCAAAAGTCACATAAGATCCCTTCCAGGTCAGCATGGATATCTAAATTATACTGCCAACACATCTCGGTACATATCACACTCTAAACACATCTGTGCGTCCTCATAGGGAAGGTCGAAAAAAAGGAGATCTCAGCACACCTCAGCAGTTGAAAAACCACAGAGATCCCTGTCAGATGCCTGGCTGAGTCTTAAGCAAACATCTCTGCCAGTACAACTAAGTAGCTTCTTGAAATGTCACTAATGTTTCCCATATTCTTATAAAATCTGACGTCTAATAGTCAACAAGGAACCCAAGTCAGCCCTATAAGTAAACTACATTGCATTCTTCTCCTTTGCCCATATGACTAGAAGAGGGTGGATCAGAGGGACATCACAAGCCAGTTTTCAGAACAAATCCCCCCAGGCCTATTAGGCATGCAAAAATCTCCACTCTTTGTGTTTTATGGGTTCCACCCAGTTGAATGTGAGATATTTCAGTGAGATATTTCACCCATCCATTAAAATAAACACACATTGTGAAAACATTTAAGGGCTTCAGAAAGTCCAAATCCAGCCACAGCACAAGCATGGCTGGAATGTTGTTTATAGTCCCCTGAAACCTCACATAGTAGGAAATGCTCACTTGTGCTGTAAAAATTGTGAAAATTGCTCGTTTTTTTTGGAACAGACTTTTATAATAGATCTATCAGGAATACTTTTTACCTGAATTCCTTTACCCAAATCTGAAAAAAGCCCAGTCCACTCACCCTTCTCCCCAGACAGGCACCTACAGGCAGTGCTGTGTTCAGTATCATGGAAAGCACCGAGAGAGCAGCGGTGTGGCTTCCCTCCTGCTGTATGCAGACCACTGGCAGTGGAGGCGGGAGGCTGGGGAGGCTGAAGGAGCTCACAGCCTCCCACCTCAGTTTTCAGGAGTGCTCTAACCACTAAAGGTTGGGATAAGGCTGAGTTCTACTCCTCCTGCCGAAGCTTATTCTGAGAGGTGAATTAAGCAAGAGGGAGACCAATGCTGCATCCAAATTAAAAACTTGAACAGAGGGAGAGAGAAACTGAGTCCTGCTTCAGAGCCTGATGTGGCTTTTCAGTTGAATTTGAGAGAGGTTCACAGGAAAGGCACTCTCCTTCAAGTCCAGCCTGGACTGGCAATACCATCAAGGCACACAAGCCCATCCTCAGTTTGAAGCTGAAGAATTGGCCTTAGAGGCTTCAGACACAGGCTGAGAACTTCTCTGGGAAATTGTGTATTGTTTTCTCAGATCACTGGGATATAACTATCAAGGAATCAAGGTGAATCAAGGAATAAAATACAAAAATTAGAGTTCAAGAAAGAATTCAACCTTAAGGACAAAATATGCCCTCAGAAGTGGGTACCATATCACCAACAACACAAAATGCATACCCCTGACAAAGAAAAGTACATAAAATCATAGAAGAGTCTAGGCTGGAAGAGACCTCAACAGATCATGTTGTCCAATCTTTCATGGGAGAGGAAGATTATCTAGCATCCTCTCCAAAACCTTGAGTGATAAAACCTTTATCTGAGGTGATTAACCTTAAGCAGCTTGAAAACTTTAAGTGATGGGAACTCTACCACATCCCTGGTGATGTTGTTCCAGCGAACAATTGTACTCACTGTGAAAAAAAGTAGGAGAAGTAAACAGGTTTTGCACTGTACCTTCCTTTAAACCAATTTTTCTCAGGCTGTTGCTCCTTCATATTCCTTAGGTTACAGATGTTTTGTGTTTCTTTAGGTTTTCTTAATCACTTCTAATTGCTCAGATTTCATGCTATTTTTGCATTGTATAAATAAGAGAAGATCATAAAATGGTTTAGGTTGGAATGAACCTAAAAGACCATCTAGTCCAAGCCCCACCTTCCATGGACAAGGACACATTTCACTAGACCAGGCTGCTCAAAGCCTTATCCAACCTGTCCTTGAACACTGCTGGCATCCACAATTTCCCTGGGCAAGTTGATCCAGTGTCTCACCATCCTCACAGTAAAGAATTTTTTCCTTATACCAAACCTAAGTTTTCCTTCTTTCAGTTTGTACCCATTACTCCTTGTCCTATTACAAGAGTCCCTGGCAGAGTCCCTCTCTGGCTTCCTTGGAGGCCCCATTCAGATACTGAATGTTTTCTCTCTGCTTTTTTTTCTTTAATTATTCAATTTTTAGAAAAGCCTCTTCAGGATAAAAGGCAGTCATTTCATCCTGTCCTGTTACAAAACACATTCACTTTTGTATTCATCCAACTGAAGTACTGGAAACAGAATAAAAAAATTCAAAATATTCTTCAGGAAGCTGCAGTTTCCCTTTTACAACACTGCAGCCTTGGAAATTTCAATATTAAAGCTCTAATGATGAGTCTTGCTTTCAATTTTAAAATATAAACACCATGTGTACAGCCGGGCACCTAGAACACTCAGGTGGGAAAGCCTGAGCAGCAGGTTTGGAGTACTGAACCTTGAGCATGGGCTAAAATTATATTTCCCTGGGTAATACAGGGCAGTGGCCTTGCTCTTGCTGTCCTAGAAGGAACATCCTGCCTGACCTTGCTGCTCCCACAAAATGCGTTGGGGCTGCTGTGCGACAGCCTGTCCTGAAATGAATTCAAACTGTGAATTCTGTGTGACAGTTTGTGGCATCTGGGTGACTCAGACAGCCTCTGTGCCTGAGGCTGTTCCAGCCCAGGCTGTGATTTTGTTAACGTCACAATTTAAGTAGACTTGGGTCTTGTTAGCAGTAATGATGGACTCCCTGAAGGAAAACCAAGGTGGCATTGGAAATGATGTCATTTCATTATCAGCTCTGAGATGGGGATAATTACATCTGTCTTCTTCAGACTGAGATGACCCTGGTCCTTCAGAAGGCAGCTGGCAATCTAACTTCCAGCAGCATGCTTATGCCATGCCTCATCATCTGCTCATTTTCACATCAAAGGCATCGCTCAAGGTGACCCAAACCATCATCAAAAGACAGGATCTGCAGCTGGACAGGCATACTAGTGTCCAGTGGACAGCACCATGCTGGGGGCATTGGACATGTTTGCAGCCCTGACTGGGACATACATAAAGCAAATCCTACTTGCTTCATGTAAATATAAACACAGCACGCTGTTAATGCAGATGGCTTGACAAGCCACATAATAGAGAGTAGTCTAGCAGATAAAATGAGTAATTTCCCAATGGTTACAAAATATCCACCTCAGCCTGATGTGGACACTGAAGATTAAAAAAAATGGGTAGACAGACTAAACAAAATTTGTAGTGCATTTAAATATTTATATTAGAAATTGAGACATGGGTTTCTGTAGTAATTTTTCACAATATCTTAGACCTGTGGTTGGCAGTTTACCTATCTTCAACTTCTGAGAAACTTCCTTAACTGCCCTGGAGCAAGTTTGCTTCCTGAAGGGCAAAGCCAGATACTCAGCACTGTGTGTTTATAAGACTGGAATGCAGAGAGAAAAGGAGGAAGAAAAAAGGTAAATACCTAACAATTAGTGATTGTAAACAGAACAGCCTCATGGCAAATTATTTTCTTTTTCTTTAAAAGCTGATGAAGGTGCTACAGCACCATGTTGCAGGGTTGTCTGAGAACTTAGATACTGGCATTAAGATGACCTTCCAAAATGGAGCACAAAGTATTCTGCAAAGGTTAACCACATTCATTTTACAGGGGTGATGCTGCTTCCTAGGGGCTGTCTGTAACAGGGAAGTACATGATTACTGTGGTGCTTGTGGAACGATACCTCAGGCACACTGTGTATATGATATGTGTAGACACACACATCTGAGAATAGCTTCCCTGGAGATATCCCCATTCCAGAGTAAGGGTATTCGCCAGAGAAGTTATCCTAGAATAAGAACAGTATTGTCACTTCACACCCAGCTTTATTAGGGATCAGCTTCCTTGTGTGTTCAAACCACCTTTTTAGGTGGTTGTCCTTTCCTTCCTTTGTCACTCTTTCTTCTGGACACCAAATGCCTCATTGGTCAAGCCTGGGTCTCTTTGAGAAACAGGGTCTACCCCTCAGTATGCCACATCTTGAAAACTAGTTGCTAAGTTTGCTTTGTTTAATATGTAATAAAAAGTCATTTTTGCTTATTATGTTCTTTTTTCAATGTCTCCCACAACACAGGCTTTGGCTCTTAAAACTACCATAGCACAAAAAGCAGGAAGAGTTAAAGCACTGCCACAAAGTCCTAACTGTAGGAACAGCACTTTATCCCCTCAGCATCTCTATCAAAAAGGAGAGAGGGGAATGAAAGTAACACCCATTTACCTTCCAAAGGCACAAAAAAATTCAGGACTTCAGTAACATGTGTTACTAAATATGTCACTGCACCCACATGCTGCTAAAGATGCAGAATCAGGGGTCACCTGAACTTCTGTGCTTAGCCCTGGACCTGAGAACTCAGCAATGGCTTCAAAGGGTAAGGACCACATTTCTCTGCAATGTGACTGTTTCAGAAGACCTGGAAGAAGCACTCTTTGCAAAGCAGCCAGAAGGGAGGGGAGGATTACATCAGCAACTGCTTCCCTGGCACAGGGGACCGTAAGCAGCACAGCTGTTCTTTGTGGAAATGTCAGGGAGGGGGAGAAAAGGTGCCAAGAGAGTTGTCACTGTCATAAAACACAAGAGATGGTTCCAGAATGATGGTTCACATGGTTTCAAGCTTTTCTTGAAAACTTTGCTCAGGAAGCCCAGGCTGACCAGCTTTCCAAATAGCAAACACTACTTGAAAAACAGACATGTAAATTATAAAATTACTTAGCATCCAGTTTCTCTGTTTCTCTCTGACAAAGGGGAGCACAGCTGTGTCTCAGTGTAGATGCTGCAATGAGATAACCCTATATGAGCCCTCTCCTGCTCAGTCACGGCCACATCCACAGAATGTCCCAGGAGGATTTCAGGTAATACCCACGACTACCTGTCTTCTTGTGTCTGCCCCCGTGTGCCAGCTGTCCCAGAGAAAGCAGCAAAATCCTGTTTGTTCCAGGACTCTGCAGGAAGTCACACACCTTCAGAGGCAAAACACCATCTCAAGGTTGCTTTGAAGTACTGCCAGTGTGCGCCCATGCAGCAAGCCAAGGCAGGTCTCAGATGGACATGTGCTGTCTCCTGTCCTCCTTTGTGTCCACAGCCTCCCAAGGAGGGAGGACAGACAGAGGAAGGTGCCACATGGTACCACACTACCTCACTCTCAGACACTGCCAGGAGATCAGGAAAAAATCAGACAGAAGATTTTGAATGAAGAAACAGTAAGCCCAGACCTTCCCTTCAGACAACAGAAGAAGAACACCAAACCTGAACTCTCTGCTTCCTTATGCCTGGCACACTGAGGTGAAATGGATATGTCAAACTTCATTGATTCCTACTTCATCCCCATCACTGTGGTCAATGAGAGGTGGTCAGAGGGGACCAGGATTAACCCTTAGTCTATAGCTATGCCACACAGCCTCCTCAGTAATTTGTAATACAGGCAGCAAGTCTGTTCTCCCCTAAACACCTAGAAGCCTTCTGTGGTGGCATGCATGGGCCTTACAAGGACTAACAGACTTCAGAGCTGGAGACAAACAGGGACCTTTCTGTGCCCTGGTCCTTCAGCAGCAGATCTGACTATTCAGCAGTGGGTCACTGTTTTATCCCGAGTCCTGCTACTCTCCTAAAAACATGCTTCTCCAAGGGGACTCTCTGGTCAGTGTTAAAGTTGTGGAATTTGTGTTTGCCAATGCAGGGAGACAAATTTCACCAAAAAAAAAAAGAGGCATGAGAAAAGTCTGAGAAAAGTCACTGTTTTATAAGATCTGTTGTCATACAACTACCATTGTCACAAGGGACCAGAGAAGTGAAGTCTGAGGTTTTACAAATCTCCCACACAGGGGCATGTGTTTTTTGAGGGAGGAAGAGGTTGTCACAAAGACTGCAGAAGCTGGAGTCCATGACATTTTATTCATATTGTTTCAACTCATTCACCCACATGCCCTCAAGGGATGTTCTGTTTTTTTAAATTACTGTTTCTGCTAAAAACCACGTGGTGTAAATTAGTGTGGTTAGACACTCCTTTCTCAAAAATATTTTTTTGGATCTCTACTATTCTACCTCCCTGCTCTATAGGTGTGAAAAGCAGAAGCTTTCCCATGTATACAAAATCCTGTTTTCTTCCAAATTAATTAAAATTAAATTCAAGAGAGTGATTTGTTGAAGTCAGTGGAGTAATACCTGTATAGAACTAAGTTAAGTGAGGCAAAAATCAAGCATGTTGATATGGCTGTTTTCATAACTTCTTCCATAGCATCCTCTGTTTGAGTACTGGAATCGCAGACAGAACAACTAGAGCAAGGTTCTGGAACTAAACAAATCAACTAAGCAAGAGGAATTGAATTACACAGGGAGAGAACTTATGACCCCTATTTTTTTTGGCTTGTTTTATTCTCACCATTTGTAGTAGGTTTTGTAGGACAATTTGCAACTCTTCAGTCCAGATGGTAATTTAACTAGGCAGAGGATCAGTTGATAAAACTCTGATTAGATGTCAGCTCTTCAACTAAGCTATTTCCATGGTCTGCCTTAACCCATGTTTAGTCTAACAGACAAATGTTTAGAATTCACCAAGACTGCTGAAGTGAAAGTAGTATAAAAGGAGTCAGCAAATCTGGTCAACCCATAAAGATTTCCTTGCTTTTAGCCTTCAGCTCCACATGTTTTGCTGAAGTTAAGTTCTACAGCTTAAATTCACAATACATTACTCATATGTTAATCCATAAATTTAAAGTAAGAAACATAATCAGCTCAGAGTTTTGCAGTGCTGCAACAGCGCAAGGTAATAGAGGGCACATGGCTCAGCATCTTCAGCACCATTGGAGTCAACCACAAGGGTCCTTGCCAGATCAGGTCAGCCAGTTTCTCTCTTTTCTTCTTCAACAAGACAAGACATCCAAGTGAATCATCCTTTCACTGACTCCTTCACTATTACACAGATGAGAGAAGGATGCAGACAGGGTCTTGCCACCACTACAATGATGACGACACAGTTTGTGCAGCCCCAGCAGAAGTGTCTATCAATTGATTGAACCCACCAACTTCAAGAGGTTTTGAAATTACAGTTGGTGATCTCTATTCACAGTTCAACCCAAGAGCACCTAATGCTTTTAAACCAGTTCAGTTCTTTAGCAGACAGAAGAAACATGTTGCTGTCATGCTATTCAGTGTTCAAAGCCACACTTCCCCGATAATCTTGATCCTTTGGTATAGCTGAACCTAGTGGGGCAGAAGTGTGGGAGAGGCAAGAGGCAAGAGAAGAGGTGTAAACAAAATAGGAATTGAGAAGAAGCAAGAGAAAGACAAAGATTTAGTGTAGCCAGGAGCAGTCACATGGAAAATGGCTAAAGAAACCAAAATACAGCCTGGTACTTGTCATGACAGAGACTAAATGAGCTTTACAAGTCTTGTCAAGAGAACCCACCGAAGAACCTATTTAAAGCTCAAACTTGCATCTTTTCTTAAAAGATAAATAGGGCAGAAGCAGCCAATTTGTCCTTGGCTGGTAGCATCCAGAGAGTTTATGTAGCACTGCAAAAAGATAAGCACCTATTTAAGAGTAAACTGTTATTTTTACCCTACATGCAAACAAATCAAACACTTTCATCACAGGCTAAACCCTTTTTACTGTCAGCTGGGAGTCTTCTTGGTGTTGTAAAGCACCACAGGGCACAAAATCACTATGGTATTTTTTGTGTTGGTTGTCAACCTCTGTTTGCTGGAGATTTGAAAAACAGAGGAGACGTGTAGCACAGGAAGAACTGAGCAACAATTAGCAGCCCTTAACAAAAAGCAAATCTGTGAAATGCATTTTCTCTCTGAGAAAGAGACTGTTAACCTCTCTGCAAATACTGAGTTAGCAAAAATATGAAGGGTGCAACTTAGCATCTGCTGGTGAGGAGAGGTGAGAAAAGGAGACGAGAGGACAGGACATTTTGTTGTGAGGTAAATGGAACAGGAGCAAATGTTTTTTTCAAATATCTGGTATGGATTACAGTTCATCAGCTCCAGAAGAAGGTTACTCGGTCTTGGCCTCTCATGAATTTCTTTTGCTCACTTGGGTCACTTCACTATTATTTGAGCCTAGATTATAGAAAAAGCAGATCTGCAAAGCTAATTTGTTTGCTTTCTCAGCTCAACATACTAAGTGCAAGTTTATATTTATACAATATATCTTATTAGATGCTGTGTCCTGTTTTGGTCTGCTCTCTTCTGATTTATTTTGAGCTCAAAGACCATAACTGTAAGTGCCTTCAAACTTACAGATACTTAGGCTATTGGGGAAAGAGCAGAAAAAAGTGAAATGCAGCAACCATTACTGTCCAACTTCATTACAATCATGCCCTGGAAGAATAAAAAATGTACTGGAATTTAATCTCCTCTGAGGGAAGAAACTGAAAGCAGCACGTTTGTTAGAAACTGCGCGCATTCAATCCACTAAAATTCATCAAGATATGCAAAATTTAAATACCATCTAAAAATGGTCACTGAGAAAATTGACAGACATGGCACCAAGGAAAGTACATTTGTTTGGCCATATCTGTGACCCATGACAGCACAATGCAGGTAGAAAGCAGATGTTGAGAACACAGCATGCTCCCAGCACTGGGGCCATGTGGGACGCACAAGATTCTGCCAATCTAATGGCAGGGTCCATGCTGCAGCAGGGGGGCATGGGTTGCAGTAGATACCACTAGCCATCCACAGCAGAACCTTCTTAGCATAGCTAAACCAATTTACTAATATTATTAGTATCAACACTTCCATCACAGCCTGGGTGGGAGCAAAGTAGCAGCCACTGGCACTTTCAATTCTGCATTCTCTCAACAGATCCCAATGACAACCTCAGGCACAGCAGCACCAAGAACAAAAAAAAACCCACCAGTATATACACACTGCATTTGAAAAATAATCTTATTCATCCTTTCTCCAGCAGTGCCACCTTCCCTCTGTAGAAACAAACCACGTAGTAATGACTGAAGGAGAGATGTGCCAATTGTTTAAATCAGAACCAGAGGTGATGCTCCTTTGGGAGCTGACAAGGGCAAGCCACAACAAACTCCTGGGATTTCTGCTCCCACAGCAAAACCTGCCTGGCAAAGGGCTGAGTTGCAACATGTGCTTTTCATACAGAGCACTTATTTTTGACTGTAATTTAGTCTCTTGGCAGGAGATATTCATCCATATCAAGCAAAACAGCCTTGCTCATCCATATCAACCTGCACATCCTCATATAAGAGCAGCAGCACAGTACACCCTCTGCTTCCAATGGTCTCCCATGGATCACAGGACAAATTTGGTTAATCATGCCCATCTCCTCTCAATAAAAGCCTGCTCCACAAGGGATGTTTTCTGACCTTTCATACTGCTGAATTATAAAATCCACAAGTGAAGAGGTCTCTGTGGACATTTCTGTGAAAGCATCCCACTACTACTTTTACATGGGAAGGAAACTTAAAACCAGTGGAATATCACCAGTGCTTACTGGCTGTTAAAAATAACATATAACAGTAATGCTTATCACATATGGGAGAAGAAAATACCTGAATTATGCTTTCAAAATTAGTACTGTCTGTTCTTAACAAAACACAAAAAAACCCAGGCCATGAGTCTACTAATCTTATCCATTCACTAAGTTCTGCAGAGGAGAAAGGAGAATACAACCCTTGGAGCAGATTTCCCTTGCCTTCTATTTAAGAGGTAGCTAAATTATTGAAATTCTACATTAAAAATATATTGTACACTGTCTAGTGAATGATGGGACTGCAATGCATAATACAGAGCGTAAGCTTCACAATACATGCACATGAAATGACTTGCTGATCTAAAACACTTGCTTCCTGCCAACATGATTTCAAGACAGCTGAGGAGAGAAAAGTTACAAAGTAACACACTAATGATTGAATTTTGTAGCTGAAATTTATAGCTCTTAAGACATTATTCAGGTAAATAACATGCTGTAAGTTAGTAGAAGAGCAAATAAAAATTAAGATGGCTCCAGCAACTGCAAATATCTTGTCTTAGCCTACTTCATACCATGTGTCACAGCAATCTTATGGAGCAAGACAACTCCATTAAAACAGAGGAGTCAATGGTGAGTTCTTACTCCTCTCCCAGGCATCCTCTATACTCAACCCAGTGCCTTGATAAAAAAGAGAGAATGGGAGCAGATACAGCAAATGGCAATGTGTCATTGTTACAAAACTGGTTGTCTGCCTGCACTGCTGAGAAGAACAAGACTTTATCAATAAAATTTAAGGATGCTGCCAGCAGAAATCCAACCAAAATGACAAAGAAACTTTCTGAATATATGACTTGACTTGCCCACTGTTACAGTCAGCCTACTTTCTTTCTTATGGGGAGGAAATATTGTACACCATGTAAAAGTTATGGATGATTTACAGAATTTTTTCTTAGTGCAAAAGTTGTACATCTGTTGAAATCTCCAGCCGTTTCACTGGGCTGCTGCTGAACTTGCCTTGCTCAGTATCCAAAATCTGTTGTCAATCAATAAATTAAATGAATGGATAAAGCATGTTCTAGGGAGAGCCCAAGGATTCACTAGTTAAATGCAGCCTTTGCCAGCTGCAACTTGGCTGAGGCCAGGGGGTTCATTCAGCTTTTTAAGACATTGTAAAAACAATTCACTTTCTTAATCCCAAAACAGAGTTCAGGTCCAAACCAGGAATTCTTTGGTGGTAGTGGGGGTTTAGTCATGACATGTGACATGTCAATGACTAACAGATACTCCCACTCAGGTACCAGTTCAGCATAGAGGGACCAGCCTGGACCCTCCTTTTGAAAGGAGAAGCCCCAAGCAGTCACCTGCATGCTGCCACACAGGCTGTTCTTAGTCCAACATTGCTGGCAATGTTATTACAAAACCTCTGGGTTTGTGTCCTGTGCTTGTTGGCATCCTCATGCACCCAGTTACTGCATGGCTCCAGGAGGCAGCTCAGACATGCTGTCACATGCCAAGATGCAAAATACCAGTTCTAGTTCCTGAAAAATAGCTCCCGTCATGGAGAAGGTCATCAAATGCAGCTGGCTACTCTGTGGACTGGGGACCTTAAAGGCAGATTTCCCCAAAAGATCAAGAGTGTTAAAGATATGCAAGAAGACCCTCAGACCTGCTAGTCTGCTTCCCTAGAGTGGAACAGGCAGTGTTGCGGCTGATCTCAGAACCAGAATTCAGAGCAGGATTTCAGCTACAACAGGCATAAGAGCTCTGCAAGAGCAGTGCTTATCCTCACGTTGCAGGACAGCCCAGTTCTGGCAGATTTGTCAGAGAAATAGCTCAAGGAAAAATATCCTTGTCATGCTGCCAGTGCCAGTGTTAAACTAGGTTAATTGTCAGAGAGATGCGGAGGTCGGCCAAACTTGCAGCATACGGCCTGTGTGGCTGAATGTCAGGCAAGAAACGAGAGTCTTGCCTGCTTGTGAGTGATCACCAGCCTCCTGCAACTCCCACCACCTCATTCCTCCCTCCTTCCCCACCAGATCTGCAGTGCTTTGCCCTCTTTGGTCCCCATTCCAAAGCGGATTGCCTGTTGTGAAGGGGCCTCCAAGTGGGGTAAAGGTTTGACCCCTCTGTGCTCTTGTTACGTGGGCCATGTAAGCACCTTTCTTTTGCACGTAAGCACCTTTTTTGGAGCAACTTACAGAAAAATCAAACATAATTGAGACATAAGTCATTCATGAAAAGAAACCTTTCTGCCAACCATAATTGTGGCATTGCCTTTCCATCTTGGCAGGGTATTAGAGTTTTTTTGGCTGGCTGAGGTTTTACTTTTGGCAACAGAATGTGTTTGTTGAGACTGACACGGGCCAATGTCAGCCTTTTCCAAAGGTGTGAGAAGCCTTGAGAAAACAATCTAGAAGAATAAAGGGTCTAATTCTGATCTCAAGTGTGTGTAGGTAGCTGTGATTGGAGTAAAGGAAACTCTTTGCATGCACAGAAGGAAATGAAGAAGGATCTTTCTCAATCTATAACTAAAATGCCAATTTTCCTTATACACAAAATTCCCAGGCAGAACCAACAAATTCTTAATGCTCTCATGGGGTTTTTGGTTTGTGGAGCTGTCCTAGAAAAATTTATTTCTGAACTTAGAATCACAGTGCTGGGGAAGAAAATGCTAACCAGTAACGCTTAATCATACCACAAAAACTCAGCACTCTCTAACCTATGCAGAGAAGCCAGGAGGGATGTGCTGATGGGGAAAGGTCCCATCTCTGTGAGAGCGTGGCAGAAGGTGGGGCAGAACCCAGACCCCACTGTGCTGCTAAAGGTGTGCAATTAATCTTTGGCTGAAGAGTGACCAGACCCAGACATTTACAGTCAATTAAGTGACAACTTTCTGCTGCACTCCTACGCTAACATAAATTACTCTTGAATGCAACACAATATATTTAGAAAATTCTGTTTGGGCATTTCAATACTAAGAGTTTAGATTACAACTCTTTTTTTTTTGTACTTTTAACAATAATACAGCATATTTTCAGTTTACCTACATGAGATTCTACTTAGGGGCTTTCTGGCCTTTCTGGCCTTAATTGTACTAACATTTCAAGCTTTCCTGTGCAAATCTAAAGGCTGGAAATACAAAGGAGTGGAATAGAGGCATGACCAAGGCATAAAAGAGGAGGGGAATAAACAAAGCTAAGGACCAGAAGAGGCATGAGGCTGAGGACAGAAGTAGAAGGGCAAGGGAGAGAGACGGTGGAGAGGAGTGAGACTAACTGCAGTGGGGGACTAGGCTGAGAAGGGGACACTAGTAGGTCATTGCTGGAGATTTTGGGGGAGAGCTCAGAATTCTGAAGGAAAACCAACTCCATGTTTGGCCCTCTGTGAAGCTGTAGCATAGGGATGAAGCTAATGGTAGCCCATGACACACATGCCTTTCTGTTTTAATTTACCTCAATTCTGCTTTCCAAGAGACCTCCAATTCTAACATCTTGGAAAAGACCCTCTGAATTCTATCTCAGTGTGCTTTGTCCTGGCTATTTAATGTAGATATCCTAAACATTTCATTTATATTGCTGTTCAAGAATATTTCCATTCAAGCCTTGATTTCCAGCACTTTCAGCTTTAATTAACCTCACAGTTTATCTTTGACACAGATTTCCACAAACACAGCTTTGCACAGAATAAGGAGGCCAAGATGTGGCCTTTGCAGTGGACTAACCCATGAGCTCAAAAGGTGCTCCAAGCTTATCAATTCTGTCATGAGTATTGCATGTCCTGTGCTCCCCAGCCTCTGTGTGGGGAGGATATTTTACAAGGACAGACTTGAAGCCAGACACAAGTTTCCCCAGTGAGTTGAATAGAAAAGAAAGAAGTTGGCTGCAGAGTTCAGTGCTGTAAGGGGGCTGGGAGAGTGCACCTCACTGTTTTTACCATAAAAAAGATGTGCTCAATGGCACTAGAAGACAGCTGGTGCCTGCATCTCTTCTTTTTAAATTGAATAAACAGAGAAACTAAATTTTACTGGTTATTCCTTTCCAAAGTGCTGATTTCAAATTTAAGAGAGTAGTTATTGTATAAGTTATATGGGGAAACTTGATCCAGTTAATTTGGTGAGATTCCTTTGGCTGTTTCATGAAAAACTCAAAAAGGATAAGAAAAAAACCCCAACTTTTCTTCACACATGGGAGTAGGTTGTGCATTTCCACCTTACAAAAAAAAGATTTTAAAAAACAATGGCTTGATTCAGATTAGTGGGGTAGATCTAGCTGATGTATTACCAGCAGGGACTAGGGCCAGGAGCTGTTTAATCCTTTGAGGGAA
>NW_005054297.1:13398045-13414806 GCF_000277835.1 Geospiza fortis
AGAGTGCGAGCCGGAGTGGCTGCCAAGGACTCCCCTGCGCTCGACCTGTGCTGGGCACACGCAATGCCCGGCACCACCCGGGCACTCGCCCGGTCAGCACGGCCACGTGCTGGGCTGGGATAAGGCTGGAAAGCACCCCAGGCTGTCACGTGATTGATGTCCTTAGGGAGACAAGGTGAGGTTATTTACTGCCCAGTCTTGCAACCTCCCTTCCCTCAGTTTTATTTCTAAGTGACCCTTTGAGCTAAAGGTGGAGAAAGTCCTGCTATTGAGGAATACCTGGCTGCATAGCTTGTCCTATGAAGTGAGAGAGATAGCAATGGTGTGAGCAGTGTCACCAGGTTATCACACTCAGGAAAGCCTCCTAAGAGTGACCTCAGGCTGCCTCTCCATGCACAAACCATGTTTTTAACTGGAGGGAATAACATACCTCAACCCAAAATAATGCTGGGGCAAGTATTTCCTCTCTGAAGATATGTTAAATAAGAAAGAAAGAGAGCAGATGCCTTTCCAAGTCTTTGCAGACATATAAAGAAGAAGGCATGAACCCTGGGGTAGGGTTCCCTCAACACCCAAATAGGCCCTTACATTGGTGCGAGACACTGTGTGCTTACATCCCCCCATCTCCCAGAGATCCCTCAAGGTAAATCTCACAGGTTTCCCTTGTTCTTCTGTCAGATGTTTCCACGGGCTTCTCCTCAAAAGAAAGAACCCTGGCTTATCACATGCTGCTCTTCACAATTTGGCAAAGAGCAAGGACAGGAACAACATTTGTGTCAAGACCTGTGCTTAGGGAAGAACAATAGACAACAGCCAGGGAAGAGGTTTTATTGCAGGTGACAACATCAGGGGACATGTATTTGCTTCCTGGGAATACCTGTAATTATCAGACTGCTAACAGAAAACTAAAAATAGTGGCACCCAACATCTATCCCATAAAGTGCCACTACAACACATCCACACATGTCCCTTTTCCACCTGTGTGGCACCAAGCTGAAGTGCAAAGGTCTGGCACAGCCTTTCCCCAACTTCATTTCTCCTCTTCAAATCTGCTAAAATCTCTTTATTTCCAAGCTGGATTCCAGGGCCTGCCTCTCCAGATGGGTTTTGTGCTGTGCTGTAATCGCTATTCTCCAAGTAGCCCATTCTACATTGAGGAATAAAAATGCCCTGGAACTAAAACAAACCTCAGCAATGCATTATAAATAACAAAACCTTTGAACAGAGTAGAAGGGAAGAGATGGATTGTATGAGAGAGAGGGCAGTGTGAATCCCAGCACCCTTATTCTTCCTCTTGTGCCAGCACCAGTGATGGTAACTGCATCCCCCGCTGTCCTCCAGCTCTTTCCTTGTTGCTAGCAAACCCATCATCCCACTCTTCCTCCTCAGTTGGTATTTCTGGTGGATGACAGCCAAGAAAATAATGAGTCCTGACTGAGGCCAGTATTTGTACTCGCCAGCAACCAAAGATAATGCGATAATGAAAAAAATGCTTTCTTGCCTACTATGGCCTAGTTTTGAGCCATGGTGCAAGCCATCAGACACACTACTCACAACGGGGTGTAGCCATGGTGCAAGCCATCAGACACAGTACACACAATGAGGTGTAGCCATGGTGTAAGCCATCAGACACACTACACACAGCAGGTGTAGCCATGGTGCAAGCCATCAGACACAGTACACACAATGGGGTGTAGCCATGGTGCAAGCCATCAGACACAGTACACACAATGGGGTGTAGCCATGGTGCAAGCCATCAGACACAGTACACAATGGGGTGTAGCCATGGTGCAAGCCATCAGACACAGTACACACAATGGGGTGTAGCCATGGTGTAAGCCATCAGACACAGTACACACAATGGAGTGTAGCCATGGTGCAAGCCATCAGACACAGTACACAATGGGGTGTAGCCATGGTGCAAGCCATCAGACACAGTACACACAATGGGGTGTAGCCATGGTGCAAGCCATCAGACACAGTACACACAACGGGGTGTAGCCATGGTGCAAGCCATCAGACACATTACACACAGCAGGGACTATTCAGTCAGCTGTGGGTAAAAATTTACAAAGCTGCTTGTTTCGGGTGCAAAAGTTAACACATGCCCCTGAGTGTCAGGCTGTCCTGGACCCCAGGGGCTTTTCTCTTTCACTCATAAAACTGCATTAAAAATGTCCAAGCAGAGCCCAAGCAACTGAAGAAGCAACCTGTAGATCATAACATTTGTATAAACTGATTAAATAGTATTTCTCTTTTTCTTTCAACTGCTGTAATTAGAAAGGACCTTGAATCTATCCCACTGTATCAACGCCTTGTACAGCATCCAGCAGCAGCCAAAGATGAAGAGATAACTCCTCCACTACATACACGTGGAGGAGAAGAAGAAATTCCTGAAAGGAGGTCAAACTGCCTGGTGCCCATTTGGGTTGTGTCAGCCCCAGTAAATGCCAGTTTCTGCTGCCCTGGCCAGAGGCAGAGTGGTGTGAGAGGCCCTGAGCAGTGGCTCCTGGCAGCAGGATGCCAGATAGCATCCAGGGCTGGGTGCTGGAGAGGGGATGTGCACCTCCCATTGCTGATAACTGAAGATGCACGTCCAAGCCCCAGTCCACACCCACTCCATTAGAACAACTGCAGACATTCAGCACAACTAACATCTCTGTGGGTTAGAAGGCTAAATAAATAAGAGATGAATAGCTACCGTACATCATAGCCCTTTATCCTGGGAGAATCAGTGAACCTGAATTCCCCAAGAAAAGCAAGTAGGCTGCATCTGTGCCTGTGCTCTGATTAATCTCGTTGGTTTGTTTTCCTGGAAACTAGACGCCCCAGATGCCATTGTTTCCATTATAAGTGTTCATCTGCCCTGTTTTGAGCTTGATTGCTCCTGTAGCCTGCTTGGCTTAACTGCTTTTTGTTTGTTTGTTGTTTGTGGTTTTTTGGGTTTGTTTTTTAATTTTTTAAAATTAACATTCTTAAACAAAATGCCAGTAAATTAAAATGAGGACATAGCTGCAACCCTCAACACTAGATTTGTTAAATGTTTAAAAACACCTACAGCATACAGAAATCCTAAGCTGCTGTATGCAGTGTGACTAAATTATTAATAGTTACCATGCACATCACACAAGGATTTCAAAAGAGGACTTTGTGTTTCTGCAAAACACTGCTATTTTTGTCTGACAGTAGAGACAAAATAATTTGAAAATTAGTCTCTTTGGTACTAATCACAACTGTTCCTAAAATATTCCTACTGTAGGCATAATACAGTCATTTTTATTTTTGAGAGAATTAGACATTGCATTTGTTATCTCAATGAAGATCTTGAAAGTTGACAATTTGTTAAAATACAAACAACACATAATTAATGAAAACATAGTGAAGCAAATATCTATTTCTAGTCATAAAATCTCCACTAACTAGTACAATAACATTCAAGAAAAAATAAAGTAATAACATTTACAGAAGATACCATAGAATATTTGTTTTATGGGTTGGAAAGACCAGCTATGGGGTCGTTTGAGGTGGGTTTTTTAAAAGCATGAAGATATATGAACAGATTGCTACAGTTAAATTTGCTTTACAGAAAAAATAACATTCTGCTGTGGGCAAAAACAGAAATAGGGGAATATTCTCTTCTGTCTCAAGTGAATTATTTCTGGTGAAAGGCTTCTCAGCATTTTGCTACAGGCATGCAGCTTTACACACAGAACATTATGCATGTACACAGACAGTGCTCTACTGGGGGTGTCTATCCTGATGCCCTCCCCTATACCCAGATCCCCAGAAGGCTATTTACAGGAATAAAGGAAAAACACAGACTCGGAAATGGAAATAAACCCCAAACCAATGAACACCTAAAACAACAGCACAGAAAAACAAGTTGGTAAGGGAGAAAGCAGCTTCACTCAGTACGTCTCAGCTGCTTCCAAGGCAGAAAGCAATGGGGACGTACTGCTATTATTAGCCTCCGGATGGGAAGCAGCACGGTGTGAAGCTGTTGGCAAGAGGTTGCAGGGTTTTCTTCACACGTATGCACAGGCACAGACACACAGGCAGACAGACCCCCCGACACGCTCATGGCGAGCCCCTTCCCGCCACTCGGGTCAGACAGACAGACACAGAGCACGATGCCAGCGCGACTGTGCGTACTCACAGCTCGGAGTACAAGAAGTGCAGGTTGCCCACATTGTCTATGTAGTTTGCAGGACTTAGCCAAGGTAGGACCAGTAACAGGAGAGCCTTCATTCTCAGTGCAGTGCTGGCACTGCTGCTAGGTTTCCTCCTTCCCACCGTCTCTCTGTGCTGGTGGGACACACAACGAGAAGCTTTCGTGCCAGCCAAGCCCCTTCTAAGCAAGCCTTTCCATTTCAACGCAATGGTAGCACATTATGAATCGAGCTTAAATCCCTTAAACGAAGCTACACTGCAAAAATCATTGACCTGTAAGAGGATTACTCGATCTGACTCTCAGATGGGTAGATGTGAGGGTTTAGGGACAGCACAGCGTGGTTGGCGAGACAGTGACTTATGCTGCAGAGGAGAGCGATGCTCGGGGAAGAGACCTGCCTCCTGCAGGATTCAGAGTGGTTCTTCAGAGGCAGCTGGTATGTTTACATCACTGCCCACAAGCAGATGGGTTACGAGCTAAACTGCATCACGGAAGGGTGTAGCTGTCTGACAAGGGGGAAAAAAAATGCCCCCTGTGGAGTTTTGTAGCAGGCGATATCAGAAGACCACACCTTTTTAAAGTAAAACGCTGCAAAAGATCACAGCCAACTGCTGGCTGTTTGCATCTCAGTTTGAATTCCCCAAATCTGGTCAGATGTTTTTGTACAAACATAAATCTTGTAATAATCCAAGGACATGTCTCTTCTCAGGGTTTTTTTGAAGGATGCAAGAGCAAACGTTTTAAATAAGGATGCTTTCAGTTGACTGCTCCATGGTAACCAGTGTTTTAAAAAATGGTGAAGTTCTCTCATCAATTACAAAGCATAAAACAGCAAGCTCACCTTGTCCCATCAGTGACCTCATCTCTGATCAGGGCAAACTTTTGTTTTCTCTCTGAGAACCAGGAGTGGTTTGAACCTGAATAATGCAAGCAATGTGAGGACTGCTGACCACCCCGGTGACCCTAGCAGAGTCTACTTTAATTTATTCACTGAGAACACAATAATGTTCTCTGGAGATATCAGGTGGGCTCTGGACTGTTCTCACTGCAGACACCAAATATTTATGATTATTATTGTATTTTTAATGAGCAAAATCACACATTTTCCCTTCCCTCTATTGACTCACAAGAGTTAAAGAGAACAGCATCAGCTCAGTCTGTTTAATCTGTCCCTGGGCATGACAGAGCACAACTTTCTTCTCCTTGCCATTAACTGAAGATGGGGTGGCAAGTGAGGTTTCTGCATTTCCAACAACTAAATTAGGCAGAGGCATAACATACCTTAGGTGATAATTAATTAATGCTGTGCTTAAAAAAAGAAAGGTACTGTGCAGCATCTGCAAGCACAAGGATGTAGAAGTCCACCTTTAGGAATCGCTCAGAATGTTCCCTCCTATTTCTTCCCTCAAGTGGGAATGCTAGTGGGGTTGCAGTACCTATTCCCTGTAAAGCTGAAACCCCCAAGAGCAGAAGTTCCCTGTGATTTCCTATTCTCCTGTCTCTGCCTTTTGGCCTTAAGGTAACTCAGCACTCCCAACCACTCTGAGGAAAGAAAAGCCATGTCATGAGTAGCAACAACAAAAAATGTCCAGCTTATGTAGCAATGTTTTGTACTTCACTACATTAGAGGCTTTAGGGTAGGAAGACCCTACTCCATCTCTCCAGTCTTCTGCTCCTGGGGTTTGCAAACCTGGGGCTGGTGCAGGGAACCTGACACAGGGAAGAGGCAGCAGCAGGAAATAGTGGGAATATGTTCCTGAGACAATTCTTTCTATCTCTGCTTGGGCTCAGGCCAAGCAAGCCAGAAGCACAGGATCTTGAGGATCCTGAGGGGAAGATCCAGGCCAAGCCTCTGACATTCAACAATAAGTACTAGAATAAAACTTGCCAGGCTTTTACAGGACCAAATCATTGTTTATAGCAGTGCAATTCTGTTAAGATATGTAGTGAAGGGTACCTTTACTACCACCTTAAGGAAAAGAAACTAAGACACTGGAGTGACTTGCACATATCCACATAGGAAAATCAACACTAGAAATCAGAAGTTGTGCTAGCTATGTGGCTTCCATGCAAAAAACATTATTTCAATTTGCTTATTTATTGGGGGTTGGGGGTAAATTGGGAATGGGTGTCCTGCTAATTTTATGGCCATAACATCATCATGTCAAAAAACGAAGACAAAGAGGAAGGTCTAAATTGCATTAAATTCAGCTATAGGTATAGCAAAGGGAAAGGGCATTTGAACTAGGGGTTCAAGATTTTGTGGTTGGAATCTGTATAGAAACATAATTTCAGTGACAACAGCTCACAGAACACTGATAGTCACCTTACGTGCATTTCTGTTGAAATTAACATTTGAGGTCTGTTAGAGAAGTACTGACCTAAGACATAAAATTACGAGTAACTCTGTTATTTTGTCCCCTTAGCCACACACAGTGGAACTCCCAGAGCACTGCTGGCCTGGGCTGGGGCCTGCTGCCACTGACTCTTGCACCATGAGCAACAAGCACCCTCACAGGGAAAGCCAGGTCCAGAAATGTGGGGACAAGGGCACCCAAATCCACAAACACCAAACCTCCAGCATGTGAAAAGTGGTCTCATGACCTTTGCAAGGGATTAATAAATGCATTGCTAAAGCTTGTGGGCTTTTTTTGTTTTAGTACTGCAAAATCATGACATTTTTGGTTGGTTAGGATACCATAATTCAGTGAATACCTTCAAGTGAATAAATTCCTAGTGAGAATCCAGGTGCTTCGGGAAATGAGGTCTCCAGTGCAAATGAGGACACGTTGAACAGCAGGCTGCAGAGCCATTTCTGGTTGTGGGCTCGCAGGCTGTGAAGTGTGCACTGTATGAGCACACCTCCACCCTCTGGCTCACCAGCCTGCTCACCAGCCATGCTCTGGCCCTCAGTACTGCCGTGTCTGTGCAGGACAGTCTGGAGCCCTGTGCTGGCTCAAGGCTTCCTTCATGTTGCACATGCAGAAGTACACACCTAGCAATGCGATTTACACCTGCAAACTTCAGGGGAAGTAATTTCACTGGGTAACAGATACAGCTCACAGAAAAGGGCACATCTTAGACCCCATCTCTCCTCAGACCTGAGGTGCTGTCACGCAGACTATGCCAAAGTGTTAGTCTGCTGTCAGAAATCACAGCCCTGAATGTACCTCTTTACCTTTCTGCCTTCATTACAACAGGCAGAACATGCAAGACAAAAGCAGCAGCACATGCTTTTACCCTGCAAAACAAAGAACCATTCAGTTCTCTCATTGCAGAGGAGCCAAACCGCTCCCTGGAGAGGTCTCTCCCAGAGGCAGGATGGAGGGGGTCCTGACTGCTAGGAGGGATAAGGCTGGAGAGGGAGTCCAGTCAGATTTCCAGACTCTATCTCTCTGTGAGCCCCATGGTGCCCTGGGTAAGTGCTCACCTGGAAAAAAGGAACACTCAGGTTCAAAGACCAATACCAAACTGGAATATTTTCTGCTCTACTTCTCATATAGGTCATTTGTGATTCAAAAAATGTTTGAAGAAAGGGCAATTATAAAACCTTTAATGTGCTATTAAAATATTTATAATAGCTCAGCTTCCCAAAACATGCAGATCTCTTTGGACTACATACACATTGTCATTGTGCAGCTAACCACAAAGTATTCACCCAGAACTGCTAACAATAGCATGAAGTACCTTACATGCACTGATGCATTTGATTCTAAAAAAAGAGTAAGATATAACCTACATCTTGGACTATAAATGGACAAAATTCAGCTCAAAATTAATGATACTGTGTTCATTGGGAGTGAAATAAACAACTGTTTCTTTACATTAACTGTCTATTTTGACCGGTATTAATTGAAGATATTTTTTTCTCTGCTCAAAAAAAGGAGTGAAAAAATGTCTATCAACAACAACTTACTGGGTTTGGAAATGCTGTTCAAGGTGACCACGTTGCACAACCTCTGAGCAGTGTTCTGTGAAAGGGCAGCTAACCATTAGCTTGTCCAGGAGGTTATTCACTAGTATGCTGGACTTCCTGCACGTCTGGAGAATCACAAGCTTGCGGTCCATGGGACAGAAGTCTTTTTCCACAAGGAAGTTTGTAAGGCAGGCTGTGCAGAAGGTGTGACCACAGAGCGTGTCTAATGGCTGAAGCAAAGGTTGCAGGCAAATGTGGCATATCAGATCATCATCGACCTCTTCAGTGTAGCTGTACAAGTGATTTTCTTCTGGTAAATGTGCTTGGCCGCAGGTGACACAGAGTGGCAGGGAGCTGTCCTCCATTTCTTCTTCTTTCTGGCTCATAATCAGAATTGATGCAATTCAAAAGGGGGCAGGTGGGAACACCCAGCCTGTTTTCTGTTTGTGAGAGCTGTAGCAAGGCTTGTGTGCTGTCAGATCTGTGGGGAGGAAAGCCAAAGGATTATGCTCTGGGCTGTGTTTCCTTACCATACTTGCAGTATGTATCTGGATATGAAGTACATATCAGGTACTAGGAAAGGATTGTGTGTTCGGGATGGGAGAGTAAAGCAAAGAAGGGGACAGAAAAAAAAGAAAAAATTAACTCCAGGGACATATTTTCTCATAAATCTCTCTTATTTAAACAGATACTCTCATTGTAAAGAAAGATATCAAGATAGGGAGTAATACTACAGGCATTTAATGGTTGAAAACCTTAAACTAGCATATTACTGCACTTCCAGTCAGATGATTTTGTGGCCACATTACTTCTGCCAGAAAAGTAGCATTGTGTGTAGGCAATCACTGCAAGACTGTGTGCAGAAATACAGGTAAGAATAAAGTTGATGGCCAAATTGCCTGTTCAGCATAGCAAGGGAGAGCAGCAGCTTCACCTAATACACACAAGCATACAAACACTGTATTGTAGCCAGAGGGAGTACAATTTGGGTCATGAGAATGTAGAGCTTGGGGCCCTGTAGACCATTCTCATACTACAGCAGCAATGGACCTGGACCCCTGCATTCAAAGTTTGCCTGCCTGCAGTCAAGCAGCTATAACCATCTGCAGCAGCATAATCAGTTCAAAACTTCATTTGCTCTGCAAAGAACCCAACACCTTACATACTGAACTCCACAGCACAATGCTAAGTAGTGGATTGCCTATTCCCTTTATAATTTGTCATACAGAAACCCAGTATGTCCCTAGCTAAAAACCCAATTAGCTCTGGCCACAACACCTGCCTGCTGGTATTTTAAAGATGTAAACTCTGTGGGTGGCAGTAAAACCAAAGAGTAATTTGTAGTTTTTACTTGATGAACCCCAACTGCTTGTTGGAGCACTTATGTCTCATTACTTCTGTGCTTATTTTGATACTCCACTCTGAAAATAAACATGAAGATATAAAATATGCAATGGCCTAATTACTGCTCTTGCTTGAAAATGTGAATCTTATTTGCTGCTCTGCCTTAACATTGTACCCTTGCTTTCAGCTTGACTTAATTTGCTGAGACAATGTGTCAGCCTCAGACACCCATGTCTGAGGGCAAATGAGGGAAAGAATAATAAGAAAAATCTGACTATGACAGAGCATATTTTCATATAAATAAACCCTATTTTTATGCAAAGCTCATGGGTTCTAAACCTGAGAAATTAAACTTTAACATGGCAGGTTTTTCTGGCATGAAGGTAAAATAATAGCCCCACTAACACTAACCAGATGTTTAAATGTCAAACATTCTCTTCAATGTTTTGCTAGATCTTATTCTTATGAAGCAATTATGTTAAGTGCCTGTTTTTGCTTGCAAGAGAGAGTTCTGCATAAGCTCTGTCTCCTGATTAGCAGTAGCTTCACTGGAATTAAAATCATTGCCTGTTAGAACCTTTGCAAATATTTAAAATATGCCAGAGTCAAATGTTTCCTTTTGTAAAAATATTCACCAGAGCTTTATGAAAAGCTATTTGTGAAGAAACAAACATCTCTCCATAGTGCAGGTAGCAGCACCACCTGTTATCTTAATATAGGAATTACTATTTAATACTACTAAGGTGACACACAGCAAAATAAAATGAGATAAAAAATTATCAGGGGCTGGGGTGGAGACTATCTGGGCACTGTAAGTGGCTCCTGCAGGGAGCTCTAGGATAACTTCTAGATGAAGTGGGGTGGCTGTGGCGGGTGTCCATGCTCTCCACATCCCTCACTCATGGAGGGAGCCATCTCAAGTCAACAGGACTGCTTGCAAGAAAGGCAATGCATGGCTTGGGAACTTCCATGATTCTTAAAATAGATGTAAAATGAATTAGAAACCAAGAAAACATGACAAAAATAGCATTGTGCTATAAGCTTTGTTATCTTTTACATTTTCAGAATGCCTTGCACCAGGGGCAACCAGGGCTGTGGGCAGCATCATGCTGTTTCTCCACTCCCCCAACATGCCCTCTTGCACCACCACACACAGGGACACGTATGGGGGGCCTGCCCTATGCACCACACACCAGAATACAGCAAACTCCAGCATTTTGTTGCCTTGTGGATGCTCTCAAGGACAGAATTCTTGCTGCTTGCCGGCAGGAGACCCAACACACAGCTCCCATCAGCCAACCTGAAAGCTAAAGCCAAAGCCCTGCTCTGAGGAAGGAGCAGTCCCCAGGAGCATCTGAGCCACCCCTTCCCAACCTCATGCCCTAACCCTGGAAATACCTCTCCTCCACTTCCACATGTCCAACCCAGCAAGGCCCCGATACAAATTAGCTACAGCTGGAAACAGTACTACAGCTCCAAAGCTACTGCAATTATTTTCGCAATGACAACAGAGAAAGAGAGGCACCACTGCCCTAGGGCCATGTTCTGCTGCAGCAAAAATGATGAGAGAAGCCCCAGAGGAGTCAAAGTCCGACTGTCTTGGCCACGTTACAGATATGCTTTATCAATCTGACATACTAATAATGCAATGCTAGTGGAAAAGGGCAGGTGCGAGGAGTTGTACCTGAATTTTACAATGTTTACATAAATTACAAATACTTGCTACACACAAACTATCCACATTTATTAGTAACAGGCACTGAGTTTTTAGAACATGAAATTCAAGTCCTATGAGGTCTATTATTCAGAAAATTTTGACTACATACTAATATAAACTCTGGAAAAAAAAATCTCAGCCCCTTCTGGCTAACCTGGTCCACATTCACCCATGAACCTTCATAAACTGCTGGACATATCAAGCAATGGAATGACTGCCATCTTTGAGAAGTGATTATCCCACCAAAAGAGTTAGCATGGAGGGTGTGTGATGGAACTGTCACATGGATTCAGTCAGAGGCAGATGCTCTTTGCAATGTTTGCAGTCACTTGTATTTATAACATTTATGTGCTGTCATATAATAGCTACATAATTAGTATCATGTCCTTTTAGGAAGCTTAAAGTCTTAATTTCTCTTGAACATTGTAGAAGAGAGGGGAGAAGGGATTTAAATTTGATCTATTGATTACTAGTGCATATTTCTACTTCTTCCAGTACCTATGAATAAAAAACAAAAATACACTTTGAGCAAGAAAACCTGCATAGGTGGATGGTAAACCACCGCAAAACAGGAAAGGTAATAATTTCTTGGCTGAACCTCTATTCTTCAAGCTCTGTCCTTGAGGGAGGAAGAGATGGGAAAACAGAGGGGAGGAATCTTATGTTCCTTTGAGTTGGTGTCAGCCACCACTGGCAGCCTCAGCGGAGCATGGATGTCCCCTTGTAAGTCTCATGCTTCTCGTAGCCAGAGCCATATTGACAGAGGGTGGTTCTTGCAAGGATGATTGGCAGGAGAGGCTTTTAGAGGAGGTGTGGTCCCAGGCCTAAGCAGACATCACCAGCATTTGGCACTTCCCTGCTGTGCAGGAAGCTTTCAACAACTCAGGTTCCAGATTTAGCATAGTTTTACAGCACCTAGCACAGATTATCTTGGATAAAGAAAATCAAGTACTGATTTGTAAGAATGTCACAGTGCTGTGACACTGTGGTGAACCAAACTTCAGTCCAAGGCAGAGACCTGAAGCACAAGAATACAGTGCAAATGATGAAGGAAGAACATTGCTATCTGGATATCCATATTGCCAAGTTTTCAGGCACATGCTGTAATGACAATGGTCACATCAGGGCATAAAATAGCCCCAGGGCTGTGACACAGTGAAAAGCACTGTCATGATAACACATTTTTTAAAAAGATACCCAACAGGCTGCACTAATTTGAAGAAGTTTGCATCTTACTGGTCTTCACTGCTTAGGAATTTGCAGCTGCCAGAAGCACTTATGAGAATAGCAGAAAAACCCTCATAAAAAGCCTGGACAATAAACACAAAGAGTAGGTAGAGAGAATGCCTTTGATCTCCTTGCAATAACAAATCCATAGTTATCCCATCCCAGTGAAGCATTTAACCATTCTTAAGTTTAAATTCTGACTTACCACCACAGTTACACTGGCAGCAGTGTAGCAAGAAGAGGGCTTGCCAAGCAGAGTGGCAGAACCCCACTGCCTCTGCCCAGCCACTGTCAAATATTAACCCAGCAGGTCAGGAGGCTGCACTTGGAAGTAGCATGGCACAAAATGGGAGAGACTTCAGGTAGCAAAAAATGAGTAACAAAAGCTAAGAGAAAAACAATTAAGCGATGAAAGATATTATGGAAGTGGCTATCACAGAAAGAATAAAACAGATGCCTAAAGGCCAGAGAAGCAGTAACATGGAGCCTGGAGGAACAGCTACTGGCTTAAATCACAAATGGAGAAAGATAAGCCAGTGATCAGGCATCACTGGAAAACAGAGGAGTGAAACAGATGAGCTGCAGAGCAGTAAGAGGAATTTAGCTCCAGTAGTTCATGCTGAAGTAGTACAGCTTGGTGGCAATGAAATCTTCAGTCAATGGTAAGAGTGGCCAGCATGTATAAAGAAAATGGATTCTAAATAGCACAGTAAGACTGACAAATATTAGTTGGTTTGGTAGCTTGGTCTTCTCTGTGTGTTTAAGGGATACCTTTTATTAATGTTCCTGTTTTATACACATTCAGAGCATGTGTATAACAAATCCTGTATCTGCAGATTAAAACAGATGCCTTTTCACACCTTGTTTCTCTGCTGTACAACCCATGGGAGATGGAGGTTCTACTGACAGAGCTGTCATGCTCTTCTCAGCTAAATTATGGCAGCAAAGTCATTCTGCATCCTTCCCCCAGTCCAGCAGGGGTTCTTATCTCCTACAAATGTGCATCTCTGAGTGACTCACAGCCATCCATTTCTGTGGGTCAGTAAGGCAGTGGATGGCCAAAGGGGCTGGTCCACAGGCATGTAAGGAAACTGCCCTGCCACAGCAGCATTCACAGCTGCCAGGTAAGGGCAGGAGCTCCTTATTCATGCAGAGATGCTTTCACCTGGCCTTCCTTTCACCACCCTAGCTGCAGCCAATACCTGCCTTCCTTGATAATCAGCTTCTTTGCAGAGGGCTTGGAGACTGCCATCTTGTCTATTTGTGTTAAAAAATATCCAGATAAAATTGCTAGGAGGCTGAACAGCTTTCATAGTTACAGAATTAGCTCTTTAATGGAGCCTCAGCCCTGCCTGCCACTGGCTAGATTAGATGTGGGCAGGTTAGATGTGGGCATTGTCCCCATCTAGTGGCTCACCCTCACTGGGGAGAGGAGTGGCTCATGGCTAGGAGGGGGCAGAGGTTCTCCCTCACCCTCTCAAGCAAAAGCACAACAGTCCTCCATTTATGCAGGGTTAGCTGTGACCTTACTGCTCCTGCCAGAATCTGGGTTGCAAGATCACATCACTTATTTAATATTCATGGTTTTATAATGAAGTATGAAGTTGAATGCTTTTAGAAAACTATTTGCCATTAGTAAAATGGTAACTGTTTTGACTTCCTACCTTTCATCAAAGTGTCTTCCCTTGTAACAGCCTCCCAGGTTTCCCATTACCATGGTTTGTACCAACTGCTTCTCTCCAACTGAAGTTTTTTATAGATTACGCTGACTTTACCTTTCAAGGTGGTACTATACAACACTTGTGTGAAACACTGTAGAGTGATCCACACTTCAACAATGTGTATTATACAGTATTTTAGATTAAAAAAGACAGTGATTCACATTTCAAAGACCCGGCTATAAAATATCATGCAATAATTTGCACTAATCTTGGCATAGCTGCACTAAAGGCCAAAGGAGTCAGTTTGTCAGTTTGAATTGAAACCTTGTTTGAAGGAAGTTTATAAAACATTAAGGTGCCCAAAATCTTATCATCATGCCTTCTGACCAGAATTCCTCCTACGTATAGCCTATTCTCTTTTTTCCCTACCTTTCCACTTATTTTTAAATCTATTCTGACTAAAGAAGAATCACAACATTTTCTTCCTGCCTGCTGTGTAATTAGATGGAGATTTGTTATGGGAAGAGGCAAGATACATACCTTCAGGTAAAAAGCCAGTAGCTGGAGGAGAGTTGTGAATCCTGGAGATATCAATTTAGCAGGTAAGAATTCATCTTGACTTTTAAGATATTAGGAAAGACTGTTATAACTGGCTCTTAGAGGAAAATAATTGTATTTAAAAATTCAGCACATCAGTACAGAATGTGTCTGACACAACAAACAGGACCTCCAAAACCTCTCCTCTGCCTGGCCCCAGTTTTAAGACAGCTGGCTTTTCAAAGTTATTAATAGTCAAAAAGTCTTTCTCAGAGCTTATAACAATCAAAGTACTTTGCAGAGCCTTTAGTGATGAAAGGCATTTCCAACTGAATAGAAAAATCCATTGGTACAGTACAGTAGGTGAATAACCCCAACTTTTTAAGTTGTAGCTCAAGCTGTGAGACCCAACAGCAACGTCATACTGTGCCTGCACGCAAAGTAACTTCTAAAACCAGAACCAGACTGTTTGAAAAGAATTTTTTTCTCTGTGGCTCATGCTGGAATTTACAGAATTAACCAATGTTGGAAAAAGTTTTTTGTTGTGGAATTATCTAGCTGAAATGCCTGTTGGGAATGTATGGAAATATATTCGGCTGTTTTGTCTGTCTCTCACATGCCCACGCAAACCTGGATTGCTCTTTCTGGTGATTTCATGGATACAAAACTTTACTCAGCATGTTAAAATGAAAAAAAATCAGCCCAGAAGTACTGACAGTATTAGGAACAGCTGGATGAGATCTGTGTGAAGAGAAGATCTGAGTAAGACAGTATATATCCATCAGGTTAAGTATTCCTTACTATAAGGAAAATGTCCTAGGAATGAACTCACCTCAGTAGAAAGTAGTACTTCCAAGCAGACTTGTTGCTGGCATGCCTCTAGTTGTCAAATACTGATGGTTAAGGTAGTAACTTCTGTTTCTTGCTCTTTTCAAAGCTCAGTAAGCCCAGACTTATGCCAGAACTAAAAGCTCAGACTCCAAGTGTGAAGATGAGTTGTAGCAAAATGGGCAGGCTGTGGGTAACTGCTTCCCAAAGGCACACAGTCTACCTGCTCAAAGGAAGTCAATCATGTGGTGGAAGCGAGGCTATGTGAGCAATTATGATTGACTCCTCAAGGGCTTCCTAAACATATGCTCATCCTAATTGACATAATAAATGCCACTGGCATTTCACATAGTAAATTACAAAATGACATGGCTAGTTATGTAACAAAAGGTGCACCTCCACTCCAATTTGGCTGATTGCTCTGGCTGCCTTTGCCAACACTGGCAGCCTCGCAAATACCACAAGCTTGCTTTCAGCCATTTGAGCAGATGACAGAACTGTATTTTTGTGGCTGGACAACCAGGTGTCCCAGCTGCCTTCTAAGATGCTGGTAAGCCAGGAAGACGTACAGCATGCAAACTGCATGAGGGAGAGCATCCCTGGTCCCTGCTGCAGGTGTGTCTGCTGTGTCTCTGCGATGGGCACTGCAGACCATGTGTGCTCTGTGCAGGCTGCCCTACTTAACTTTAACATAAGAATACAATAGGCAGAGTAAATTGCATGGGATTGTGAAAATCTTAACTTAATACAGCTTCACAGTAAATCTTAATCTGTTTTTGCAATCCTCTCCCAGGGCCCCAAGTGGGTCAGCAGGGAAGGTGGGAGATGTTACTTCTCTGCCCTCCCAGAGAGGGGAGGGAAGAGGAAGCAGATGAAGAGGGAGCAAAAGAGAAGTGGAAGACTTCTTCCCCTCAGGACACTGAAACCTTACACCTCAGCCTGGCTCCCACGCCATGGTACCTGCCACCCTCAGACCACACAGCATCTCCTCACATGTGACCACGAGATAACATTTAATAACTACAAAGCACAGAGCATGTGATGGATAACCCTGCTAATAACACATAATAAAGTAAACTGTGCTTTAATTACACTGTGCCTTTACAACTGCTTCTCTGATCCAGGAGTTTCTTAATACTTGGCAAACTACTTAATGAGTTCTCACAACACCCTGTGGGGACCTTTTTTTAGAAGCAACCCATGTGGTTAGAAGCACCTGCTTGATTAGGTGAGCAGGGGAAGGGGCAGCTGGCTGCCCCCATGCCAGTGGGGGCAGTGCCCAGATTCTGTCACAAGAATCCTTGTGCAGCAAGGTGACCACAAAGATGCTCTTAGACCTGATCTGAGGGAAAGCCCTGTC
>NW_005054297.1:13415226-13431301 GCF_000277835.1 Geospiza fortis
ATGATAAAGAGGAAATGGGCAAGAGAATGACAGTTGGAGCAGTGAGTGAGGCTGGGAGAGTAAAGAAGAGGCCGGAAAGAGATGATGGAGTAGCTGGTTGCTGGACTCTTTTTGGTACAGCCATGGACAGAACCATGCTTCCTCGCGCCACAGAGGCTGCATGCAGGGGGGAGGCGATGGCTCAGAACTGAGAGGGTTCAGTTTTGGAGACCCCCCGGCCCCAGGGGGTAGACAAGTATGGGGGGGACAAGAGGTCCCGAGATGAGAGAAAACTGTGCTTTTTTTTGGAACTGGTCAAAGCACCCTTAAAAGGATAACCCTTGAAGCAGCTCTGTTCCAGGTCCAGTGGTGAGAGCGCTGGGCATGCAAGGAAGAGGTCACCATGGCCCCAAGAAGGACTCCTCTCCTCTTGATAGACTAGAATTGAGTATTTACAAGGTGATGGATGGAGACTTGAAATTTGGAAGATGTATTGGAAATGTGGTGGGGGGAGGAGGAAATGCTTTTTGTGGAGTTTTCATTTTCCAGGTGTGTGTGTGCGTGTGTGTGTGGTTTTTTTTTTCCTTTTGTAGTTTAGTTAATAAACTTTTTTTTCTAAGGTAGAGGCCTGCTTTGCTTATTTCCTGGTCACATCTCACAGCAAACACCAGGGAAGTATATTTTCATGGGGCACTGGCATTGTGCCAGTGTCAAACCATGACAAGCCCTCACAAACTCCTGACTTCTGGGGTTGCATCCTCTGCTTTATGGACATGCATCTGCAGGGGAGACAGCAGCAACTTGCAGCAGTTGGCTCCCCAGAGTAACTTGTCTAAATGCAAATGCCTGGGTTAAAACCTCTGGCCTGTTGCACTCAAAGGAAAAATTAAGCAAATTCCGTGCAACAAGGATGTAATCATCTGTATCTCAAGTTCATTTATGTTTCACCTAACTCCCGTACTATGATTTAGATGTAATTATTATATTTTACATTATAAAATAATTAAAATTATTGTTAAATATTATATACTATATACAATTAAAATTATAGGTCTGTAAATGTCTATAACTTAAATTATACTTGTAACTTATTCTTTCCTCCTCCTGCTACTTGGTCCACAAAAATGACTAAATAAACAAATCCTAAGCAGAAAAAAAAGTCCCTATTGAAGAACTGCACGGTACAGTGACACTGCTGTTTAAAATAGCACAATCTGAAAGCATTCCTTGCCACTCAGTTCCAGGGTCACAACTGCTGGGGCCCAGTCCCACTCAGGACCCTGGATAAAGGAGGGTACAAGCCCTGGTAAGGTAGTCAGCAGGGAAATTTCAACAGCTTAGGGGAATGGTACAGCCTAGGGGCAGCTTCAAAAAAGAAGGGAAAACACACAATATGCAGCCATAAAAAGAAATTTTGATGGACAAGGGGAAGAAATGTTGATGACCTTACAATTTTGTGCGCTGCTGAGTACTGAATATCACATTTAAGAAAAATATATTGCTGGGAAGAGGGAGATAAACTGGACACTGAAGAGGCTGAACCCAGCAGCCCAGTTACTGTGGTGTGACTATCAGTTTTCTGGGGCTGACACAAGTTACATTTTGGCTCTTGAGCAGACCTCTCTTACAAAGCAGTGCTGACAGTGCCCATTTATATCTGCTGGTAGTCCCTATTGCTCCTTTGGGAGTCAGGTGTGCAGTAGAGCTTATAGCTCTGTTTAAAATGGAAAGGACTGGGTAAACCTAAAGTATGCAAGCAGGAGTAGAAGCAGATCTCTCTAGATGAGGCTGTGCAATAGTTTCTGTTCCAGGGCATCTCTTTTTTTTGGAGCAGGATAATGACTAAGCTCCCTACCCAACAAAAGTCTCAGCAAGTAAATTTTGTTTATTAGAGTGACCAAACCCTCAGCCACCAAAACACATCCTGTAGAGCCTGGTTCTGTCTTCATCTGCTCAGTGCTGGGAAACAACATCCCTAGTGTGGTACTACTCACTGACTTGATTAATCACTGCTTTAATTGGGGCCTCATGGGAACTCCCCCAAAGCCCATTGCTAATTAACATGCATGTGTTGCTGATGGCCTTGTAATATTCCCCTTAACAACAAGAGGCTTACTAAGGTTTTGTCAGCCAGGACACACGAGTGACACCAGCCTGGGAAAGATAGTTAGGTCGGTGGCTGAGTTAATATCTACTTCCAGAACTGGTTCTGTGGGTATGAAAACCAATTGTGTGCTGTTTAGTCCAGTGATGAGAAACCAATTAGGAATTACATGCTCAAATTGTCCTGCTTCCTGTATCCTTTCTCACAATCAGATGTTATCTGCTGTGTGCAGGCAGGCAAGGGGATTTTTTAATTCTTTGAAATTCCTCCTACAAGTCATATTTATTTCAGTGCCTCAGACCCTTTTTGACTGGGTCTGAACTGATATAGTCTTTTAAATAGCAGTAGTGTGATTAGATGAGTTCTCAGACTGAAACTATGAAAACCCAAAGCTATACTTTCCAGCACTGGGTTCTACTTGTAAAATCCTGTGAGAACTGATGCTGTTAAATGTATAGTACAAAATCAGCTTTGTAATAGAAAACAAAATAATAGCATCACCTATACTTTTTTAACATCAGCATTTCAACACATGTAGCTGTAAGCATGGAAAGCAAAAGGTTAGGGAAAAGACAAGCAAAAAGCAGACAGGAATTATATCCAAAAGCAATCAAAATTTATCTACTTTCAAACAAGCCATTTTCTGAAAGATATACCAATCCAGACAGAGAAATAGGAAGCATTCCTGAATAAGAAGTTTCTGGCAGAAAAAACACATTTATTTTATTAATAATCTTTGTTTCAGTAAGAATGTTGTGGGTGTATTAAAGTCAAACTGGAGGACCAATGAGAGGATTCCATGAGCAGCTAGACAGGTAGGAAGTTTGAGTATTTAGCTCCTTATAAAGGAGGAATTGATTTTTACTCAGTGGGATGAGAACAGTACACATTGTGAAGCAGTTGTACACAACAGGAACTGCCAACTAACCATTCCCTGAACATGTATTGAAGGTGAAAGTTTGTCTTCTGTGCTGAATCCTTTTGAATCCCATGATTCAGATAATTATTGCTTTTGCAGATTCAGGTTGAGCCTTTAGGGAAAGCATTGGAAAGATCAACTGCATATGTGTCCATCCCAGCTTCTAATTTCTGTGAAAGAACTGCAAACAAGTGCTCAGTCAGACTGCATTGCAGGACACCAGTGTCCCCCCATTTAACAGGAGTGGGGTTTCATTATCTCCTCAAAAGGCTCTGGCCACAGAGTCCCTCCAAATCAGCCACAGGCCTCCATCTGCCCTGACAGTGAGAGGATCCAGGCGGCAGCACGCAGCCCTGCAGACAAGGCTGACATCTCCAGAAATACCAGACTGCTTCCCTCCAGCAGCCAGCCTTGAGGAGACTCTCTACATTTGAAAGCCTGTATTAATTTACTTTCCTTCTGGAAACAATGCTGCTTGATTTCCTGGTTTGCAGTGAAAAGGAGCTAATCTATCATCTCATCCTGCGTGCAAAATTTATTTCCATTTTACTAAAGAAAAGCTATGCTAGGGAAAATGCCAGCACATTCAAACTTCTTCCAAAAGACAATTCAATTTTCTTTTCTAGTAGATGATCACAACTCAGAGCCAGGAACATTCCTCTTTCCAACTCCAGGCTACAGTGAAGTCCTGATGCAGTTAATGTTCAAACACATGGGCTTGGAACACCCTTAAAAAAGCAGAGCCCATGTGAGCAAAGGGGAGGACACTTCTACAGGACCACAAACAAGTAAGAGAAATTAGCAGTGGGAGAGTATTTTCAGGGGGCAAGGATAAGACAACAATGAGACAAGCTTTCCCAGATTGATTCAATTTATATCTTTGGAAAATACAGGTAGGCTCTGAGGTTTGGGGTGGAAGAATAAAATAGCAAATTAGTAACAGATCACTTCCTTAATAAGAATTTTCAGTCTTAGGAAAGTAGATGGGAGTATTGAGGATACAGCTCCTCACACATCAGCAGCTTTCCAAATTCCTGACAGTGATTTCTGGCTTTTATTTGCAGATCAGGATTTGTGCTTTTCCAACAACAGCAGATAAGAGTCACTGCTGTTTCAATGAAGTGCTGGAACTGCCTTGATGTTGCTCTGCATGAACCTGAATGAGAAAATGAAAAGTGTTTGGGGCAGTGGGAGCTCCATTTCTACAAAAGATTGTGGGAAAGCAAGTGCCTTGCATGGTGCCAAGTACAGTCCCCTAAGGTTATCTTGTTTTTCCTGCTGTTGAAGGAGCCCTTTCCTAGTTATCAGGCATCCTAGAAAATCATGACATACAAGTCTAATATGCACCTTTTCTGGTTTTTGTGTTTTTCTTTGGCCAATGTAAAAGCGGCTGAGAGCTTGATGTAAGCAGTCCATCCCTGGTCATTAAAAATAACCCAAAACATTAGGAAGTTTAAACATGTGAACAGGTCCTTCTGATTTATATACTTGGACCTCTTGTCTACTGAGTACTCAGAGTATACATTCTGGTGAGTGAGGATGCCCACGCACCCTCATTGCTTTTCTGGGTTCTGAGTTGGCACTGAGAATATACACGTTCTCACAGGAAAAATCAGTCTTATGGTAGAAATAAAACTTATAACATATATTCACAGGTTTGCAACTGCTGCATATACTGGTACTGAATTACAAGATGTTTTGAGTAAAGAACTGAGTGTAAGCTTACGTGTGAAGAGCATGAGCTAAAGATAAAAACGAAATCAAGTTCTCTTCTTTTTCTCACCTCAGCTGCAGTTCTATGCATAAAATCAAGCAGGAAGATACAGCAGTGGTGAATGTAGCCTCAATTTACCTCCTACAGCTGCAGCGAGACTTTGTGGGTTTTAACCTGGGGGAGGGGAAGAAATGGGTTTCCAGAGGATTAATAAAGCGATGGGCTAAAGCAGCTGCAGTACAAATGGCACCTCTCCACAAATAATTGTTTGGATTTCAACACACTTTACTGAAAAAATAGACTTTCTTAGCAACGGGGAGGACAGAAACACAAGCACATCTAGCTAACAAAAAGGCTATGAACTAAGCAGTGTTTTTGCATATCAGCATGTATGTAGGTAAGTAGTATTTTAACAGGGCCTACCAAGAAGTGCAGTAACCTACAGCTATGTTATATAAAACAAGCTCTACATTAGGCTATGGGGAGCTGAATCATTAATGACAGACACAGTAGATACTTATCACTGTCCGGCTGCATGGCACTCTAGAGTGTGCAGGCTGAGGTTTGGACCCACTCCCCTGCCACTAAACAGGGCAGGTTTGAATATCTGAACATTTTTTGCACCTTTGCTCCTCTGGAAGAACTCACGCCAAGCTCAAGGGGAAAAGTAGGAGCAGGACAAAGGAAGGTACAAGCCTTTGAACTCACCTGTGTGGCTTTGCCGTGTCTCTCATGCGCTGCAGGGCGTGGTGCAGGTGTAGAATCAGCAGGCAGGGGCTGGCATGGCTGGGCAGGGCCTGGGCTCAGCCCCCCCCAGCAGGCACACAGTGCTGCTGCCCGTGTCAGACGGCGAAGCCTGTGGCACGACAGAAGGTACAGAAAAGCTGAATTGCATAAACCTGAGCAATTTAAGGTTTAAAAGGCCACACCCTCCCAGCCATGTCTCCCGCAGGCAGATAAGCGTGTGCAGGTTGCTCATACAATAATGTAACTTGAAGCTTTTACTTTTCTTTCCGGCATATACCAAAGTTCATTTTCAGTCAGGTTCTTCCTTGCATTTCTTTTCTTCTTGTAACCTGACAATCAACATGGCTTAAATTTAACAAATACAAGTGGACCATCCTAAAAATCACTTCAAGACAGAAGATTCATGTTGGCTTTCCCCTTTGAAAAGGAAGATGGGGTCCACATGTACTAGCCCAGAATGAATAGTTTGGAATCTGAATCTTCACCTTGTTCCTGTATACTTGGTGGTAAATACTTGAACCACATAAGAGCAATTTGTAAACTCCAGAATCAGCTGTCTGAAAATACAAGCTCTATTAATTTTCTGAACATTGCAAAATTAAGACTGCATTAAACCCTCTTACCCAGTAATTTTCAGTTTAAAAAGCACCCAAGAAGGGGATAAAATGATGTACTGTAGATAAGGTGTCATGGTGCTGCACTGTGATGCAACAGCTGGGCAAAAAAACAGCACCAGCAAAAAAGATCTTTTTTTCAAAAAATATTTTCAACAGACTAAAAGAAACCCTCATCTTCCAACTACATGAATCACTAATAAATGCAATGACTTCAGCCATCTTAAGCATTTTCTCCTAAGGAAGGGAGTGTTATTCAGGAAGAAAGGCAGCTTTGGAGATGCACTTGAATAAAGCAACTGCAGTGTACCCTGAAAACAGGCGGGAGGAAATCCCCAGCCTTCGATATAAACATCTATGGCTACCAGGTCTTGGCCTCCAATTTATTCTTACACAAGTTTGTTTCCCTTCAAGTATTTTAAAAGCATGCTTGTTATTTGTGACCATAAAATCCCCTGTTAAATATTTATTTTAAGAAATCATCAAGGGACATGTCAAGTCCTACCAGCAAGTGTGACAGCCATATCCTTGGCTGGATGGATGCTTCCTTGCAGCAGTATTTGCCTTTTCTGCCCTGACAGCACAGCACCTCAGCTCCACTCTGCTCAAGAAAACCTGGGATGGGTTCCTGCCAAGCCAGTCTGCCAGTGTACAGTTGTTCCAAACCCAGGCAGTGCTGTGCTGGATCTGGGGCACTGTGCAGCTGCTGCTCTTCCCCCAGGATGGGTGCAGAACGGAGAGACACAGCCCGCACGGGACCAGATGTCCATGGCAGTCACAAGGCCAGATATGCAAGCCTCATGCGTCAGCCGTCTGCAAAATTGAACTGTGCATATGAAATGTACTTTTAAAAACATGCTTAAGCTACAGAAGCTTAAACATTAGCAAATACATCCCCACAGAGCAAAGCCTGTGTTTAAATCCTTCCTCACATGGGAGGTCTCTCTGAGGCTGCTCGCCCCAGATTAGGAAGCCCAGAGCGCTGTTGTCACAGGTGACCACATCAGATGCTCAGTTACAGACTTAATTTCCATCCTAGCAACTAGCCAAGTTTGCCCTCCCTCCCACTGCTGGGAGGCTTTCCTAAGTTTCCAGACCAAGGGCCAGCTCAAACTCATTTCTTCTCACGCTAATGTTACTGAATTGCTTAAATTGCCTTTCCTATCTCATTATATGCTTTCCTGTTTTCCTTTCCACTCAAATTCTGTAAGTCTCTGCTCTCTTGCTCACACAAACAGCCCTCTTGGGCACTCATTCCTGTCTAAATTCTTCACTCTGGAATGGCATTTATACTTCTTTATACATACCAGGCAAATTATTTTCCTAGAAGGTCAGTTATTTATTGGCTCTGACCCAAATTGCTCTTGGTGAGCTCTTTGGTACCTGTTGATGGAAGATCCTAGCTGAACCTGTCTTTCATCTGCTGGGAAGGAACATAGAAGAACCTCCTTTAAACTACAGTCTGTGTACTGTATTTTTTATCAGTTCCCTCCTTTGCCTACAGCAGATTTTCTTCCCCAACATCACAAAAAAAGTCTATTTTCCTACTACAATTCATTAATTTGCACCAAAATGACATGGTATCATAGATCTGACTGGTGCATTGACACTTGTTTGATAAGCTTCTAATTTCCTAGTATAGATTCACACATTGAGGGCTAAAAGAATTGACATATTTAGCTGTTTAATTTTAAAATAAATTTGTACATGTATCTCAAGCTGTGCAAATACAGGTGTAAGGACAGACATTTCAAGTTGCAGATATTCCGTACTTCACTACAGCTGAAATTATTTCCAGGACAATATGCCATAAACTCTATGGTATTAGACTTATTTATTTACTTCAATGATTTTACTTCAATGAATTACTAAATGATTTCAGCATACATTGAAAACATTGGCAGTACACAGTGTGCAAGCTACATTAGAAGATTAGTATGTCATATTAGGGGAAACTGTAGTAATCAATGTTGTTGATAATATTGTAATGGATACCATCTGTGTTGGGTTGAAAAGATCACTGCGTCCTGCAAACACACAGGGCTGTGCATCCTCCTGTGAAGCCCCACGAAACCAGGGCAGAAGAGGCAGGGGTCAGGTCAGCTCTTTGCCTGCCACGGACCACTCCCTCCCAGTCCCTGGTCCAGGCCAGGCAGCACACTGCTTACAAAGAAGGAAATGAAGGAGCTTTCTCCAGTGCATGTTACACTCCTGCCCACACAGCTCTGGCAGGGGCCTGAGCCATGCTGTCTCTTTCAAGTACTCAACAGCACTAGAGATTCCTTGGGGATTTCTATGATGTACCTACAATGGTAAAATACACCCTTGTCCCTGACCCCCATGGATGGACAGTGGGATGGGGACCAGGACAAAGGGGACAGGTGGACCTGGCTGGCCCTCTGACTCAGTGGAGCAGCAGTGAGAAGGAATGATGCCAGGAAAGGAGCAGCAAGAGCTGTGGGTCACACCTCAGAGTGGTGGGGAGGAGGAGAGAGGGAGTTTGGAGTTCCCCAGATGAAACTGTCTCTCCTGACCTCCAAATGGCAGGACACATACACATCCAATGTTCTCCCACGAGATTGTACCTCAGCTCGTAGAGGCATACAGAAGAATGGGAAAAAACTCTAGGAGGGGAATAATCAGGTGTAGACACAACTCCAGCATTCAGGCCAGCATTTTCATATCAGTTCCCTCTCTTGTTTTCTCTCTGTGGAAAATGAGAAACCTGAACTGGATCACAAAACATAAAAGTATTGCCAAGCACTTGTACTCTGGACTCTGCTGATTACTGAGTGCCACTGACAGTCTGCGTGGAAATTAGACTGGACTCTGCAGTCATTAATCACCAATATTAAATAGCAGTTCTGTACAGTGTGACAGTTTAACTAAGAAGTTGACTTCCAGAATCGACCCACTTGGTATAATTTACAGTTGGCAAAGCTCTTACAAAGTGCATGTTACTCTGGGAAGTCATGTTTCATTTGTCATAAGCATTTACTGGATCTTCTGTATCCAGTATCTTTGCATTTTCTAGATGGCTCCTGAGAAGGAAAACAAGAGCATAATGAGGAAATTAAAACATCAAGATTAAAATAATCTCTTGACCTCAATTAATGAACCAACAATAGTACCAGACTACTATTTTTCTGAAATGGACTACTTTCAGAGACCAAGAGAGCATAGGATGAAATATGGCCCTACTGGGAAAAATCCCAAACCAGCAACTAGTACCATACCAGCAACTAAAATCATCCCATCAAAGAGCCTGTATGGCACCCCTCAGAAATAGCCTTGACTTGGAAAGCCCACAGACCCAGCTGTAAAATCTCAAGGAATCTTGGGGTCCTTCCACCTCTTCCAGAAAAAAAAAAATCTGTGACCACATGAGCTTTACATACATAAGCAAAACAAACACCCAAGTGGCCAAATCACTCTGGCTGTAGGGAGAGGATAATATTACAGAAAGGCAGGCACTATATGTTTTCCATTGGGAGAATTTTTTGAAGTTAGAAGATTAATCTGGTCTCTCAACACATTCATTAGTTAAATTGCAAAGTGAGCTTGTTACATAACCAACCCGAGGACAATTATATTTATCTCGTCAAGGTCCACAGTACAGATGGATTGCTGACCAAGGTAACATGAGTACCTTCTGCAGGGTGAAAGCTCTCTGATCTATTTGAAACATCAGTCCTATGCCCTACCCAAGTTTTCAGATTATTTGTGCCTTTTTGGATGAATACATTTCTGCAGTTCCTTCCAGAGGTCTCTCCAGCATGAAATGAGGAACTCAGGAAAGCTGGGATTCATTCTCTAAAGTGGGCAAATCAAGGCACAGAAATTAAATGACTTACTCCTAATTATCAAAGAAGTCTCTGGCATAAAGAGCATCTCACTAATTCTCCCATACTTTGTTAGACACAGTAAAGGAAATGTTTTAAGGTGGAGTGAAATTTCTGTACTTTAAGCATGTGCAAATACAGAGTGTGCTCAGTCCACTCTTGAATTAATTTTCCAGGAAGAGTTCAATATTTGTAGAGAGATGGAGGTCATCTTGTCTGACTCCTGCTCTGTCCCTTTGTGGAAGCCACGGCCTGGATTTAACCCTATAAGGAATCTTTCTGGAAAGGCAGTCTACTCTGGTCTGAAGAACCAAAAGGCTTGGAGTCTACTGGTCTCTTTAGTATCTTATTCTGGGAATTAATTGTGCATACATGTAAAAACACATGGATTATTTATTGCTAATTTGATGACACTACCTCAGATTATTGCCATCAATTCATGTTATGCATTTCCTGAGAAGATGAAGGAGCTGGTATCTGTATTTTGTACCTCTACATGTGTTATATTTGTACTAACATTCTCATCTATTTTTCATGTGGAACAAAAAGGCTGTGGTAGAGACCTGCCAATATAGCAGGTGTATTAGCTAGCCCTCTGTAACATTTTTGTTATTCCCTGCATTCTCATTCAATTTAAAATCCTGTTTTAAAATGCTGCCTGTGATGAGATTGATGTTACTCCATGAGCCTGCCCATATGCATACATACAATAAACACAGACAAAATCAGACCTTTGCACATGTACTCAAGGAACACACCAGATACTTTGCCCTCCCATTGAGCTATGATTACATTCTAAGGTTGTCCATTAAGGTCTACAAAATCTTTCCAAAGTCTCTATTTTTTTTCTGAAGCTGTTTCCCCCATATGGTACATGTTCCTAGGTTTATAATTTTACACTTGACCATGTTAGAGCAAATTTTTCAGTCTGAAGCCCACTTTTGAGCCAACTCAGATTCCCTTTTGTCTAGTGCCATGCATAATCAGTGAGTAGTTCAGTATTTTTCCTGCAAGACTAAGTAGTAAACATTGCCAGAAGAGGTCTGAGTCCTGATCTGGCTATGGAATCTCACCAAAAAAAATTCTCTTTAGAGTGACTTTGCAACAATTCCTTTGATCCACCAGTCCTTAGCCACCTGACATGTTCTTAAACAAGAATGCAAAATGCTACATTTTTGATCAAATTATGGTAGGATGACAAACTGAAGACTTTTCATTTCCATTAGGCTTATAGTTACTTTTTTAACCAACTGGGTAATCTTACATTAAAGAAGCAAGCCAAGCTTACCTGACAAGACCTGAATTCAGTGAAAACATCACTGGCTGCCATTAACAATAGTCTTGTTTTTTATACTTGAATTCCCATATCAGCTTCTCTGTTATTTTGCTGGAAGTGAGGTCAGGCTGGCTGCCATGCTGTTATCAGAATTATCCTGTTTGTGCCATTGGGGCACTGGCAAAAGAAAAAATGAGCATGCTTTCAGTCTTGGCAGATTGTTCCAATGTTCCCAAATTTATCAAAAGTTCTTATCAGTGGGCCAGAAAATTTTTCAGTCAATTTAAGAAAAAAAACAAATAGAATGTATGGCTGTTCACAAAACAGGGGCTGCTGCCTTAAAGCAGATTCCTCAAAGTAGGAGTTGTCTAATATTCTTTTAGTTGCAGATGGGCTGAAAAAGAATTCATCCTCCTCACGTGATATATACAAACCATATTCTTTCTTTCAAAACATAAACCAGAAATATTTTCTGAACATTTCAGCCACCTACACATTTCTTATTAACAGTTTCAGTACCTACAACCCTTGCTTGGTCCACTTCATTGTTACTTCTTTTCCTTATGTAAATTTAAAACTCTTTCAGAACACCATTTGCTTGCCAAGAGTAGATTTTGCTTTAGGTGTTACTTGTAATTTCCATACTTAATAACATATATATAGATATAAATATATACATATATATATCAATGGATATTTGCCTCCCTTTTATAGCCTATTTTACTCTGTGTTTGCATGCCTACACAAGTGTCTGTAGATATGTATACCTATGCAATCCCATATATGGTAAGTGTGGACAAATAGATACCTGTTTAAACACATGTATACAGAACAGTAAGTCCATTTCTACTTTCTGTCTTTTGCCATACATGTTGCCTTAACAATGTTTTGCCCATTTAAGCAAATGGGCAAAGCTCATTGCTCTTGAAAAACTCTCAGTTTTGTTCATGCCTCCATGCCTCTGCTTATTCAGTTTTATTAAGGGCGGTCCTTAGCTTTGGGTTCTTAGCCTTTTCAAATTAGCGTGTGTGAATATTATGATCTGGGACTATATTCTCTTCAAGCATATTAGATGTAACCAGGTCATGATCAGTTTTTCCTGAGACAACACCTGATTTCCTATTTCTAGTGGATAAATTCACTTTTATCTCTCAGGCTACCTAAAAGGAGAATTCTTCCACTCTAAGTCTAACAGCATTTTTTTTGGCAGAACAATCATCCAGTATTTAAAGCTATTCTATTGATGTTTCACCAGTACCTAAATGAAATCTTCAGCAGGTGCGCCAAATAAAGTTCCCCTTAATTACATAGTTGCTTCCCCACATGCAACAGTAGCTCAAGCTGTCTTCAGATTCATTTTAGTGACTTATAATGTCACTTCTGCCCACCTCTGCTCACTGCTGAACTTTGATTATCAGCACATTTATTGTGCTGCATTTCCTAAGATCCTGCACTTCCCTGTTCTAAGGCAGATATATGTCACCAGGTCATAGACAGTCATTGCCCTCTCATAATTCCTTTTGTTACCCTTAGTCTGTTTAAACAACTTATACAATATTCTAACATCTTGAGCCCTCTAGCACTGTAGCCTGATGAGACAATTAAGTTGAATCTATCTTGATAATTAATAAATTCTAGTTGCTCTTACTTATTACCCAGATTCCTAGCTTCAGCATATAAGCATTTCCAAATGTAGTTCTCTTTGGATCCTCTACCATGCTGATTTAATTTGCTCCTGACAAGGAAAATCTGAACCACATTTACTTTCTTAACCCCCTTCTGCATGCAGTTGCTTTAAATACAGTCGTGGCAGTTCCCAAGAGCCAGAATGTTTTGTCCCAGCCACACCTATTCAATCTCTCCATCTTTTAGTACTGTATATATTACAAGCCAGTGCAGGGTTTAGCTCCATGGTATGTAGTCAGTCCAAAACCAACATGGATATTTTGTGCTGACCTGTGGAATGCTGACACGGGCTGGCTGGAATACAATCTCTGCAGCACTGTTTAAAAAATGGCACTCAGCATCATTCTTTCTGCAGCAGTGTCATGTTTTTGCAGGTGGCCTTGCAAAATAATTCAACAAGCAAAATTTTTAATATCAGTAAGTGTAAGTACTCCATGTAGGCCACACAGGCACAACTTATCAAGGAAATGCAGCCTTCTGCAATGTTTGCAACACCTTGCAGCCAAAAGGCTCAGTGCTGGCTTGAGCCAGTCATGGAAACTCTCTGAAGAGACCCAGATGTGTTCCATACAGAAGAAAAAAATGCCTTAATAGTTGTGCATGTCTCACAGTTACCCACTTATATGTCTTTTTTTTCCACACGGCACAAACTGGAATGTTCTGCAGAAACCTTCTGGCAACAGGCAGGGGGGCCCATGGGCCTCTTGGATCTGCCTGGTTACTGCACTGGTACCTGCATTCTCATAAGAGGAGCAAACTCAGCACTGAACCCTGGATTCAAACACCTTGAAGTGTTTGAAGCCTGTGCAATCCAGCTGAGAAAAACAGGGCATGCTTTACAAAGCATGTCACTTCCATCAATACAATAAGAACTTGCAAAAACATAAATTTGAGTCAGGATGCTATGGGCACTATGGGCACTCTGCTCTTGCCTCAAAGAGGTAAGGCATCTTCTCTGAATGTGGAAAAGTCGTATCTTTTACTGGACTAATTGGTACAACTGGAGGAATGGTGTGCCTTCAGGAATGCAAGCGTTCCTTTGATCACACACAGAGCAAGTTTTATTATATCAACACAGCAAATCATGAAAGGTAGCTGCTGGGAAAGAGCACACAGAAAGGGGGCACCTCAAAGCCAGTGAGAATTTTTCAACCCACTGGTTCCTGAGCAGCCCAGCACATTCAATCTGAACACGTTGTTGCCTGGAGATTGTGGCACTGTGTACTGATCCAGCAAGCTCGGCAGACAGGGAATAGTGCACATCTTGCAGAAAACCTCTCTTTCAATGAGTTAAGCATCAGTCTAAGCACACTCCTCTCACATGCTACATTGCTAATTTATTTACTGAAAGGACAGTGCAATGCATACAGTATAGATTACACCAGAAACAGAAGTTGTGAGGAACATGGCCACACAGGCCAATGAAGAATAAAACATATTATACACGTACAGAAAACTTTGTTAGCAATGCCTGTTGCAAACCGAGAAGGTGATAATTGAAGGTCTTTATCTCAGAAATGTAACCTAAAACTCAAATGAACAAGCGCTACTCTGTCCTTAACTGTTCTACTTACAAAGCCAAAGGCCTGAAAATAGCAGATAGAGGAGCAACTGGGTTGTTGACCTTTCCCATGTAGAGCAAGACCTCCCTCCTTTCATGGGTTTCTGCCCTCCCATGAGACAGAAAATATATTTTAAGGAGGTCATGTAATGGTGCTTGTGTACCTGTCAGTCCCAAGAACCCACAATGACTTTTGGATTTGAGGAGCAATTTCAACCACTTCTGACAGATGACAGGGGCTTTCAACAGCAATTAAACAAGTTTGGTGAAAGCAGGTAAGCTTTCACATGGAGATGAAAGACTGATAGCATTACACTGGGAGAAAACTCTCTCTGAGAATGTCTTACTAAAATGCAGAGCACTTGCTCCTATAAATGGTAAAGTGGTCTTAAATATCCAAAAAGCAGGAAAATCTGAAGCTCACAGCAGTCATGAATCTAGAGTAAGATTCCTTGACTTTGGTAGTCATGCGTTTAACTGTTGTTGTTTTCTACACTGTGTATACACATATTCAGATGATGTGTATTTTTGAAAACCATAACAAATGAATATGTAACTGTATAACACATTATATATAATGTATACATATATAAAATTCAACAGAAGATTGAATGACATTTCAGCAGTTCATAAAGGAAATAGTAGTACTAGTAGTAGTAGTGTTGAATTTGTTTGTGGTCTACAATGTGAATGCTTAGTATCATTTCATATTACATTAGTATCACTTCAAATATAATTTCTCCCTGAGAAAACATTGTTTTTATACATTGGAAACACTTCAGAAGTGGCAACTCCATCACAGCTATTTAAAAGAAATTCAGAAGTCCATTTAGCTGACTTATAAGCTCAGGTCAGAGCATGGTGTTAGTAACACCAAGGTTGTGAGTTTGGTACCTGTGTGGGCCATTCACTTAAGGGCTGGACTTGATAATCCTTGTGGGTCCCTTCCAACTCAGAATATTCTGTGATTCTAGAAATCTCCTGTTATTGGGTCATTGTTGTAGTGCACTTCCCCTTTCAGTGTATTCTGGTCTGCAGCAAAACCACAGAAAGCTCTTAAAAAATAAAGAAAATAAGAATTATTTCCTAACTCATTACAAAACTATAAACTCAGCTTTCAGAGTCTGGTGATGTTCTGAATATTTTGTGTGGTTTTTTTTCTAGCATAATTATATCTGAAGAATATCTATTGAGTCTGTTTAACTTCTAAAAATGTGAAAATCAAAGTCTAACTCAGGCATAAAAGGAGAAGTTTTTGAAAAAGCACTTGTACCACAGCTCATATATTGGAATCTCTGTCAATAATGTTGATGTAACATTTGCTGCTGTAGTTTTAGGCCTCTGAAGACCAGATATGCTGAAATATTCCAGATAGTGGCATCAAACTATTACTATGTATGATATGATGGCAGGAGCTGAACCCAAACCTCCACAGGACAATGATGACATACCTGTGCTTCCTGCTACTGACCTCTTGTACTGCTTTGCTAGGAGCTGGTGTTGACACTGCACACTGGATGAGATACCACTAAGAGTAAATGAAGGGCATTACTATTATCTTTCAAAGGCTTCAGACTGAAGCAGTTGTTCAGAGCATCCCTGGTGCTGACAGAACAAGTCTATATTCATGCCC
>NW_005054297.1:13431344-13440177 GCF_000277835.1 Geospiza fortis
GGAAGATCTGTTTGCTTTGTATGTGGGGAAATGGATCAGAAAATACTGACAATTTTCAAAATGCTTGCTTTGAATTTCAATGTCTTCTTCTTGTACTGGCTAACAGTAAGCTACTGTTGGTACACACTAAGTCCCTCACACTGCACGTAAAGTAAGTTGACTTGACGAGTGTGTAGAGACTGCAAACTCCCTTGCCTACCCCTCCCTTCCCAAAACACCAGCAATGGACCATTATCTTTGATTTTGACATCTGAAGAGAGAATGCAAATGCCAGGAAGGAAGTTTTCAGACTCTGTAAAAAAATACTCTCTAAAAGACCTTCCAAAGGGACTATTACAACAGGATACAGTAAAGAAAACAGGAGAAGAATTTGAGGGGGAGATGCTCATACTATAAATGAAAAATACTTCTGAGAATAAACACAAACAAAAGCACATCCAAACTCACCTCTGCTTAACAGAAAATTACTGAATTTTCTGCTGAAAATAGATTCAGTACATTAGTCAAATACTTGAATATGTCTAATTTATACCTTCTGGACTGTGTGGTCTAGTACAAGGAAGATGAAAGTACACTCAGAATTGATGTTGGGGCTGCCCCCCCTGGACCACCAAGGCAGAAGGTGAAATCCAGAGGTTACAAGATGAGTACTACAATGCAAATTCACTGAAAATTTTCCTTTGTAGCCCCAGTGTATCTCCTCAAGAATCAGGAAAAAATTATCTCTAAGGTCACTGAACTGAAGATTAGGAAATGCCAGCCTTTCTGAGCATCTTGGTAATAGATGGTCACTATAAAAATTGCCATTACTTATTATGTTTTGGGGACAGTTACTAGATTAGGACTATCTATACTCTACACTATGACAACATGCAATATAATAGCATTACCCTAACTGCAGCCCTTCTCTGCCAGTTTCTCCTACTAAAAACTGTCAGAGTAGACTGTGCTGTGCAAACCACACAGACAGTCTGCACATCAAAGAGTTTGCAAGCTAAGCAGATGAGATCAGGAGCCTAGATCTGTACAAGAAATTCCAGAACAACTCAACATTACATGGATCTGTTCAGGACTCCGTGCACGACATGAAAGACATTCTCAAAAGATGAACTTTCAAAAAAGATAGGGGATGGTGACTTACTGAAAAAAGGTTAAAAGTTCTGAACAGTTGCGAAGCATGGCTGACTTTCAAAAAAATTCCTGAGCAGCTGAGAAGCTGTCTCAGGAAAGAACAGGACAGAGCACAACAAGGCAGCAGCACTGACTTGGTTTATGGCTTCTCCTGTGTTATCAAGCAGCAGGTTTTTGTCAGAATGCCTTCCAGGCCTAAGGACTTTATGAAAAATCCTGAGCAGACTCTTAGTGGTCTCCATGAGAACAGGCATGAGAAAATGCTCAGCATCACAGCTTTAAATTCATCATCTCCCTAATTAAGAATTTATCCTTAACCCAATTTCTTAGGGAAACAAAGTTAAGGGAGGCAATCACACCTTTGTCTGTGTCTGTCTACATGTCCTCCCTCTATATCTTCAGAGTCCGGTGGCCTTTTCCACTACCTTAACTTTGACAAATGATAGTGATTTCAGAGATATTATGTGCCCACAGATGTAAAGAAGGTAAGGTAGAGTAATAGAGGAAAGAGACCCCCACTAAGCATTCATATGGAGAGAAAGACTGAAGCATAAGTACACTGAGGAATCAACAAAAGGCTTGAAATTCCCGAATGCCTCATGGGAAACACTTCAATTAAACTCACACCTTTCTAAACATCAGGAAATACAGCTACCAAATACAAAACTGTAAGATACTATGCTGCACTGGCTCAGCTGCTCACCCAGCAACTCCACTTCAGCAAGCAAACCCATCACTGCAATTGGAAAATACCTGTATTTCGTCGGATGGCAAGCGCAGCAAACAGGCTCTTGGTGAATAATCTAGGCATGAAAAATGTCAAGGAAGCCGTTTCCAATTAGCAGTCCTCACCAAAAGAAAGTTTCCCCTCTACCCCCCTCCAGGGCAGCATTTTCAGGAGCCCATGGGAAGGGGCCCTCATGGCCGGGGGCACACAGGGCTGGGGCTGCTGTGCGGGGAGGGCTCCCTCGCTCAAGGGGAAGCGCAGTCGCCAGCCCAAGAACAACAAAACAGCATTACACTTAATCCACTGCCATCTGGCTTCATTTTGACAATCCACAAAATCAGACACAACATTCTTCCACAAAATCCCTGAAAAACAGCACAGAACTAGTGTCAAACTGTGTCCCCTCCCCCCTGGCCCCTCTGAGGGCTTGGAAGAGAGGTTTCTCATAAAATGAAGAGCAATTTTCCCAAGTGACATTTCTGCAGGAGCATTCAAGCTGCAGATGTTTCCACTGTGGAAGAAGAGTTCGTATAATGCAGCACTGCCTGTCATATTTATGGAGGTAGGGAGGGGGAAGGGGGTGAGAAACAGCAAGCAGGAGAGGCTGCAAGCAGTGGTGTTGATCCACAGGCGATGAACTGCCTGAGGCTATCAGCTCTGCGTGTTTGCTCAGCTCTTGGCCTGACCAAGGGAGAACAAGGACCATCCATCTTCCCCAGCAGAAACCAAGCAGCTGTTCCTGAAAGGACAAGGCAAACCACACAGCCTTTAAGCTAGCTGGGAACACAGTATCTCTGCAACACGGCAAGACAAATCCCATTATTCTTATTCTTGTTATTTCAAAAATGTGCTGCAGGAAGCCTTGATTTGCAACATTTGTCTTGTTACTGAGGCATTAAGGTAGTCTGCATGGCCTGCAACAGAGCTCAAATATCACCTCATAGCCTACGGCTTTCAAAATTTCTTAATTGGGGTGTTTCCTTCCACAACAGAAGGCAGAAACACAAACAAAAATATTGAAATTATGCCTGTTTCATGCTAAATTGTGTTCCCAAATGCTGAACTGTGTTGACAAACACTGATTATCCACAGAAAACCAGTTGCTAAGACCTGAACCTTGTTTTTATTGACACCTCATGACTTAGGGTTGCAACTCAACTGTTGGGCTTCCCATGCCCTTTCAGACAATCATGACATGGACCTTCTGCAGCTCCTGTGACATTGCTACCAATGGTATCTCAGATATTCTGGGGTCTCTCATCTAACACTAGACGCCTAAATTCAGGCATCTGCATGAGATTTCAAGAGTTACTCCATAAAGGCTATATCTTCCCTTAGAGCATCCTTCTGCAGTCCATGTTGTGATACATCTACTTGCATTTTCTGGTACCTATGATAGGAGCAAGTGTGTGTGTCCTTTCAGTTGCCAAAATTAGTGGACTAGCAAGCAAAGCATCCACTCACTAAAATAGTTATTTCGCTAATGATATTTTGCTGAGCTCCCACATAAAAACTGTCAGGACAGAAAACAAGGCAGACTCCATTTGCACATCTGTCTTAGGGCTGAACACCACAGGAATGTCCCCAGGCATGGCCTGTGCTCTGTTTCTTAGCATGGATGAGCATCCTGTCTTTGAGAAAGCACATTACTGACAGCAGCATTAAAGTTAACAGGCACATCTCTGTGGAGTGTTGCATGTGCACATGCATTAATCAGGAATCTTTCTTAACGTTCAAGATTGTGCCAGGGAACAGCCTTGTCAGGCCTTCACACAGGAATTGGAAGATTTGAGGGTAAATGGAAAGAGTAAGCTCCCTGAGCAACAGCAGTGTCACCTGCAAGGGACATGTAGCGTCATAAAAGTTTATCCTATTGAAACTCCCAAATGTTTCCAGTTGTAGCATACAAAAACCCACATTCACATCACAGCCTGAGAGAAGGAAATGGCACACTTGTGCTAAACACTGGAGGATTGTCTTTACAGCACAGACAGTATCTGCAGGAGCTTCAGCATTGTGGTTAGAAAAGCTATGTAATCACATAGCAGCAGCTCAAGCAAGTACACACCTGGAAGGAGGGGAAAGGAGAACATAATCTCCTGTAAAACCAGAATTGTAAGCAATACAAAAGAAATACTTATACTGATGAAGGCAGTAAAGGAACAACAAGCAAATAAGATATTTGTATCCCTAATATTAAAAAATCAAAGGCAAAAAAACTTGCATCTGACCCAGACTAAAAGAACTGAGGAACCTGCACTACGATGAATAATGCTGATCCATGATTTCTGATGTTAACAGATTTTTAGAGTGGTTGGGGAAATAGTGTGACTAGTAACAGGCTTCATGCTGAAATTAGGCTTCTAGCTGCCGAGATGTTGATGTTCACTTATAGCTGTACATATAGCTATACTTACATGTAGTTTATATGCTGTTTACTTATAGCTAAACATACAGCTATACTTATAGCTCATAACTTTACATATAGCTATATACTTTGTGAAACAGTTTATTTTGCAGGTTCACTTTGTGGGTTTGATCATTTCAAGCTGTAGGCTTCTGTCACTTCTCACAATGCTCATCCTCTATGCTACAGTAGCACAAGGGATGGAAGGTCACAAGTGCAGCTCCACTTCACAGCCAACAAAACTCTAAAAGGACAGTGGAATTGCAGGTTCTTACTGATAGCAGCAGGCTCCAGGTTGGAGTTCCTTTTTGCACAGATGTGCCTGGTACCTCCCCCTCTCTCTCTGTCCTTTAAGTCCTTCCTGTACACCATGACTAAGCAGTCACTCACCTTCGAGGTAGGTGGAGTTCCTGATGGCATTACTAAGGTTTTTCTCAGAGACTGAGAGCAAACATATATAAGGTCAGGATGATGGAATTGCTGGACTTTTAAAGGGTATTTCTGTTTGGTTTTTTTGAAAGAATAAACTCCATTTTGTTCTGCTTTCATGCAAGGTCTGTTCAAATCTTCACAGTGATCACAAGAGGATTTGACTTGGTTCTTTGCCAAAGCTATATTCTCTGTATAATCAAGAGAGAGATCTGCTTGTCAAATGTTTACAGGGCCTTATTCTACATGAAAGCAGATAAGTTCTGCACCATCCATTCCAAAGCAGTCATTTTTTCTACTCCAGGAGGTTATGAAGACTTAAAAAAAAAACCAAGTTCACCTCCTCTTATGCTTATATAGCAACACCTGGAGTGGCAGCAGCTACCTGTTCAACATCACTGTTAAAATGAAAACAGCAGAAATCTGACAATCCTTCATATGGCTGCAGTGGGAAAGAACTTTTTCTCTATGTATTTTTGAGCATCTTAACTGTATTTGTTGTGGAAATTAAGGCTGAATATGACAACAATTCAATAACTCTTTAAAATAGAAAAAAATGCATGCCCCTGAAGCATGCCCCTCTATATTCAGATCATCACTATATGATTTATTTACATCTTTCCTTCATCTAATTAGACATACACAGTTATGAGTTTCCCTGTGTCACTGGTATTATCACAAGCCTACCAGTGATTTATCAACAGAGGCTGGAATGTCAGTCTGGAGTTACTAAACTTGCTTATTCAGAACCAGGTACTTTGAGTACATTCCGCTTCCCATTCCTCTTGCTGTTCTCCTGCCTTCTCATTTACTGAACTAGAGCTTCTCCAGGCAATTGGAACCAATAAGTATTTTCAGTTGATGTTAACTGATACCTGACAGGAGTCTGCAGCATTAATCATGCCCAAATCTATATAATTCCAAAACTGTCTCACTGTATCGCAACTTCATTCCTTTACCGGGGTGCTGTCAAAATATTAAGTGAAAAGAGGGGCTTTGTTTTAAAGATGTTGCTTTTGCTTAAGTATTATCATTCCCTATACTGCAAATTGGCATTATTCATGGAAATCTTTGCTGAGAGATGGTATCCTGTAGCAATTAAGGTGTCTCACAAAGCTGCATAAAACATTTGAGGAAAATGGAGTTAAAATCGTGAAGGACTGAAATAGTCATCTCTTGTCATCTGCTACACAGGATATATGCTATTTTAATTTGTTTCAATGCCTGTAATCTCTCTATGTACAGCAGTTTAAAGCTTTGCTCTGTTTTAAAATAGAAAGGTAAAGCTTTTTGTCACACTTCATTTACAGGCCAGCTGGAACTGCACTGCCTGTTCCTGCTCATTTATGAGTTCAGAGCTGAGTGTTGTGGGCAGCACCCCAGTTTAGCTTCTCTAGGAAAAAAAAAAAATGACAGGAAACAAGGGGAAAAACTGACTATAAAGGTCTTCCTTAAAAGGCAAGAGAGGTCTTATGAACGAGAATTGCACTCCTTAACTCCATCTCACAAATAACATTCTCAAGGCCAAAATCATTCATTCAGAAAGGATCTCGGAGACCAACCAGAATAATATGCTGCATGGCCTCACAGTATCTGTTGTTGCAGATTCAAAACCTGTGCCAAAATATTAGAATGCAATTGTAGGTCACAGCACAACAATTGTGGAAAGGGAAAGTGTGTAACAGCAGAAAATAAATCATAGCTAATTGAAACATCATTTTAGAAAATCTTGTGGCTCTCATATTAAAATTCTTGTTGCTCTTTTTCAATGGAAAGGTTTTGTTTTTCATTTTAAAGGGTATACTTTCACAGTGCTTTATCCTGTGCAGTGTTGTTTTATCACCTGTTTATTTCATCCTTCTTCCACCACTCTCAGTCACTTCACAGAGTGCCAGCTCAATACCAACAGTGAATGGATATTAAATGTTATTGAATGGATATTAAATGTTTCTATCCATTTATCATTAGCATTGCCAAAATCCTGTTCAAAATATTCCCTCTCAACCCCCTCCAGATTTCTAACCCAAAGCCTTACCAGTAAGTGGTTGCTTTTTGGCTCATTCATCAGTCATAATAATATCTCAGCAGACACTCTAATCTGTATAGCAATTTCTATTACCAACTTTCTGCTTTAGGTTTTTTTACCCCTCTCTCTCAGACCATGGGAAGACTTGTTCTAGTCTGATGTATGTAACAACCTGTTTTAAAAACAAAAGATTCTCCTCAAGTCTTTTCCAGCCTATATTGCCGTTAGCATGGCAGCAGTTGACAAAAGAGGTTTCACACTCTGGACTTGGTCCTGAAGCTGCTCAAACAAGACTGCTGGCCTATGTTACTTCAACAGAGAATATACCTTCCCATGGGAGAGGCTCAGCAGTAACCCTGTCATCCTTTCTCTCTTCCAGCTGGTTGAACTTCAGCTGTGCCTTGGTTGAACCAGGGCCAGAGGCTCTGCTCCCTGCTGCTCTCTGCATGTTGAGATGGAGAACTACCTCCACCTGAGCAAATTGCATTCATGAAAATGTAGGTACATGGGCAACCATTGATGAAATATTGCCGACTGCAAAATCCATGGCACCTCAAATTGTTCTAGATGAGGTATCAGAGAGGAAAAAATATACGAAACTGAAACCTCCCAATGAAAAATCTTTTATAAAAGAGCAGGAAGTTGCTTTACATTAACTTTGCAGAGAGGGGAAGGATAGGATTTGACACAGTGCTCTCCCATCTGCTCTGCAGCTTTGGCGAGCTGGAGCACTCAAGGCAGTGGTGTCTGCCAGTGTCCTTTGTATCTATGGGAGCTGCCTGGGCTGCAGTGACTGAGGGACATGGACAGACTTCCAAATTCCCCTTGCTCTCTACAGAAGTACACTCATGCAGAATAAGAAACACAGAGGTGACCGAAATTTCCTTCATATGACAGGGAAAATACAGTTGATGGTACATCTGTGTTGCTGCCATTCTTCAGAGAAGAAAGTCTATAAAGCGACAGTCTTCTCCTCTAAGAGGTGTCTGATGTGCTTCAAGCCCAGTGTTTTGATTTTCCTGTTCACTGCTGTCATGAAACATAGCTAAAATCCTCTTCAGAATACCCTGACATGCTGAGGATAATAATTTAAAACCAAGTTACTACATGTCCAGGTTGAAAAGGAAAGTACTTGTGGAACACGTTCCACAAGCTCATAAAAATATAGCTTTTAACAAAGATAAAATAAGAGTTAAAGTGTGACAGTTACAACAGGAAAGAAAATACAGCACCTGCTCAGATCTGGAAAACAAGAAAAGAACATGTAAGAGTAGAAAGAAAATTAAGAATATTTCTTTCATCTTTCTGCAGAAAAATCCTAAAATATCTGCCACTTGAAAAGTCTGTAATTTAATAAAAGACTAGGAAGATTCCTGAAAGCGGCTGCAAATTATGTATCTACTGTACTCCTGCAAGGTGGTGTGGAGTGGCCTCCTTTGTAAGCCCCCAGCACACAGAGCTTCAGAGAAGAGCACAAATGAGTCACAGCTATATCTTACTAATTGCATGTCAATTATTGAAAAGGAAGGCTTGACTTTGATCCATGCATGAAAAACAGCAGCTTCCCCATTGGATACTGTTGTTTGGGGTTTTTTTGGAAACCCATATTCTAAGTCTCTAATGAAATGGAGATTTGATGCCCTGATGGTAGCACAATTATTTCAGTTTGCCTGGATCTGTTAGGGTCCACAGTTAGTGAAAGAGAGGACAAGACCTCTGTATAGACACAAAAAAAGGCAGCAGAGCTCTGGCAGAGGCAGAGATACTTCATGAGTTAAATCAGCTGGAAGCTGCAGGCTAAACAGCCCAACCCCACCACTCGAAAGGGACCTGCACTTCAACTCCATGTCCAAACCTCCAGCTGCATCACACACAGAGGCATGCTGAGAGACCAGCGGTGGGACACAGCCTGTGCTCTCTGCTCCCAACAGACTCCCAAGGCAGCCAAGCAGCAGTAGGGACCAGATGTGCAAAACCTGCAGGTGGGCTGTGTTTTGCACAGACGAAATGAAGGCCAGCAAGGCAGTAGAGCAGGGGTTTACATGAGAAAATTATCAGAGCTTGTTTCAGTTTGGTCACTCTGTCTGTGCTTCTCTCCAACGAGGGTGACGCA
>NW_005054297.1:13440228-13453592 GCF_000277835.1 Geospiza fortis
GGCATTGCTTGGTTTTTCTCACAGCATAATCTTTGAACAGCCACCACACCTTGGAGAGTCTTAATCCACTCTTGCAATAAAAGCTCCTGGGATCTTTGGTATCTTTGGCACCTTTACAAAGCAATTAATAAAAGCATTGGAAAACAAGGCAAACAGCAGCTGGCAAGTTTAGGAGGGAACATTGCCTATGGTTTTCAAAAGTGAAATTACTTTTCCTCCTTACTGCATTTCCTGTGACATTCTGCCCTTTAACCTGCCACTAAATCTCAGTGTAATTACATCATAATTTTCTCTCCCTACCATGGCAAAACTTAGCCTAAAGTGGCTTGGATAACTCAAATTCATGCTGCATCACCCAAGTTAGCTCAAATGCTATTTGGGATAAGAAAAAGCCATATGCAATAGTGGAAACCATGATAAGGTGTTACAGATTTTCCCATAAGAGGGAGTTTATTCAGACAGCCATGATGTGAAGCTCATGCTGGGGGTGGACACATCAATGAAACTAGAGAAAACATCTTAAGGACACATCTTAATGATTGTCCTCTAAAAAACACAAGAAATCTAGACTTGAGGCCAATTTGCAAAGCTATACACATTTTGAATCACAAAATCAACTTACTTCACATGAAGAATGGTAGATATCATGAAAACCCTTTTTAGCAAGTTGAATCAAAGCAGGTGGTACAACTGATCTGAAATTTGAGTGCAGGTGCTGGTGTCACTCACATTCCTTTCCCACAGTGGGCAACTGGAATTTATAATTTACAACTAGCAGACTGCAGACATGTTCTCTCAATATGTTAACTGTTGTCTTGATTTGTGTTGTTTATTCCTAACATCACTACTCCTTAGGCTTTGTTGTGGACAAGGTTATGTACATGACACGGTATGTACATATGTATGTACCATATGGAATGGTTTAATGGCTCTGGGATATCAGTGCAAGTGCTGTGGTTTGCAACAGATGGGGCTTGGTTACCCAACGAGCCAGTGACCATGGGAGTTTCTACAATTGTTTTATGCAGGTCTCCTATCACCATGTGGAGGTAAAGCAGACAAGAGACATCTTCAGGGATGGAGAGAGAAGCTAGAAGAGACATGTTGGCCAAAAGGCAGAAGGAACCAAGCAAAGGTCAATGCATAATGTTCATGGCTGCATTGGCAGTTCAATTTGTTAGCAGTCCTGTAAGTGCCACTTAGACACTGATCTTCTTATCTTATGAAGTGCCCATTAATTCTCCTCTGGGTTGTGACTGATCCAACCAGTCAGGCCAACAGCTAGTGCAGACACAACAACCTCATCTCCTTGAGCTGTTTCCCCCCTACTTTCACTTTCTCCATTCATCTTCACCCCCCCGAGAACAGGACATGTTGTGCAACAACACACACATTAATGTCACCATGTGGGCAGAGAAATGTATCTACAACCTCAGCACAAAATCCTGAGCTGAAATGTCACATCACAGTCCTGAAAGCAGATGTTTTTCATGTGAACCCAAGTTAGGTTCAAGTTCAGGCTGGGACTATATTCCACAGAATAAAGGTGATGCGTATGTCCCTCTGGGCTTCTCTGTGGGTGAAACAACGCAGCATGACCCCACGGCTTGCACATGCTGGTTACCACTTGTAGTTTGTATTTCCTCCTTCAAAACCACCCTAAGAGAGGCAGAAGGTGGTGAAAATGAGTCTGATGAGGACTGAATGCACCCTTGCACATTTGCTAATTTCTGAAACAGGCTGCTGAGAAATGCCAAGCACCTACAGGCTCATCAAGGGCCTGCGGAGCAGGTAAAGGGCAATATGCTCCAAATGACTTGGGAGACAGTGTGGAGATGGGAAAACTTTAGCCTTCCTCAGCTTGTTTCAGAGACAACACTACCTTTGGCCCTTTCACAGACTCAGCTGATCTCAAATATAATGGAGGCACAGATCTCCTCTCAGGGTCAAGGAGCAAAGTAGAGGGCAGTGTCTGAGCAAGTAACAAAACAAAAATCAACTGAAACAAAGACAGGCATTTAGATGAGGAGAAGAAGAAAGAGTTGTGTAAAAGCAATGACATTTCTAATGGAACAAAAAGCATATTAGCTGAAAGCCAAGTATTGGATCCAGGGAGAAGATTTGAATCATCCCCTTGGAACTGTTCCACCCTTAATAAAACATTAACTATTCATTGAGAGAGAACACACGTGTGTGATGAATCAGTAGCCTGGCGGGTCTTCTTGTGAGAGGTTAGACTTCCTGAGCACCAGTCCCTCTTCTAGTAAATGTTAATTGTTTATCCAAAGTGGAACAACTTCAAAAGCAGAGGTTGAGGTCCTCCTGACTGCCTCTGTCTTGGGCAAGGTAGTGGTAGAAGAAGAGGACCAATTCCTTAACTGCTCCTTCATTCAGTAAAGGTGACACTCAAAAACCTCTTAATTTTTTTTGCAAAACCAGAAATATTTTGGGGTTTGGTCAGAAAAAAACCCAGAAACCAGAATCCAAGTCAATACCATCTGACTTGGATTTAGCCTTGCATTTTTTCAGCTGCAGAGCAGCCCCAGTGTTGACCCAGGGGAAAGAGCCCTTTCCAGGCCCAACTCTCACTGTCACCCCCAGCCTTGTAACTGCAACAACAGACCTGCCAGAAGAGTTGTGCTCTTATTTGAAAATAAGTTGACTAGATACCACACAGAGGCAATGTGCTTTCTACAGGCACTGCCAAAAGCAGCCCCTCTGACAGTAGCCAGGAGTGTCTCCTCTGCAACAGCCAGCCACCTGTCTTGGGCTTTGCCATGTTCAAGAACAGTAGTAAGTCTGTTTTAATGAAACAGCATTTAAAACCATAAATCAGCTAGTTGCACTTATCCGTATTCACTGGTCACAATCAGCTCTTAGCCAGTATGTTTTCAAAACTTACATATGCTTGACACCAACTATTCCCCAGAGGATCAATTCCTGCTAGCAGGCTGAATGCTTGAAAGCAGTGTTTTCCAGCCATTTTGAAATCAAGGGGTAATCTACCAGTGTGGGGCAAGAGAAGCCAAGAAGCCACGATCCTGTTTTTGTTCTTGTTTTTTTTTTTTTTTGTTGTTTTAAGTTGCACACTTTCTCTTGAGCATTGCCAGTAAGAAAAGCTTATTTTCCCATTGCTATGACCAGAAGATGGGGTGTTTTTTAGCCATCATGTCTCCTTCCATCTTCCTATGTGTTTTGAATCAACCAGGGACTGCAAATCACAGTCTGCGCAAGACTGCTGTATGGCAAATATTGCCTGTCATTGTTTATTTTCTTTTCTGTCTGGGGAAAGCAGATATTCTGGTCAGTCTGCAATGAGACTGCACCGCTGATCCTGATTTACACCTCAAGATGCAACATACACGCATAGAAGGAGGGATCTGCCTTGTCATGCACGTACTGAGAGGCAGAAGCCCCAGTGCTGAGGCATTTTCAAGACAGAGGAAATGCAGGAGAGCAGAGGGACAAGAAGGAAACAAGAGTGACAGCCCCAGGAGGAAAGGACCTGGACCTGAGAGGCACAGACCACTGCCAGAACTCCCACAAGATGCTTGGCTTCCAGGGCATAAGATGGTCTTGGAGGCCTGTCTTCACCTACAGAGATGCCTTGTTGCCGCCTGCTGCTGGGATGAGAAGGAAAGTGGTTCTCTTAGCACACCAAGAAAATTCCTTTACACTTGGACATTACTTCTTGGTTTGTAACTCAAATTTATAAATAGAACTCAAAGGGGAAAACTGCACTGAAACAGCTGGGATAAGAGTATGAGGATCACAGGTTCTAAGGAGCAGGCATGGGCAATATAACCATGCAAATTGTTTGCAGATCAAGATGAAAAGCACTAGATAGATTGTTCTCCTGACACAGTGCAGCTCTTCCCTTTTCACTGTGCAGTGCCAATGTCAGCTGGGTGCTTTTCATTCCTTTCCAATTCAGACAACTCAACTGTGTGAGCCATCCAAGTAGATGGCTGAGCTAGATCAAATACAGGGCACGCTTTGCTAAATTAAATAAGAAGTTAGTAGAAAAAAGATTACACCAAGCCCTTGGAATTGCCGGGCACATCTCTGCTAGACAGAAAGCACCAGGAACTTCCACATGAATAATCCTCGAGTTAGAAGGCCTGCCATTAGCTCTGAGTGAATTAAATCTGGGCAGCAGAAGCAAAGAAGACACACCAGACTGAAGTATTTTGAGACTTCATATCTTCCTGGAAAAAAAACTCATTCCTTTAGTTACTTTTTCTTAAGGGAAAGATAGACAGGCTTAAAATGAAGGAGTTTTTTAAATCTTGCTGGACATGAACAGGTATAAAACAGCTCCAATGTGGAGCAGAATCTCAGACCATAGAATACTTGAGGTTGAAAGGGGCCTCTGGAACCCTCCTGCTCAAGCAGAGCCACATGGAGCTAGCTGCCCATGACCATGTACAGATGACTTTTGAGCATCTCCAAGGATGGAGATCCACATCTCTGAGCACCCTGTGCCAGTGCTTGGGCAAAAAAAAAAAACAAACCTCTAAAAAACCTTTTTTCTTGATGCTCAAGGAACATTCTGCTGAGGTTTACTTGACAGCTAAAAATGTTAGCAGTAAGAATGACGTACCATTGTGAATTTCCTTGAATATCCCTAGATTCCAGAGCTAATCTTGGAATACTTGCACAAGTTGCCTGGAAACCACCAGTCTGGCCACACCACTTAGCGCAGGCTGGGCCTGTATGATATAGCAGATACTTGAATGTATCTATTATAAACACATACTACCTGTCACCAAATCGTATGAATGAGAACAGAAATTATACCCATACTCCAAATATACATCATTATAGCTATGTCCTATTATCATGTATGCAGAACACCACATTTTACATAGAATCGTGTGCATATGGGACATACACACATTGACATGCATCCTCCCCCACCTCTGTCAACCACATTGGAAACCAAGGCAGTTAGTTCCACCAAAGCAAGAAACCTCTCTTACAGGAAATGGAGCAGACTTAGTAGTCTGGCTTTCAGGCACTTCTATAAAATTACACACAAATTGCACTAAAAATCTCTTAATGGTTAAGGAAAAGAGTTATATTTGTAATTAAGCAAGAGATTGCACTGGTGTAAAAGAAGAAAGAGATCAAATCAAATCTAAAGCATCATAGCAAAGTGAATAAAATGTATTTATGACACCCCAGGAAACCTGTTATTACAGAGAAGAAAAATAAAAACATGCCAGGTTCCTTGCAAGCCAACTGCTAAAATCATTAAAGCTTCCTGGAATAATAGTGTATTCCCTCACGCCTTAGCTAGACCTGTCAACAACAGGAGCCCTGAGGAATCTGCCATGTTGGCTGGTTACTGCTCTCCTCCTTGTGGTCATTCAATCATGTCATGGTGTTCATCTCAAGGGCAGAGCACAGCTGTCTAACTTCCTCTGGAGCCTACCAGGACCATTCCTGGAATGACCCCACAGCTGCAGAGGGGCAAACCAGCCGATGTGCTACGGGAGATGGCTACCTTGGACATCTGGGACTCTCCACAGGACATGGTCATCCCACCCTGCCTCCTCCTTCTCCTCTTGGGACATACTCATTTCTTCTCTTCCTTAATATACCCCCCTCCCTCTTCTGAAGCACCCTTTGCATTTATTTATTGTCTACTGCACAGCCTGCATCCCTTTTATCTCCTGTTCATTCGCAGCCACCCACTCACCTCACCCAGAGAGGAGCAGTTCTGCTCAGAGGGAATGGAGCAGCACAAGCAAACCACAGGGCACAGCTGGCTCATCTCCAGCTGCTCAGCACCCCCAAGGCCTTCTCAGCTGCTCAGCTTTCCAGCCACTTTGCCCCAGCCTGTAGCATTGCCTGGGGTTGTTGTAACCCAAGGGCAGGACGTAGCACTGAACCTTCCTGAACCTCATAAAACTATCCTCATTGATCCAACCTGTCCAGTTCCCTCTGCAGAGACTTCTTGCCCTCCCAGCAGATCAGAACTCCTCCTCAACTTTGTGTCAGCTGCAAACTGACTGAGGGGGCACTTGATCCCCTCTTCTCTCAGTCTCCTATACAAGCCAAAGTCTGCCCACCAGAAGTCCAAGACAGCATTTCTGCTAAGTCCCTTCTTGCTTCTCCATGGATAAAAACTGTAATTTTGTGACTGCTGTTCCCAAGAAGCCTCCAAAACACCACCAGTTCTTCACTATCCACAAACACTGGGTTCAGTGGTGGACCTGGCTCCTTCACCAGCGCTGTGTCAAGCAGTTGTCAGCCACACACTTCAGGAATCTTCCTAGGCTGTGTCCTCAGCTGTGTGGTATTTCCAGCAGACATCTAGTCAGCTGAAGTCCCTCCCAAGGGTCAGCAACTGTGAGACCTCTCCCAGCTGCTTGTGGAATATTTCAGCTGCCTCTGCCACACAGACTCCCACCAGGATACCTGCCTTGTTGCCTTCTGATTCTTACCCATAAACACTCAACTCTATCCTCACTGTCATTAAGCTCTAGACAATCAGACCTCTCCCTAACTTATAGGGCTACCCTGTTGTTATTATATGGCAAGAGTTCTATACTGCTAGAGTTCCATACCTCCTTAATGTTTCTTGTAGGCAGCTCCTCTAGGTACTGACTCTTCTCTGTCCTCACAGTAGCCAACTGACTCCAGTTCCCCTCAACCAACCAATCCACTCTTTTATAACATTCTTCTCATTGGCTACAGGTGTGGCCTGCTCCTAATCCTTAGTGATTGGCTCAGCTACAACTCTTTAGGGGGTAAGATTAGTTTCTATACTACCTTTACTTATGTTCTATCCCCCTACAATTCCCCCCTTTTTTTAATTACGGAGTTGCAGCATTTCTAGAAGGACATGTTCAAATAAATTATGACACATTCATACATTTCATTCAGAACTAATAGTTATACAAATGTTCAGACAACATATTATAGTAGAAATATATATATTTCTAAGTGCTAGCTTATTTTGTAGCTTTTCTCAGTTTACAAAGTACTTATCTTCAAGGTCATTTATACTCATGTTTACCAAACATTAATAGCTGTAATTGATATATTTTACCAATCAATAAACACTTTGTACCAAATAACAGAACTAAGTCTTCTTTCCCAAATCGCCACAGGATCATGTTGGTCAGTACTTAAATTCTTTTCCCAAATCACTGCGGGGTCATATAGCTTAGTATTTGAGTCCTCTTTCCCAAATCCACAGGGTCATATAACCAAGTGTTTTTTCCCAAATCACAACGAGGTCACCATTTCTTATCATTACATTGCAAGGGTTCCATATTGCTAGAGTTTCGTATCTCCTTGATGTTTCTCATAGGCTGCTCCTCTAGGCACTGACTCCTCCTCATCCTCACAGCAGCCAACTGACTCCAGTTTCTCTCAGCCAACCAATCCACTCTTTTATAACACTCTTCTCATTGGCTACAGCTGTGGCCTGTTAAACTCAGGGTTGCTCCTAATCCTTAATAATTCACCCAGCTGCAACTCTTTAGGGGGTAAGATTACTTTCTATACTACCTTTATTTACTTATGTTCCATCCCCCTACACTACCCCACCATCTCTCCTTCTTTACCTGCCCCTTCTGCAGTGTTTCTGCCTGTCCACTGCAGCATTCCATTTGGAGGAGCCTTCCCCTAATGTCTCTGTGATGGTAACTGAATTCGTTTTCCTGCTCCTTCTGTGTGCTGCCCTTGCTGTGTGCACTGGTGTAGATCCACCTCAGCTGGGCTTTTGATCCCACCATCTTTCTGGAAGGAAGGAGCCCTAATTCCCACATGACCTACATTATAGTTGTTAGTAAATAATCAATCACAGGGATAGTACATTGCTTTTGGGGTAAAGCTACTCCCTGTATTTTTTTTCTCTGCTTAGGGGGGGAAAACAATCATAACTAGCCTTTGTATAGGCCTCGTGATTATTTAGCTGATACTAAGCAGATGAGGACACAGTGGTGATGCATAATTCTTCTGAAGCACAAGCCATGGATGAACCTATGAAAGAATGGTGATTCCAACTTTGCAAACACCATTTGGGATAACTTGGATCCATGGCTAAATTTAAGCTTAAAAGACAACTCTTAACCTCTACAGTGAGCTAAGCCACATGAAGACAAGGGAATCTTTATTCTTGAGCACATTTGAAACAACAACTGTTGAACCAGACTAAGGCACTCGGAGGCAAAATGTTCTCATCTGCATAATTTTTTGCTTTTCAGACTTTCTTCTTGATCATCTGGTTCTAGAGAACAAAAAAGGGTATCCTGCATCCAGCTTTGCCTGTCCATAGTGGAACAATGGAAAGGTCTTAGAAATGAGGGCTCTTGTCCGATGGTTTGAAAACCTAGCAGCAATGTCTGAGCAAATTTGCCATGTAATCTATTTCAATTGTTTGGCTTTGCTCAAATAATTTTGGTTTGTAAGTATGAAGGATAAGAACCAAATTTTTGGTTACATTTTTGTAATTTTACAAATCAAGTAGTGACATAAATGTAGAGCAAAAAACCACTAGAAATTATGTGCCATTTGAGAATTTAAAGATCTTTAGTTTTTCTGTCAGGATAGGATCATATTTTCATGATAGCTCTTCTCAGTCTAGGCACTTAGATTATATGTATAATTAAAGATGTAGGATGTCTGTATTGACCATAAACAACCACAGTGTGCAATCAAAGTGCAAACATATGGTAAGAGACAGAACAGAAAAAGAAGGAAAATCTTCTGCTACAAATAAGCCCTTTAGAATGTGCTACATACAGAACCATATCAAACCAGAGCTACAGGCATACACATCCTTTCACAGGCAGATATAAAATTCTTTACCTATTACTTCCAGGCAGGTTTTAGACACTGACAGGCAAAGCACCACTGGGTTGTTTGGACACCTAAGCGAAGAGCACGTTGCTGTCACCTGAGTGGCTCAGTTCAGCTCTGCTCACCCAGGCAGCCCAGGAGAAAGCAGCTCCTTATTTGTCTCATTCAGAAATCTCTACTCAAAATTTCTGCAACACAAAGAACTAAGATCCAACCTGCAAAAACAGGAGCAAAAAGAAACTGTTTCCATGAAGCCTTAGCAGGATCTACAGTCACAGCTGGTAAAGACTTTTGGTAATGGGAAACAGCAGAGGGAACTGATTTAACAAGTAAATTAAGTATTTTCTGCACCTTGTATATGCAGGTCTCTTACCCTCAGGCATACTGTCAATGAATGCAACTGCAGCTCCCTCATCACAGCCCTGCATTCAATACCACTTTTGTCAGGGGAAAAGCGTCAGGGCTTTCAGGCAAACTGTAATAGCAGGCCATTGCTTGCAGGCCCTGAGTCTAATTATTGGCAAAACAGCACTTGAAGATTTAGCTTTAGTTTGCACTGTGCTTGTTCTCTGGCCATTAGCAAGTATTTAAATAGAATTAATTGGCTACTTGCAAGGTCATTTCAATAATTTTTGAGACAAAGCCTTGTGAGTTCTCGCACATGTAGGGTTAGTGGTACACAGAGCTCAACCTGCCAGCAATGAAGTGTGCAATACACAGCCTCAGTGACACAGCTAACTATTTCAGTCCTCAGATAAGTGACCCTTTTTCTGTGCAGAACTACACATAGGCAGAGCCTGTGTATAGTTATTCCAATCCCTCTATATTTAGGGCTCAAACCACTGAAAGAAATGGTAACAAGAATGGGCAAGGGGAGGGAGGGCTGGAGAGAAATGAATTTAATTTTGCCGATAGTGACAAACTGATCTCTTTCCCCCTCCACCCAAACCCATGTATTTACCTTTGAAGGGAAGCATGGTTCAGCAACATAGCCATATCCTAAGAGACTCCCTTTTAAAAACACTCAAATATTCCCATTCTAAGGGCAGCATTTCTCTCAGGTACATGCTTCTTTGTCAGGAGAGAACTTTAACTCCATGTTTCTTTTGTGGTTAGCAGCTGCATTAAACAATTAAATTAGCAATGTATATTTTACAATTAGGAATCTATTGTGCTTGAGCCAGTTCTTAATTAAGAGCCAATGTGTATCTTGATTTCATAGTTTGCATAATTAACACAACACAGATTTAAATCCTATCTTTGCTCAGGAAGTTGCAAAAGCCTGCAAATCAACAGCTGTCTACTGTAGATCATGAACTTCTCAAACCTATTTATTAAACCGTTGGCAGAAAATTTACCAAAAAAAGACAGGGGAAAAAAATCAGAAAAAAACCCTCAAGAATAGGCATGAAAGTCTTATAAATGTTCACACAGTTCTAATAATACTACAGCAAAATGACAGATGTGACATATTTAAACAATTCTGAACAGCAAACTGTGTGTGTATCCTAGGAGATAAGCTGTAGTTTGTGGTAGCTGACTCAAAATGGATAATCACAGTTACGATATATTGACAATTAAAAAACTAAGAAAACAAAGCCATGTCTTATTGCTGACTTACGCCTTTTTTTTCCAGAACTAGAATAGGCATAAGACTTTCATGTTAAAACTGTACACTACATTAAAAGTAGTGTACTATGGAAAAATTAACTGTACCTGTAGTAGGCTGTAAAATAGCCATTACCATGCAGAAAACAGATATCAATATCACTGGGAAAATGTCAACATGCTGCTCTGAAGACACTGTATGAAATATCAGAAATTATTTAAAGAAGAAAATGTTTTCTCACTGCATCCATCTGTGGATACATTCAGACATTTTCTTTTTGCCCTGAAGGCAATAATAGAATCGCAACAGATCAAGACAACACAGGACATGCAATGGAGATCTATCAAATCATTAAATGCACAGGGAAAATAAACAGGGAACTATTATTCCCTTTTCCTTGATACAGAAGAAATAGACAGCACTCAATCAGGTTATCAAGCAGCAGGCTTAAAACCAACAAAAGGAAATACATTTCCAACGTCTGCTAAAGGTTCAAAGTACATCTTGATCAAAACCTAAACTGATCAGAGCTGCAGAGCATTATTCTTCTATATATTCTAAACATAGTAGCTTATATTCAAATTATGGTTCACAATTTCCAAACTTGTAAAGGTTCCTGAAGGTGCCTTCAGGCACTCTGCAAAATTTCTTTTATCTCTTCCACTGATTTTCGTTACTGCTCATTTCTGAGTATAAGGTATGTGGCTATATGGACCACTATGGAGAGCTCTTGTGCATTAATTAGCCCTGGTGTAGGCACAGCTCAGCTATAACAACATTCTTAGCAGTAGAACTTACCCTGGTGTGGAGAAGAAAAAGAAGCCAAGTTAATGTAAGGACCCTGAAGCTGCATCTTCAGCAGAGTGCTTCTCATAACAGTGCTTGTGAAAGTATTTTGTAAGCTGTTTCATAAGCTTTGTCTATGTTTCCATGATCATGGAGAATATGAGAAAGCTACAAGTTAATTTGTGCTGGCACCAGGACATTCAGAGACCTACAATTCTGTACTTGGCTTAATACAGAGTTCACCCAAAATCAGAACAGAGACAGCATTATGTATTTCTAATTGGTCATAAGCAACATTTCGTATGTGGAACTCAGCATTCCCAAACTATTTGATCAGACTTTTTAAAGAGATTAGGCTGAAATAAAAATCCACTCAATCAATTTGTTCTGCAGAAAAAGGCAGTAAATTATCTTAATTAATGTTGCCATTGTGAGCTCTTTGCTGTAGTCCCTTAAATAAGTAAGCAATTTAGCTAGTTCCCAAAATCAGGGATGATTTCACATAGGAATCAGAACTGAAAAGTTCCATCACCGAAATCTGTGTTGTCATAACCTGCTGTCACAACAGTCTGGTTTTGTCTGCAAGCTCCCTGTGCTACTGGGTGTTTGCACATGCATGTGTGTGAGAAATGACTGAGCTGGAGCTTGTACGTGTGCCTTGTTCTCCAGGAAATTTACATCAAAATAGGAGACTTCAGTGGTGAACTCTCCAGGATTATTTGAAAGGAAAACTAAAGAGCCTCTCTCTCGACCTTTTTATGAAGTCCTTCATTTAAAATATCTCATTTGGTTATCAGTAGATAATAAAAAGATCTTTTAAGATGGTATTGCTTCATCTGAAAGAGATTGGTAATCAAAGGAAGAAAACACAGTTTTTAAATTTAACTCCTTCTGTCAACTACAAACAGATTCCCCATTTGGTTGGTTTTCAAAAAAAAAAAAACCACAGCAACAAAATGAGAAAAACAATGAAACAATGTACCCGTTTAAAAATACCAAGAAATAAGGTAAGCAACACTTGAGTGCTAAGCACTGCCGCATACAATATGGTGTGGGGGTTACAGAGATTTACATGGCATCTGCTGGTCTCAGGAGTGCAATATCAAGGAAATGTTGTCTGAGTGCTGCCTGGTACAGAAGGCAGCAGTCAGAGGCTGAGTTCTCAGGCATTCTCATGACTACTGTCCTGACCTCATTTTTTTGGCTTTCTTAATTTTACAAGTGTTTGCATTTGGTGGGCTAGCAGAAAGCAAATACCATTGCAAATCCTTGTGAAGAGTTGTACCAGAGGTGCTTCCCCATGCTGGAGAGCAAGACCTGGGCTCCAAAGGAGAAAGGAAGCTTGAGCTGCTTTCAGATAAATTAGAGTCCAAGAAGGAAAAATAAATGGGGTTTTTTAGGTAGGCTTTCTTTTTCAAAAGTTTTATTTCTAAAAAAAAAAAAATCTTCCCAGCTTCCTCCTTACAGAGGAGGAAATAAAAAGTGACAGTACAATTTCCATACAGACAATGAGAAAAATGCAGTAATGCTGCTGTATTTAGAGTGAGCGGAGGAGATAGCCCACACTCCAAGTACAACAGAAGAAGGCAGCACCACATGCACCAGAGAGAGATGGTAGATACAGGAATGGTGAGGTGGAATTGGATGTAGGCCAGTGCCTCCTACAGGTGTCACTCAGACATCCCCTTCCCCTGCATGACCTCCTGGCCTGGCCTAGCCCTCACTGAGGACTTTTCCCCTGGGGTCCGTGGGTTTCATCCACCTGCTCCTGCTGCACTGCAAAGGAGACTTTGCTGGCTGTGCCATGCCAGTGCAGTTCATTTCCTGACCTCTTGGTTAATAGAACTGCTCCCACCAACCTTAAACAAGACTGGTTCTGCATTCAGTGCATAGTTGTGAAAAGCAAAACTTCCGTATCTTGGGAATTACCACATTTATATGGTGAGCAGGAGATCTTGGCTGCTGGCTAGAATTACCAGCCTATGCAAAGTTCCTTTTGAGTATGAATTACTTGCAATGAGCAGCAGAAAAATGCCATAGCAAGCAGCAGAATGACTGTGTCATTGAGCCTGACAGGTACTGTTTATTCCTAAACTAATTTTCTTTTTCTGACTCCAGGCTGGATTTCTGCCCTGTATTTTTTTCCTTCCAG
>NW_005054297.1:13453602-13456911 GCF_000277835.1 Geospiza fortis
GACAGTGGTCAAGCCCACGCATGGAAAAACAGTCGCACCAAGCTGAAGAGAGGCAGCACTTCTCCAGCACTTGCTTACATAGACTTTGCTTGTGTTTTTGGCCACAACTACCACTTTAAATGGTGCACATTTTAATTCTTTACTAGAAAGGACAGGATGAAGTGGAAAATCTGTCTGACTATTCTACCACAAAGCAACTGATGGGAGCTTTCTGCTTTCTTGGTTTAGCTCATGCAGTAACAACCTCTACAACCACCACCTCATCCCCTTCACAGAGTCTCACAGTAGGCTTGCCAGACATCTCAAATAATGTTTTTTCATGTTTTCTAAATTTTTTTGAAGATTAATAATTTGTCCACTTCAAAATGTCATGCTTACATACCTTCCAACTGCTCAGCAGAGACCTGAGAGCCTCAGCAAAGTGCAGCTCTACAACACTCTGCTGGGACTCTCCTTGCTCCTGCAACTCAGCTGGGACAGTTTTAAAAGAAAGATAGAGGAGGACCAAAAAAAAAAGCTCCAGTAGCCAGTAAAATTATCAGGCCCTCAAAGAAAATGTCCTGTAAAGAGGAGCACTCATTTACTATGTGGGCAACTGCATGGGAAAGTTAGGGGGGAATTTCTGAAGGAAGGAGGAGCTTGATGGTACAAGTAAGTACCAGGCTGTGTATTTAGAAGTATGTGGTTTCTGTCCTCAGCTTTTGATGTCTTCATCTAATCTTAAAATGTGACTTTCAGCTCAAGGAACAGCAAAGCAGGAGTCAAAATTGAGCTCCAGCTCTAACAGGATGACAAATGTGGCTGCCATCAGCTGGTCCTTCTGTTATTTTAGCTAATGATTCATGGCTGGTTGATATAAACCCATAAATAAATAAATAAATCAATCAGTAGGCTTTCCTAGCCGTGGTGGTTAGGGTGGGCTGCCCTGCCTTTGGGACCGTGCGAGTGGTGATGCTGCTGCTGCACCAGGCTCTGGGTATCACCACTGCTGCAGCTGTCACTGACTCAGTCCTCACCATGCCTGGCTGGTGGCAGCAGCTCTGCCAGGGTGGCCAGGAGCCAGGCAGGGCCAGTGCCTGTGGATTTGCCACAGGAACCTGCCTGTGGGTCTCTGGGAGGCTGCACAGAGGAGAGTGCTATATTTTATTACACACACTGGCTGAAGCTAAGGTTCAATTGCCTGTGTGTTCTCCATGCAGGTGTTTAAGTTAGCTCCCAGCTATCCCAGCATGTGGGCAAACTCCAGGCAGAGAGTCTCCAGCATGGTGCTGTCCTGCCACTTGCAGATTGCTGCAGCTGGAACTGCAATTCTGCAATTTGCCTTGCACATGGTTTCTTCCATGAGTCAGGCAAGGGTGAATCAATACAACTTTTTCCTTTTGTATTTCAAGGATTATTTACATAACCAAAAGAAAATAAATCTCATAAGGAGGAATCTTATTGCAAAGAGTGAAATCTTTGACTTGTTCAGAGCAGTAAATTCCATGGAAGTAAGCCAATGTAGGCCAGCTGAATTTCTGTCCCTTCATATTTAAAGATGGAGCTCCAAAGCTGGTCCAAAGCTTTATGATACAAAAATGCTTTATAATGAAAACAGACCAACTCCATACAAATGTTTCCAATATTGAACTTATTTTCATAGTAGACGTTAAGGAGAGAGCAGCACAATATTGGGATTTGAGAAACCTTTATGAGAATTAGACCAAGAAAAAAAATCAGAACACAGCCATTAATATCTAGGGCAATTTTCAAAACCTCCTTTGCAGTTTTCTCTTCCCTCCTTTTTACAGATGTGGGAACAGTTAACCACTCAGGAAGAACACTTTATAAATTTGGAAACTTAAAGAATTCCCCTTTTAGACTCAGCCCACATTAAAACAAAGAGTTTAGAATTTTTTTTTAATCTAGTGAAGAATAAACATAATATTTTGTGTGACAAAATACAAAACAGGCTTTCCGCCCCCCATTTCAGTCAGCTGAGATTTTAAATAGCTCTTAAAAAGTGTCATGTAACAACGAGGCTAGCAGTACTGCCGTGCAAAAGGGAAGTCTTTCTGACTTTTTACACGGCATACCAAGTAAAGAAACCCAGCCCACCAGAGACCAGATCTTACATCCCCTCTGCGGGATGAAAGGACTTGGTTACAGCTACAAGCAGTCTGCACAGTAGTGATCCTGTCAGACAGGGTAAGCCTAATCAGAAGTGTCTTCTCCCTTCCAGCCAGCAAGGCTCCTCATCCAGCCAGGGAGACTTCGCCTCATGGGAAAGAATGTCTATGAAACTTGGAGTCAGCCTGGTCAGAAGCTTGTGACTCAGCTCCATTTCTCAGCTTTCCTAGCAGCGTGGATAATGCCCTCCCTCCTTCTCCATCTCCCTGTAGTACCCATCTCCAGACTTCTGACACTGAGCCCTTCTGGTCAGACTTCTTTCTGCATTTATTTCAAAACCCATCTACTTTTTGATGGAGTGACACACTCACCATCATAATATCTTCAGGGGACAAAGCAAGCTGAGTTCAAAGAGCCCAGCTTTGACCATTAATAGCTGGTCTTTCCTGCAGTTAATGCAGTAAGAGCACAGATACTGTGCAGTCTCCAAGCATTTTAAAGGTGCTGAGAAAAGCAGAAGAGACCAGCATCTCCTTCCTAGAAAAAGGCATCTGGTAGCTCAGACAGCAAGTGTCTTAGACTTTTGTCTAAATATGTTCATGGATAAAGAGGCAACAAGGTGCCTGCCATGCTAAACACACTATCCATACTGTTGTCTGTTCCTGAGAAGCTCTTCAGACACAAAAATCTCTGCAAGGTTTGAGAAATACTTGTCAAACCAACAGACGTTTTGCCTAGTATAGTGTTTGCCCAGTATAGTGTTAATAAGGGTGGGGATTTTATTTAGGGTGGTGAGTATTATTTAAGTTGCATGTGTTAGAAAGTGTTGGGTTGATGAAGAGCAGAGGAACAAAAAGAAGTTTTAAAATTACCAAGACAAACAAACAAACAAACAAACAAAAACCAAAAAGCATCTCTCTCTGAACTGCACAAATTTTTTCCTGCCTAAGCACAGCTTGGAATGATTTTTTTGTTTGCATGTCTGCATATCTTCTAAACAACCAGAAGAATTTTGTATGGATGAAAAGATCTTTTTTTGACCAGTTAATTCCATGAGTAACATAATCACAAATGTCCTGTATCCGCACATAAACTAGTTTGCTCTTACCTGTACATCTGTTGTATGTTGGGAAGCTCAAAAAGCCAGACCCATGGTCTGGATGCAAATCAAACATCTTTACAAACCTAAGCACTCTGCCC
>NW_005054297.1:13456949-13550280 GCF_000277835.1 Geospiza fortis
TGTGAAAATTTAGCTTCAGGGAAGCTGACCTCTTTTATAGACACAAGGAAGATTTTTCACTAAAAGCTCACTTGAATGTTATTATTACAACTGAAAATCTTCCCATATTGCCAGGAGATGACTGCATTGCATGTTATCCCAGAGAAAAATTGCAGGACAGACTTGACAAATACAGACAACATTTAAAGTAAGCGGATGGCAATTTTTCTGCTGGGAGAAATCCAGCAAGTTCTAGACTTGTTTACTAGCCCCAGACCAGAACAGCTCATCAAACTGCAGTACTTAAAACCAGAGCTGAAGCTCTAATATTTAAAAGTGTGTTTTGGAAACAGTCTGTGTACACTGAAAACATTGGACTGGATTCAAAAGTAGCATTTGAAACTGCCATCTCCTAATTAAAACAATATACTCCTAGATGCTTGCTTCAATTGATACCTTAAGCATATCTTGTTGATGGAATTTATTTAGTGAATGGAGATAGAAAACTTTCCTCACAATTAATTTTCACTTATTTGAATGTCTAAACAATTTCACAGGCTCTTGTTTCCTCCTGATTAATCTGACTTACAAATGCTGAAGATTGGGGTACAGTTTATGTTAATGGCTTCCAGATTTTTGGCTGCATGATTCTATAAATTCTGTGCTGATACTGAATGGAAATTTCAGTGTTTGAATCACTTTAATTTCATGAAATTTTTAATAGAAGCTTGTGGAGAGAAAAAGAAATATCCATACCTTATTTAAAGGTGTTGAAGATTTTTATAATGACTTTCCTTTAAAAGCCAACATCCCAGTTTCCTATAGAAAATGCAGTGTGTCAGAACTTTTAAGGGAAATTCATAAAGGAGTATCCAATGGCTTTCATTGAACCTAAACTTGTTAAGAATATTCTACTGGCAAGGAAAATAAAATTGAAAATAAAATTAAATGTGAAGTTATATGTTCATAAAGTCTATATGCAATGGCTCTAAAGACACTGATGACCATCTGACACCATGTGTGTAGGACCTCAGGCAAGCCACCACTATTTTTCACTGTTGCAGACTAACTCAAAGTCAGTGTATTATGAAAAGTGAACAGATTTATTCTAAAAGATTTTTACATTGTCCTCAGTGCTGTCTTAGAAGTGGTTCATCAGTGATATAATTTTTATCTCTCATGTATGATACAATGTCATTTGTTCATTTCTTTTCTACTTCAGGGTCTTTTTGGGCACTGTTGAAAAGAAGTACTATGGCATTTTACTGCAGTAGAAGTAAAGAAAAAATAATTATCATTTAAAACTAAGTTGACTAAGGGCTTCTTGCTTTGCTGAGAATACCACAGTGGCTGAATAGAGTGATCTGGAAAACTCCCCACATTATTCTAGAGACTGTGTCCAGAGCCAAGAATGGCCATGCTTTCAGAAACAGCCTCTGTCTGCAGAACTGGGTAGGCACCACATTGGAAATCATCAGCTACAAGGTCTAGCTGGGGTTCATGACAGAACATTCATCTTTCAAGTCTACAGCAAGACAAGCTGGAAAGTTTTGAAGAAAGGAGAAAGTAAGGCTGTGAATAAGACATTGTTGAAATAAGTAGCAGTTTTCTACATACATTCTGGTATTCATAACTTAAGTTTTGAAAAATCTCGAGAGGGTAAAAGGGAAAGACAAGAAGATACAGAGGACTTGAGAGCAGAAGAAAATGTAATTTACTGAAAAGCTTAATAAAGTGAAAACCAATTTTATTTAAAAAAGAGAAGCTGTTCTATGAACCGCAAAATTCCTGATGCATAAATTCATATCAATTTTTGGTGTAAGGGGGTTGATGTAAACAAAACTTGAGGAAAACTCTCCCCAGTTTGGTGCCTCTTCTGCCTTCACTAATGTATGCTGCAGGTGGCCTGTAAATACCTTCCCGCTGACTGGATGGCCATGTGCTGCCAAATAGTGTGTGGCAGCCGAGGTCTCCCTTCTCTGAATCTCTCTCCTCTGCCCAGGCCAATTTTTCATCAAGCCTGCAAGAAGTCTCTTCTTTGAGACTTCTACATTCTTTCAAACTAGTTTGAAACCTGCAAACAATTCCAAATGTGTTGGATAAGAGAAGGTAGCGGACAAAAGAAGATCACAAATCTTATTACTGCAGGATCCAGACACAAAGCAAGGCTGACTTGATGACTATGTGGACATGTGTATACCTTCACCAAGAAGAGATACTAAAAGTGCTCTTTAATCTGAAAAAAGGCACACTATCTTTTTAACCTGAAAAACTTGGCCAAATTCAAGGCAGAAATGTTGACTTAACAAGTGAATGCAATGATTTGTCATGTGAACAAGTCACTCTCTCATATTCAACGCTAGATGCTGATTTGAAAAAAAACATACTATACCCAAAGTGGATGAAATATGATGGTATAATAAAGATGGGGCAGCCAGTGGACCCTAAGGCCTTAAGATCTGTGAACCATTCTGCATTAGTTATGGATGCTGTCATGCAATAGGTTGGTGTTAGCAAGAACTCTGTGAGTAGTCCCAAAAGCTGGGTTGGATGGGCATGTTGTGAGCATGGGCCTTCAAACAGCAGAGACTGCAAACCCTGCTTGGACTCTTTAAAAATATAAAACTCCCTATAATCCATCAATTCACATGAGTAAGCACAGCTGACAGTATGCCACTGGAAGTGATTGCTATTCCTATCCATAACTGCTGCCTTCCACATTTTGTTCTGGAGTGCTGTAGCACTTCACAACTGCTCAGCACCATGGTGAGGCAGGTTAGAGCTGCAAGGACCAGATACAGCAAAGCTCTGTGTGGCAGCCTGTGCCAGCCATGGTGCAGGATCACCCTGTGCCCTCAAACAAGTGCTGCCTTAGCAGGAACACTGGGAGAGTGAGCACTTAGTCCATTTGGAGTGATCTGGCTATTTCAGAAAACACTTGCCCCTTTTTAAGAAGCTGTGAGTCTGCAAAGTGTTCAAGACCTCATTCTGTGTTGTTGTTAGACATGGTGCCGGACTCCCATTGCCCAGTCTGCCTGGGAATACTTCTGAAATTCCAGCTCAGATGGACAAGTTCCAGCCTCCAAGGCTCCATCTTCTCCACCACACGCCTTCTCAAGGATCCAACAAATGCCTGACCTTACTTGGCTTGGGAGCATTTACTGCAGCAGACACAAACAGAGCAGTCTGTAAGTGGAACACTTCCTCTGGGATTGTGTCCTGCCTCCATGCTGAGTCTCAGGGGCCAGGCTCAGTCACTGCTGGCTTGGGCAGGCTGACAGCAAGGAGTGTCCCACCACAACCATCCACAGACCAAGGCTGGTGGGGGGAACCTCATGCTCGCCAGTGACAGTATTGCAGCAAAATGCATCTGGCAGGAGACAACTTGCAAAGTACTAAGGTGAGAAGAATTGAGTGTTGGCAACCTTAACAAGCTGGATTCCCCAAATGAACTGGAAGGATTTGGCAGAACTCAAATCACATTTTTAAACAGTTACTGTAAGTGTAAATGTTATTTTATCCACCCCCTTGAACTGGATCATCCTGGCCAGCCGCCAGGCAACCACACCCATGCTGTTACTTTCACAGCTGCAGAGATGGGGGTCAAGATTGTCTATATTCTGTGTAACTCAAAACCTATTATTAAAGTAATTCATTTGCAAATAAATCATCCTTGTTATGAAGCTCCAAGTAAAAGGAATAAAATAAGAGCTTGTGAACTTGAGATCGTTTGCTGAGTGCAAATCCTCCTCCCTTCCCTGAACACATTTAAACCCTTAACAAGAGTTTGGTCACCAAGGGTGCTCCTCATTTCATTCAAATCTGGGGAAGTTGACACGGGAAACATTAAAGGAAAAAAAAAACAAACCAAAAATACCCCAAAACGAATCACAAGGTTTATCAGGTAACAGCTCTTCACAGGAGAACATTAAAGGTATTGCATCACTCAAAGGTCTAACACTGAGCCAGAACATCACGGAGAACATGATTTTTAATTAATTTCAGCATTACTTTAATCAGATCATGAGAATGTAAGCCTGGTCCCAGGTAAGCCAGTAGTATAAAGCCCCATTAACTTCGATGGAGGCAGGATCTCACCTACTGTGGAAAGTTTGAAAACAATCGCATGATGCCTGAGAGGAAACAAGTACTGTTCTCTGTAGCCCTTTATATGATCCAGCTCTAAACACTTAGGGCTCCAGTTCAGCATTTGTTCAGCACCTCACACCAGCCTGTTCAAAAGTTGTCTTTTTCTGGTGATGCTTTTTGGTTTTTTTTTTAATTGTACCCTTTTTTCTTCTTACAGGGTCAGGTTTGAAAGCTCTTTCTGTATTTTTAGGAATGTCACCAAAACTTTTGCATGTTTTGGTATAACACATTTTCTTTTAGTCTTAAGGTAAAAATTTTAGGTTTGTTTACTTCTGCAAGTCTGCACTTGGTTATTCTTCCAGTACTTTCTTCCATGATTCTGTAAGATACTGGATATTCATGAGAACCACAAACAAATTTAATATTAATCAAACCTGGCCTTCAAGATTCATGATATTTTTAAACAAAACAAATAAAGGAATAAGTTGTTATTAAGCATAATGTTATTTTGTGCTTGCTGAAATATCCACAAATATACATAAAGATTAGTCAGCTTTCATGTGACGAATTAAAGCCACAGGATGAGCTTTAAAGTGATACCACATCCATAAAAATATTATGCTGAAACTGAAACAGCCAGAGCCAGGCTTTTGTCTTACTATATGGTATAGAGAATTCTGACAGAAATTTCCACAGGATATATTCCCTGATTTTAAATAACCATTCCTTTTGTAGTGTGTCTTCTCTGGCTCTGTATTTTAGGGCCTCTAGCACTAAAATACAGGGCCAGAGGTCTAGCCACCTACTTGCTGCTGTGGCTACAGACCAGACCTTGACCAGTATCTAAGCTGAAATATTTTGTGTACTTTGTTTTTATTTCCACACCTATTATATACTTATATTTAGACACACTTTTTATAATAACTACAAGAAAAGAATTGATTAAGTTTGCTTACATTCTTTACTGTCTACAAAAGCATAAGGTTCATTATGGATTTTCTAAAAATGCTGTGATTCTTCTCAATATGTAGTCATATGGCCTGTAAACTTAAATTGATTTTTTCTACAGGAAGATTATATTTTCAATACTTTTTCCATTCCTTTCTACTAACATTTTAACACAAAAAATTATATTTTATACATTTATATTGGCAATATCTTGAAGTCATTATGTTTTCTGAATCCTAAACTAAAGAGGATCTAGTTCAAGCAGCCTATGTATTTTTCAATGCTACATATTAAGCCCCACCACTTTTTTCCTTCCTGTGGTCTGCGTGACTTAGATCTCTGGTCACTCGAGAGAGCACCCAGATCTTGCAAAGTGCCTTTCCCAAAGGAACACTGTGAGCTCCTGCTCAGAAATCTTTTAGTAGCTTACAGAAGAGAAACAATAAGCCATCTGTCATGCAAAGTCTGTGCTGTTACAGCCAAAGGGAGAACTGAATGAAAAACCCATGTACACACAGAGCGAACTGCCAGTAATGTACTGTTTTCCTCCACCTTCCCTTCTCCTTCCCTCTGGGGGACCTACCTCAGCCATCTACGGAGCACAACTGTGGCAACCACCTGTGAGGAGACCATTCCCACCACCAGCTGTCCTGCCACTGTAACTCTTGCAGCACTGTCCACCCTTCATCTGGAAATTACCTCATCCTTCACCAACACGTGTCTAGTTGTTAGAGGCTTGGGAGCCCGGCAGTGATGCTCCATGGTTTGGCCAGGGAATAGCCTCCTTTTGTGAGTCTCGGGATAAAATAATCCAGTAGTACCTGCAGAGTTGGTACTCACTGCTCCTCCCCCGTTTTTAGGTCTTCAAATATGTAAAAATCAAAGTGACACAGTAGTTTTACACTTCAGAGAGCAACATGCCAGGCAAAGAACACACATGAGATTTTGTGGGGGGAAAAGTATCAATGGTCTCTTATTCACTCATCTTCCAAAAAACAGCACCACCAAAACAAAGGCACAACTGTTCCCACAGGATAAAGGGAGCATTGATAGTGCTCCTAAAAACAAGCTAGTGCACTCTTGACATTCCTGTCTTGTTGAATCTTCACTAAACTGCTACAACTGCTCGATTTCAATTTGTCATGATCACCAACTAAAATTGCCATGAGAGCAAAGGAAGTGAATGCTTGGGAAATGCATGTCTCCATGCACAAGCAAAAGTACCTGATGAGGTATTAGAAGAACAGCAGGGCAAATATAAAGTAGAGATTCCAAGAAAATTATCTATTGCATCTGACTAATACTTTTTCAATAATATTACTTTTTTGGTCTTAACAAAAGTCCATAGCACTGTGTCCAACATTTAAGTTACTGATGCACACACAAAAGCAGCAGTATCACAAGAAATCACATGGGAGCAAGTACCAGACAGGACAAACCCTGCTGCCCAGGCAAAGTTAGAAACACAAGTGAAAAAATATTTTAACAATATTTGTAATTATATTTCTTCATGTAATTTTGACAGGGCTCTAAATATGAGGCCAAGGGGCGACAAGTGTGAGTGAATATGTGTGGTTACAGTACTGCTAAAAAAAATTATAGTTATTTTTCAAAATTTTCAGTAAACCAAAAGAAATAATTTCATTTTGGGAAGATGAAATATTTGTGATCAAATTTGCAAAGCATTTGGAACCAAAGTAATATTTAGTTTTAAAATTATATAAATTTTTAGTTATATTTTATGATATTTTTAAGGTGATACAGAGGCTTCTAAAACTGTTACCTGTCTTCTCCCAATAGAAACAATTTGCTGTGATAAATCCTTTTTTCCAAAGCATATTAAATTTCTGCCTAGCTTTGTTAAGGAATTCTGAACTAAAACATTTCACTCAACTCTTACTCTCTCAATCTTGTTTAGACTGGGATTTGTTAATCTAAGGGAAGAGCACCGGTATAGTCTTGTTGTGTTGTCAGCCAACATTGTACAGAAAAACACATGTTGTTTTCCAAAAAAATAACTGTAACAAGCACTCAGGGAAAGCACTATCACTATATGAAATATGAAGGGTGAAAAAAGAGAGATAGTTTTTTCCTAATCTACTGGAATGCTGCAGACTGAGATGTATAGGGCTGCTTTCCAAGTACTCAGAGCAAGAACACTGCCAAGTTTATCCCTGGAGCTGAAACACCCCAGCATGATAAATATGACAGTAATTTTGTTGTCTTTATTGAGACAATTGCCTGTGAGCTTATAGAAAAATTTGTATCGAGCAAGGTCTATGAAGCTGTACATCCTGCCTGCAGTTCTTAAAGCAAAATGAATTGGGTTTTCTTTACACTAATCTACAAGTAGTATATTTCCAATTTTAGCTTTCAGGGCCAGGAAGAGTTTTCCATGCAGTTACACTGAAGCTGCTCTGCATGAAAAATGTGAACGGAAGGGAAGGATGTATCCCTCTGAACAGATACAGTCCCAAAGAAGGGTCCAAAGAACAACACAGAATAAAGAATAAAATATTTTGAAATAAAAAATAATCTCTAAAATATGGACTTGAAGTCAATATTTAAAAATATAGCAGCAATCTTCAACAAAGGTGAAAAATTGCAACTGATTTCAGACCCTGAAAGTTGATAATAACATTCTGCATAGACACAGGTCATGGTCACAAGACAAATAGTGGCGACTCCTAAAGAGATGCAGAATATGAAACATCAGATTTATTAGTAGTAAATAATGTTTAGTAATTTGTCTTTTTTTAATAAACTCCAGAATATGCCTCCAAGTGGCTCTTTTTTTTCACTTGTGCATCACCTAGTACTACCTATAATAGTTTGTACTTATAACATTTCTTTTCAATGAATTAAAAAAAAAGGACAGATGTTTCTTATTTTGCTCTATATGCATGACAACATAGAAATCTGGCACTGACTCATTCTTGAAGTAGATTTACCACATGTCCCAGTCACAAAACAGCAACACATAGTATAATGTTTCTGGAAAGAATCTTGCTGCAATAAAGTGGATCACAGAAAGTTTGCAATCTCTGAATTCTACCCAGAATATAAAACACCAGAAATTCCCATGATTAAGTATTTGAAATTGGAAACAATTCACAAGCCAGGGTGGAGGCGAAGAGGAGGCGGTGGAAGTTAGTTGTACTTTACAGGAAAATGCATTCCTGTTCAAAAATCACTACAAACTGCTGACTACACCAAATTTTTACAAATCACACAGAACATCTTTTGCAATCTGTGAAATATATCCAGTGAACTTACTATTTGCAGAAGATGTTAATAAATTCATAAATCAAAAGGACTAGCACAAGTATCCAATTTGTTATGCCTTACTACACAGGTGAGAAGGCTTCCCTGAATTAATGCCACTTTAAACCAAACACATCCATTTTAGTTAAAAATCAACTGGTGGTTTCAAAAACTCTCAGTGATGAGGAATGTACTATAGAACTCGTTAGGTCACTTAGTTAACAGCCTGCTATATGCCACAGGGGGTGTGTCAAGGCTTGAGGGGTTTGTTTTCCAGAGAAGTGCTTATAATCTTCAGGTTCCTTTCATCCCCCATTTCAAAAGCTGAGCAGCTTGGTCAGAATCTTTCTGGACACAGACACACCTTCACTCCCAGACTAAAATTTCTCTCACACCAATTACATCCTTGCCCTGGACTGAAACCTCCAGAGATTCCCAGAATCCACATTCCAGAAGCCCCATTAGTGCTTGTGGCCACACTGCCACTTTGGGAGCACATGAGTAAATAAATAAAACAGAAGTATCCCTTGTCTCTTTTCCAGTTGTTGTTCATAAGCTCCAGCATGTTTCCTGCACATTCACAGACCACTTTTCCCAAGAGACAAGGAGCTAAGGAGCACACCAGCCTGTCCAGGGCAGCATGTGTGCTGACAAAACAACATCTGCTCCCACCTTGCTTGACCAAATGACCCATCAAGGTACCCTGGAAAAATCACCCTAAGTCTTGGCAACTCGTTTTATCTCACTTTAAGGATAAAACCTGGGGGTTCACAGCAGGGACAAGGACAGTGGAGTGACTTGTGCAGGCAAGCTCAGGAAGCTGAGGGCAATTTTCAAGCTGTCCCTCTGTCCAGGTAAGTGACCAAGTCAAGGCAGTGTGAAGTGCTCAGGATGGCACTGCCTGGAGGGGTGCCTGGCTAACAGCTGCTACTCACTCACAGGGTGCTGCCCCACCTGTAAGGCTTCAAGGAGATGCTTCTGGTTCTGCCTGCAGGGGAAAAATCTAGCAATTCAGGAGTGGGGCACTACCTCCTGTGGCTGCTCCAAGCACAGCTCTGCCCAAGAAGGAAGCTTCACCGGGTTTCACAAGCTACTGGGAAGTTTCACATACTGTGTCACTAAATAGAAACTTTCTTCTGAATCTGATTTTGCCCTCAACCCAGCAACAAGACTTTCAGGAAACTCTTGTTAGGAATGGGAAAGAAATTATCAAACAGTTTTAAAAAAATCAGAAATGTAGAGAAACAGAATAGTGATAGAGGGAAAGAAAGACAGTACTTTTACATGGTTTCTGTATGATGGATCTACCACAGGGAAGCTGCCAGGCTAGTTTAATTTTTTCCTCTTCTTTGATGCATCTTCCCTTTTGTCTTTCCCATGTAGAGTGACATCTTTTTGGTAATTTGTAATTATGCGTATCTATATATTCTGTAATTATATGTATTTTTGTAATTTGTTTTATATAGAGCTATTTTGCATCTTACAGCCAAAGTCCACCAATATACAAATGGATAGAAGCACTTTAGACACACTTCAAATCCTCCAGACTTCCTACAACAGAAATAAAGGAAACCAGGGGTATCAACAACCAGAACAAAGCTGCAACAGGATGTAGGATGACATTTCCTAAAAGTCAACAGTCATCCTCAGGACCAGTGCAACACATTGTCCATTCCTCATCTGTGGCAGGCTCTAGAGGAGATGGTGAGAGCAAATGCATGTCCTTGGGGCTGTTCATTATCAAACATATGGAATGCTAATGTGAACATCTTGCATTTATTCATGCTTTGTCTTTAAAGACTTTTGCCAGCATTAATAATAATGCTACTGCTCATAGAGCCATAATCTGCTGTGGTCACTAGAGTCCACTGCTCTTTACCACAGTCATGTAATAACATACTTGCTGTACTCACCAAAACAAACAAACAAAAAAACAAATCATGAAAAAGAAGCCAGCTTCAGTACATTAACATCTGCTTACAGAAATCCAGTGATTTTTTCCTCCTTGTGTTCTGATGATGATATGTAGCCACATACTACACAGTCTTAAATACCACATCTGCTCTAATCTTCATATGCCCATCATCACAACATCTTCCAATCTACCATTTCTTCTCTTTCATGAGGGCACTTTCTGTGTAAGCTGATGTACCAAGCAGTACTGCTTCTGGCAACCCTGTGAACGCTTCTTTCCCCTGAGTATGGTTCACCCTGTCCTCTGAGCCTCTTCCAGAGATCTATGGGAAGACAGCAGCTTGCCTGTCACTTTGTTTTCTAATTGTAACAGAGAATCCAAGCTTTGGCCTGACAAGTCCATAAGGAAAGACTAGCTTTTTCAAATCCTCATAAGTTATTGGGTATGCAGCACTGGTGCATAAAGAAGCAGGTTGGGATTGGTCTCTAAATTAAAGTTCCCTGCCCTTCTTCCCATTACTGTCTCAACAACATTCCTCATTACACTCCACATATTTCTCCTCCTCACCCTTTTTTTGGCATAAAGACCATTTCTCCTACTTCAGGGATGAAAAGTGGTGGCTTTTACCTGAGAGTTAGTCCTTCACTTCAGTGCTTGGTAGTAGTCCCTCTTCTTTTCCAGTCTCTTTATACTTTCCCAGCCCTTCCTCAATGCCTTCAACCCCTTCCCCAGCTTCTAAGAAATACAAGACATAGAGAGACCACAGCCCAGCATCATCCCTGGCTCCTCTGGAAAGGAAGCAAAGCTCCTACTTCAGGCAGTTCCTAAATTTAGCTGGGATGAATCTGGGATTAGACCATCAAAGAAGGGAATAAAACCAAGGCATCTCGAGTATTAGGCTGGAGTCTTAACACCATCCGCTACGCCGTGCCGGGGATCGCTGCTACTCAGTGTGCGACATTAAAAATGACGCTGATAAAGACCAGCACTGAAATCAAAGCAAGTAGAGATCAGACCTTTAAAAAGGACAGCATTTAGCATACATTATCACTTCCACTCTACTTTTTAGTTCTCTATTTTTAAATTTTTTTTCTTTTTTTTTTTAGGGACAGCAATATTTTTATTAAGCCTGATGCTGTCAGTATAGTGCAGGAGCAATATCTAGCTTCCCATGTGTGTATGCAGGAATGTGCCCCCCCTTCCCCTCATGGTCCTGACCTGGCACCTTTACAAGGTAAATTCATGCACCAGGCTGCCATGGCATGCTGCAGTGCAATTGGACCCCGTGTTTTGCTCCATGACGGTGTTTAATTGAGTCTGTGAGCAGCTGGACAGGTAGACAGCCCTCCATGAGTCATGAGTGCTTGTGCTCAGGGAGCTATGCCTAATGGTGGCAATTGCATAACTCTGGAAAGAGCAGACGAGCCAAGGCACACCCCTGGGTAAATGGTGCCTGATGGTATGCTTAATTATAGGTAACATGCCTGGCATGTTGTGTATGGTCTCAGAAAGAGAGATGGAAAAGACCTGCTACATACCCTGACCACTACCATGGTGAAGAATGCCTCCCTTCCTGTTGGAGGCAGTGTGCCTTTCACTGCTTTCCTTTGCAGGAATAGTCCACATTATTCACCACGCTCCTGCTTCTTGCTGTTTCTTGTTATTATCTGTCATTATTTCCTGAGTCAGCCCATTTCCAGCAGCTAAGGGCTCCTTACAGACCCCACCTCCCACCTGCTTAGTGCTTTACTGAGCACACTGACTTGCACCCATCCTTCAAAACAGGGAGTGGAGGTGGCTGTGGAGAGCCCTGAGCTCTCCACAGCCACAAGGCCATGGCCCAGGACAGGAGGCTTAACCCTGGCACCACAAACATTCAAATTCTTTCCCTCCTTCCACTGCCTGTGCCACTCATATCTACCCACCTAAGGCATCTTTCACTTGTTTGCTGACTTGTTCCTGCTCTGTTCTCTGTGTGACAGATGTCCTGAAGGAAAAGAATAGGAAATATAAAAGGATTGCTTTCTGTCTATTTTTTTCTTTTTCTTCTCACTGATGTTTACACATTTTGGTTGGTGCCTGCTCCGGGCTCCATAAATTTTTGCAGCATCACTGGTGCAGGAAGTCCCAAACAGGACCCTGCATGCACAGTGCTAATCCCAATCACAGCCTTGTTCCCTGTTATTATCTGCTGAGCGCTGATGTGAGATGCGTCACCACAGGAAGTTCTTCCAAAATTTTCTGTCTGGTAAGTGAGGAAACACCTCATGCATACAACAGGGAGTTCAGATGTGCATTTCTCCACTCCAGAGTCAACTGATTCTGCTATTTATTTATTTAGTTAGTTTTTAACCCTGAGATGACTTCTGTGCACTTTTGACCTGCTCTCAGTTTGAGCAGCAATCATTTTTTTCACAAAATGGAAGTACATACAGCATCAGTGATGCATTTATGTAAGTATGAAATACCAGCAATTGCAGTGATTTATCTCCCCTTCTATGAATTCAGCACTGGAGATAAACAACAGTGAAAAGAAAGGAATGGGTGTGAAACTCAGAAAAGAGCCTCCTGTGTTCTACTGACAGGTTCCTAAGCAAGCTGAGGCTGCCAGCCAGCTCAGGAGCAATGCAAGCTTTCAGACACGCAGCCATACCATAGTCTTTTACTGGAGCTCTTGGGGCATTTTTCAGGAATGCAACATTTTTACAAAGAGGTTAAAAAAAAAGCACTTTTTTTTGTTAAATGCATAAAAACTCTAGATAAGAAAGTATTTGTACAACACTGCAGAAACACCTTGGTGCTACGATTTGGGACCACCCCATTGCTCTCTGACAGGGTTCCTTGGAAGTGATGCCTGTGTTGCCCCATGACATTTGCTCACTACTTACGCTATTTTGTGATTGTTGGCACAAGGTACACTGAGAGGTGCCTGGTTTCCCGAAGAAGGGCTTGGTGTACACTGGTGGAACCCATCACTGGCTGCCAAGCTGGAGGCAGCAACACAGAAAAGGGTCTGGAGGGCTCCAGGGATAGTAACAGGATGTTAATGGACTAAATAAGAGCCTGATTTTCCCAGAAATCCTGATATCTAAAAGATAACACTTAAAGCTGTGAACAAAATGAAAATAACCTTTTCTCCCAAAGAGCAGCTCAGAAAACAAAGGAAGACCCATAATCCAGAACAAGTCAGAGACATCAGAAGATCCAAAGTAAAGCTTTAAAAAAATGAAAAATCACTGTGTAATTTAGACCAATTAGTCTCTTTGCATTTTTATTCTGCAGCCCAAAACAAGGTCCTGGCTGCCTAACAAGAAATAGCTATTTTGCTTCTGAAATTCATCATCCTATCAGAATTCAACAGAAACCAAAACTTTATAAATCAAACAAAGGCATATTTGGGTAAAAAATATCTGACATGCTTCTATGTCACTGAGATATGACTGTTCATTCCAAGGGACAAGAAGTGATACCAAAAAAACCTCCTGAATGATGTTTTAAAAAGACAGTAAGAAGCAAACTTGTGAGCATCTGCTCTGGACTGACACCAAAGAAGCAGCAGCAGCTAAATAAAATATTTATTAAATGTGGTTAAAAATTTTATTTCAGAACTCAACAGGAAAAGGTTATTCATCCCTTCTGCTCTTGAAAATTTTTTCACCTAAAATGGCCAAAATTTTTGCAGATGAAGAAATAAGAAATATTTTTAATCTGAACTGAATGAGAAGAGGGATGCTGTCATTCTTGCCCATCATTTAGGTTTCAGAGGAAATTCACACTCCTCACACAAGAGAGTGTTTTCTTTTCTTTGTGAAGAAGAGATGGTAATTCCTCATGGCAGTTATGTGCTTGCAGTGCACCACATAAACCAAAGATCTGCTGGAGATCATTTTTTCCAGGGAAACACAGATCTCAGGTACCCAAAGACAAATTTCCACTAATGTTGGTGGTATCTTTACAACCAAAATATTTATGTTTCTGTCAAATACTTTAGCCTTTGGATAGATGAATAAATAAACAGCACTTCTGAATATGAGATGAACATTCACTTTTTTCTAAAAGAAAAAAATCTTACAAAGTAAGATACAAAAAATCTTTTACAAAGTAAGCAAACCCTTAAACTAGCAACCTCAAAAATATATTTATCAAAGAAAAGGGGGTGTGAAAATACATTTTCTAGAAAAACACATCTCTGAGCAGCAGATCAGTTCCTTCTAAAATGTAGCCCAGACTGCACGAACCTGTGCTTGGAAGTGCTGCTCTGATTTAGGCCTTCACCAAACAAAGGGGCTTCCACTGTTGGGAAGTTCCTCAGAGGGAGCTTCAGAAAACTGATGCAAGATTTCTGCCATCCTCCTGTGTCCCCAGTTTGCTGGGAGGTGCAGAGAGCAGCCTGTGCTTTATTCTGATAAACACCTTAGAGACTCACTTCCCAGTATTGAACTTCTGGGGATTGCTATTTAATTAAATCCCATTCATTTAGATATGAAAAGCCACTGCAGCTGCTCTTCAACTTCACAGGGGTATCTAAAATTTCCATGTAAAACGTTTTGTCTCCAAAGCCATGGAATTCCCATTATGAGTTATCCAATGCCAGAGTCAGTCTAAACGGAAACTGTAACTATCAAATGTAGTTGAAAAAAAAAAGATAAAAGGAAAATGTTTTCTGCTGATGCTCTTTCCAGGATCCTCAAAAAGAATGAATGAAATTCATAGGCTTCTGGCATTAGCAGTAGGTCTAACCTGAAACCATCATGCTTATTAAAGCCTTGCCAGGAATATTTTCAGGTTTTGACTATTTCGTCTGAAAAAATGCTGAATTCTCCCGGACATTGACTCCAATGCTTTACCATTTCAACGTGTTGTGAACGCAAACATTATATTCTGACTCAGGGCTGCATCTTGACATATGGAAACTCTTAACTTCCCAAGCTCTAAAGTAGATGAACATAGTTTATGCTTCTGCAAAATTCCTTTAAATGACACATTTTAACATTTTTGTGTTTCTGAACAAAAACCAAAACACACTGAGTAAAAATTGGGTTATTAACAGGAGTCATTAAAATGCCAGGCATAATACACCTCAAAAAGGAAAAAGAAACAATCTGGAATTGCAACACTGACATTAATTTGTTTTGAACCTTTGTAATGTTCAGCATCACCCAAGAATAAATCTGAAAAGAAATTATAAGAAGTTTCCTTTTTAGATAAAATGTAACACATAACTCCTTCAGGAAGAACAAAATCTGCACTGAAAAGTTGAGGTCAGTACAGAAAGAAGTCAAGTGGCTGCATTCTGTCAGGGGACTGGTGCTGCCTTAGGTGGGCAGGAAGGTGCCTGGCAAGCATCCTGTGCCCTGGAGAAGGGGAGGGCAGGGAAGAGTGACCCGGCTCCCTGCTGCTTCCCTCTCCCCCTAAGATGGACACCAACATTGGCTCTCAGCCTGTGACTTTGCAGATTTGTCACAGAATTTATACCTGGGAGCTATTTCCCTCCTCCCCAAAGAGAAAGTTTTTCTCAGCATTTAACCTGGATTTTATTGGCTGAAATTAAAGTAATTAATTTATATCCTTTCTGCAGATGCCAAGGAGAACAGAGTAGGCCCAGTAACATATAGGCATTCTTTAAAACTGCAGCCTGGTCCTGTACCACTGCCCTTTTTAGTGCAACAGTATGTTTAATTCTTCCATCCTCCCTCCCTTCAATGATCACAGGCCTCAGAAACACAACCTCTGCCACTAGTGCCCTCTGGACTAGCTCCACTTTTTCCAGACCCTCTGGAAATGTGTCATCTGCTGTACTCCAGCTGAGGCACTATCCATGTGGAGCTGGACTGAAGGATTACTTCACATTTCTTGCAGACTCTGTGCCTGTTTATAAAGGCAGTTTGCTTTTTTTTTTTGTGGCAATGCCACTCTGCTGACTCACAGGCAGCTTGTGACCCCCTCCAGAGCCCACTCTCTGGGTGCACCACCTCTCACACAGCCACCCCTCACCCCATGTCTGAGTGGGCCTCTGCTGCTGCCATGGGTAATTCTGTCCTCATCACAATCACACTAAATGAAGGAGTCTTGGGGTACCCCAGAAAATCTATTCAACAGCACTTCATAAAATGATTTTTCTTTAAAGACATAATTGTCAGCAGATGGGAGCCCAGCAGATGGCATGGGCATGGTTCAGAGCCCATGCCACCAAGGTGTCCATCTTCTCTGTCTGCTTTTTAGAGAGGGAGGAATGCTGATCCAGAGATGGTTTTCTGGGCGAGCTGCTGCAGAGCAGAGGACAACTCTGGGACAGAGCTTTACAGAGCAGCTCACCAGCTCACACATCTTCTGCCCTGATTCCAGGGGGAAACTGGGCTCAGCATGCCTGCAGCAAGGCTACTCAAGCAGAAAGTCCATTTCTAGCATCACCCCCTTTGCAAACAGTCTTTCCTCTGTAGCTGTCTCTGCTCATCTGGAATCAATCTAAGGCTGTGATGAAATACATGCCCTCCACACGGGGAGGTGGGAATTTTGCTTGGGGGTCCTTGCACACACACAGACACGCACACAGACACACAGACACACACCACCCCGCTCAGCCCTGGGAGCCACTGGCTGGGGTCAGGCTCCCAGCTGACCCCAGGACCTGGTGCAGAGAGGGCAGCAACACAACCCCCTCCACAGGCCTGCCATCCTTTCCAGCCTTATGGGGATGATGGGATTTGGGGAGCAATAAGCCTCCTTTCTCCAAGTGGTGTTGGCTCAAACAAACACCACACAAGATGGGGCTTTCTGTTCTTATTTGCTACATCCTTTCACAGTACATGGGAGATGCTTGAGCAGAGAATCTAATTCAATCATGAATTTGTTTATCATACACTCCAGAAGGAGCCTAGGCTCCTGAATAAACATGCATTGGTCTAAGTGGGGCTGTTTTTACAAAATGCCTCTATATCTTTTCTTTCCCTGTGATCTGTGCAAAAAGGCATGTTTATAAACAAATTGCTAGATCTATTTATACTATAGTTCAAGCCCTTTAGACAGTAGCATCTTAGAGACTTTTGATGGAGGCAGTAGATGGGGCTGGAAGTTGATCTGACAGGAAATAAAAGCTAAAATTGTTTCTCTAAAAACCAGCAGATAACATTAACAAGCTGGAATGAATAAGGGCATGGAATCCAGATCAAGCCATTGGATGCAGCAATCTATGTGCTAAAAAATCCTCTGTCAACTGGAAGAGATTCACATTTATAGAAGAAAAACAACAGCATATTTCAATCATACAAGAACTGAAGTGGAGCAGAGCTACCAAAATCCCCAGCAGGATCTCATGTTTAGCAAGACAAAATTTCATGGTAAGCAATATGCAAAATAATAAAATAAAAGCCAAGACTAATAAATTACTTGAATCCATAGACATATTTTCTGGATGACTGGTTGGGAAGGTCAGCATGATCTCCATAGTTTGTTCTAGAAGAAATCTTGATTAGATCCATTCATACAGATCTTTATCACACATGTGAACTTCAAGTTTTACCATGACTCTAAAAGTAAATAGCAGATGCAGGATGGAAATCATCCAAATTAATGATGGAAACAAATACTCTTGCAGCAGGACATTGTTAATGCCTCCGGAGGGGTACAGCTACATTGAAATACAAAAAAAACAAAAAGCAAATGTAGCAACTTTTTATCCTGGTAATGTGTCAGCTAAACAGCTCCTAACAAGTTCATGCAACCAGGACAACTGGGGGAGGGAAAGCCCGCAGCACCTGGATGAGTAGTATTAGACATAATGAGAAGGAAAAAACAGCCATAAAATGTTAGCATGCTGCAGCTCCTGAGCTGCCTGAGCACACAATCCTGAGTTTACAGCCCAAGCAGCTCTGGCAGGGCCTCTGGAGGAAGCAGTGCTCGGCAGACGGCTTTGCAACGCCAGCTCCAGGAAGTCATCAATCAGCCTGGGGAGAGTTATGCTGAGATTCTGCCCAGATGAGAGGTTATCAGCAAAAATAATGCTCCTGCCGACAAAAATGGAACCAAAAATAGAAGTTTGAATACCTAATCAAACCACAACCTTGTAGTGCTCAGCAGGCAATCTCAACACCCTGTGCAAGCTGGATGTCCCTGACCTCGTTCCAAAGGCCCTGTGGAGACAGAGCAGTGCTGGTGGCAGCATTTCAGCATGTCAGGATGACACACCAGAAAGAAATAAGTGAGCTCTTACACGAGCTAGGCAGTTTTGACTGGAAATGAAGTGGCTCACACCCAAGTAATAAGCAAAGACAGCCCCATGGAGTCAGAGTGAGGATCCTGCTCTGGCCCCACAGGAGGTGTCTGGGAATGAGCAAGAGAGCAAAACACCTGCAGAGAGATGCTTTCCTGCTTCCTTCTCCACATCACCTGTGAATGAAGAACCTTGACCAAAGATTCCCATCCTCCTCAATAAAGAATCTGTGCAACTGAGCTGTCAATTCAAAGAAATGAAGGCACTGTGAGTAATACTATCTCAGTGAGGGAGTACACAGCTGGATACAGGGGAGCAAATAAAATAATAGACAGTTGAGGTGTGAAGTAAAAAAGTGTGAACCCCGTCAGTCCACCTCAAGCCATAGGGGAGTTATAAAGCACTTAGATAATGGGGCTCCAGGCTCCTGCTGCCTACAGTATCTGACAGCCAGGAATGTTGGCAAGAAAATGGAAGATTTTATTTTCTGGCATAATCACAGTGTCTGGATCAGGGTTTCAAAGTTAAATACAGTTTCATATGACAAGGTCAATATTTTCTCCAGCCATGAGTGTCACACTCATTGTTTTCATGCATGTCAAGTCCAGGGATGAACTGTGAGGATCATACCTAGCTGGCAGCAGCTACTAAGATGGTGTGGGGTTCCCAGCTAGGAAGAGTCCTCAGAATGGCTAGCTGCCACCTAACAAATCTATGGTTAGTAAAACAGCCCCCTGTGGGGTTGAGGTAAGGGGACACCATCAACTGTTACATGCACAAACTGACAACCTTTGACACCATCAACTGTTACATGCACAAACTGACAACCTTTGGAGTCATAAAACTATACATGGAAATCTGTACTTCAGCAAATAAACCAGTAAAAGATGTGCATTTGCAACAACAAAATAGAAGTCTACATCAAATTTCTATTAATTTAGAACAATTAAAAACATAAAAATCCATTAGCATTTACTATTGCCCAAATCTTTATAAAAGAGATATTTCTCATTCTCATGTACATAATATTCTTCAGGAATGTTGCCATATAGTGGAATTTTGTTTTTCACATATTCTTAATATAGGTTTAGTTACTAAACAAGAAGACATCTATTAAGTTTCCATGTGGAAAAAATATGTAGCTCCTCTGATGACAAAGACTACTTCCTACTTCCACAGTCTGAAAGATGAATGACAAAACACTTTTTTTTTTCCAAAATAACAATAGTAGCTTAAGGTAGCCCTTTTGCTGGTCCTAGCAAATAATAAAAACACCCTACAGTGCCTTTTATACCTCTACCATCCCTTAAGAGCTAAGTATATTCTAGCTGTGATGGATAAGAACAGAAAATGAGCAGTTCTGTTGGAAATCTATCTTCAGGACGAGCACAGGTGCTCCACATCTGGTTGTGCACCTAGTGGTAAATATTTGCAAGTGCTCAGGAAAATAAAGGAAGCTGAGATCTTAAACAGGAAGGGAAAGTATAAAAGGGGTCAACAAGGGGTTAGCAAGGAATGCTGCTTGCAATGTGAATATGAAAACACCACAAAAAAATCCACCCTGAGAAATGGAAATTCATCAAACTTATTCCACTGAAAGGAAGTCAGAAGTCTATGCCATTCCAGGAAGCATGAAGTTCTGTGGCTTCAAGTCACAGTGTCTCATCAGTTAAGTTTTTCTAATTCTTACCTCTGTTTCAGTGTTCTCACCACTTCTCCTACTTGTACTGTGATGTATGATATCATCTGCAAGGTCGTTGACCAGACATTATGGACCAATTTCCTTACAAGCTGACTTCAGATCAGTTGCAGATGACTGGTTTGTTTGTGCCAATGATGCTGAGCATTTGAAATTGTTTTATCATGCAGACAATATCTTCATTTCTAGGGAAGGTAAAACTTCATCGTCTCCTTTTCATCAGAAATTGGGAATGCATTAGAATATTTTTGTCAATATAAACATTGTAAATTTGTAAATCTATGAAAATTTCAATACACTATTCATTTCTAGTCCATTTATGGAGCTTGACAACTTTGCAAAAATATTAATGTTAACTGTAATATATAATTCCAGAGAGATCATAAAATCATCTCTCTGTTGTAAAATAGTTTGATAAAATATCAAATTTATTTCACAGCTGATCAGCTGTTTCCAGTGCTAAGAGGTTGCCCAGCTGATTCTTACACCACCACTACAGCAAGGCTGGAAGATGCTCTCTTTTCTCTTCTTAGATCTGAGCTGCAGGTTTTGTGTCTTCTGTAGGAAACCTGTTCCCAGAAAAATGCTGTACAAGCATACATTTTCCTTTCAATATACTTACAGTGCTTGGAATTCTTTGTCTCCTTATCTGTTGCCTATTTCCAATTTGTGGAGTTTCACTGAATGCCACAATCTTCAGTGTTTTTAATAGAGACTGTTATACTCTTAACTTGATTGCTCAGCATAAATCTTTTCAGATTTATTGTGTTTGAGACTAGATTTTAACAGCAGCAATACTAGAACTGTTTTCACCTCAGGCAGACTATTTAACTATTCAGCATAGACAATCTCACCTTCTTTCTTTTTTTTTTTTTGGTAAAGAAAAAAGGATATTTCTACTCTAAGTACATAGCACAGATTTGCCTTTATCCAGGACACTATTTCTTTGAGTCATCCATGAAAACAGATAGGTTTAAATTACAGAGAAAATGCTCTGCAAACTAATCAGTGTAGCACAAGCAGAAATAGCTCAGGAGACCTGGAAAGACTCCAGTTCCACAGCATTCATCCATTCCCCCAGTCCTCAGCCATTCAGTCTTCCTGTCATCCTCCCTCCTTTTGGGAAATTGTTACATTTTGGTTTAATGCAAGACTAAAAATCTGTCCAGAAATGGATGTGTTAATAGGGACTAAGAAACAAGCCATTTTTTAAGGATTTCCAGAAGGAGAATCACATTGTAGAGGCTGTACTGAATTTTTTATAATGAATTTTGTTACACATATGAATTTGGACCAGCATTTTTAAGTAACAGATAACCACAGAGCATATCATCCAATGCATTCCCTTGCCTGTTCATGAAAAGAGTTGACAACACAGCACAGTGTTTCTGTCTGTCATTTTCATGAGCTGAATCCAAACCCAACCATTCTCTGTTCCATCTGGGGCCATAAAACTCAGAGTCTGTCCTGGAAGTACAGGCATTTCAGACACAAAAGGAAAACTTCAGCAATTGTAGAAGAGCCTGGATTACTCTGCAGCACATAAGGTTTAGGCTGTTCATTTTTCAAAACCTTTCCTGCCGTGAAACATTGCAACACGGACTTGTTTCAAGCACAGATTTCCATGTCCTGTTTGCAGAGGTCTGCTCGGGGATAGGAGATGAAGCAGAATTAAATCCCTGCCCCTTCTCACCAGCCAATGCAGCCAGCCAGGGCCACAGGGGGACAGCTCATCTCAGCCACCACCCAAGCTTTCATTTCAGGCTGCATTTAATTATTTGGAGAAGTGGTTTTCATAAAACAGGGCAGTCCTGTGACTTCAGAAATATTTGCAAGGAAAGCTCTGTGCTGTGGACTTCTTGTAGAATGTTGAATCCTCATTTGTCTTGAGCCAACATCAATAACACTGCTGACTGCCTGAAGATTGTGCTGGAGGGAGTGCTACCTTGGGCATGCTCTGATCTACCTGTCCCTGACATGTTTCTTCTGGCTACCATTTAATCATAGAATCATAGAATGGTTGGGTTGGAAGGAACCTGAAAGATCATCTAGTTCCAAACCCCCTGCTCTGAGGAGGGACACCTTTCACTAGACCAAGTTACTCAGAAGTTCAACCTGATCTTAAGACCTCCATGGATAGGGAGTACAAAACCTCTCTGGGCAACCTGTTCCAGTGTCTCACCACCCTCACAGTAAAGAATTTATTTCTAATATCTAATCTAAACCTACCCCCCTTCAGCTTAAGGCCATTCTTCTTTGTTATATCACTATATGCCTTTGTGAAAAGCTCCTCTACAGCCTTATTGCAATCCCTCTTAAGTACTTGAGGGTGTTATAAGGTCTTACTGGAGCCTGCTCATCTCCTGGCTGAAAAGCCCTGATTTTCTCAGCCTGTCTTTATAGAGGTGGTGCTCACTGTAGTGCCCCTCCTCTGGACTCATTCCAACAACAGGCCAGTGGCTTCCTTGTGCTGGAGCCCCAGAGCTGCATGCACTGCTCCACCCAGGTGGGGTCTCACAAGCACAGAGCAGAGGGGAGAATTGCCTCCCTCGACCTGTTGGTTTCCCTTGCCCTCTGCTTACTCACAGGTCTCAGGCCAGGGGTACCTGAAGTGCACTCCTGGGAAGGGTAAGGCAGAAAACACAGGGAAAGCCAGGATAACGATTAAAAGCAGATCAGATGGTGACTTCCCTCCTGACCTCCTAGGTTAGAAGGGAGACCTGTGTTGTGGTAGAGGCTGGCAGAACTGCACAGGATCTGATCTTCTGAGGCTTGTCTTGCCTTCCTGTCCTAGGAACATTAAAGCAGATAACTCAACAGCTCCTCCCTCTCCCCTCCCCTCTGTGGCTGTGTTTGGCAGCAAGGGTCAGTACTGAGGTGTTCAGTACAGTCCTGTCTTGCAATCTATTACGAAGGATTGCTCTGCTGCAAGTGGGCATGGAGAGCCACACAACACTTCCAAACTTCAGCTTTTAGAGATGAATGTCTGCGTGTCTTTCAGACACCTTCATGAGTGTCTAGCATTTCAAAATGCTGAAAGCATCTGGTCTTGACATTCATATTTTGTGCGAATTTTACAGAAGGATGTAAATAGTAAAATTATGAAATATACAGGTAGATTTGGGTGGAGATTTTTAACATCTTCAAGATAAACCTGATAAATATTTTTCAAGTATTTTAATGAATCAAGTACACATTTTAAAAATATGTTGTCCATCTTGCTTTGTTCAACTCATAAAACTCCCACAAAAACTGCAATGTTTTATTTCAACAGAATTAGAGGACACAGGGGAAGAAAATCTGTAAACATTTTTATGTCAAACTAAGTCCATTATCTGTCAGACATTTGTATTTGCATTTCTGTTCTCCTAACACAGTTTGTTAACACCTACACAAATTCACAATGTTTCTCCATGCCACCGAATACTGATTCATTGTTTACATTTACCACCTCTTCCTCCTCTCTCCCTTTCTCCTTCCCTCTACCCATCTCCAAAGAGGTTTGATCAAAAAACTGCACCCAGCTCAACTACTGTCAGCTTTTCAGGCATTTGAGTGCCTATGTGCAAAGGCTGAGGACAGATGCCTGTCTTTGAAATCAGACTGTATAGCAATACTTGCAGTTGCCAGTGCAAACATCTTACTTCTCTTCTTCTTTCCCATTATTATCTTTCCTTTCTTCTTTCCATGCTCTCACGCTCATGGTTGAGGGAGGTATAAACAGAGTCTCACCATAGCCCAAAATACATAGCAGCACTTTGGGAAGTTTGACAAACTGCAATACATGTTTAGATTTCCTGGCTCAGAGACAATGCAGAGAAGAGGGTTCTGGCAAGCTTCCTGGAGACGGGATGCAATTGCTCTGCTCTGCAATATACAGTATGGGTTACAGGCACTTTGAACATTTACAGAGCATCAGTTCGAGAGGAACAAATCATTTCTTAATCTTTGGGTTGTAATTAAATGCAACTTAGTAGATTTTCTGCATATGAGAAAGCAGACTGGAAAGAAATCAGATTGCTGCAAGCTAAAAAGAAATTATACGTGACAGTGCACAGAATGTAAGTATGGCACAGTTCCTTTCAAAGTGCCTCTCAAATTTTGTCATCTCTTCCTTCTCTGACTTCTTTAGGAAATATGTATCCCTTCATCACTTCCTTATCTGTATGACTACTCACTTCCTGCACACATGGCATTTGGGACAAATCACAAAATTTCTCCAGATCCATGGAGCCTGGGGAAAACAGATTGGAATTTGCAGGTGATATTTGTGCACATTGCTATAAAAAAGATTTGCTCTAACTTCACAGCCATACAAATAACCTGATTTGTATTTCCAATCTTGATAACAGATACCTAAACATATTTGAACGTCTCCTGTCTTGGTTGGTCCTCAGCTTCCCTTCTCTACAGTGTGCTCTCTTTAGAGCATCGTCCTCGCCCACAGCTTTTTCCAAACTTCTTCTCCTCCATTACTGAACTGCCTTCTCTTCCCCTTCAGTGCCCGCAAATCCCCTAACAGGCAGAACCCATCATCCCCAGATCTTTGGGTCAGTTCCTTGCATTTCCCCATGTTGCTGTCCCCAAGGCAAGAAGCAGTTGAAAATTATGCAAAGAAATTCCAAACCCTTCCCATATTTTTTAATTGGATTTTTAATTTCAAAATTTGGATAATTTTTTTTCTGCAGTGAATTTATACTTGTTGAAAGCATCATTATTTGTAATGCACTTTAACTCCAGTGATCAGTTTTAGTCTTCATCAATTTGCATTTTTATTAGTGTGATTCAATGGACCCAGATTTTTAGAACCAGGAAGCTAATGTTTTCTGAAAAGCTGAACAAGTAGTACAAGAGGTCAAGCACACTGAAACTGATCTCTCAAATTCAAAGAAGCTCTCATGCAAAAGCAATGCTTTCTTGCTCTCTCTAAAAGGAAAAAAAAAAAAGCAGATCACAGAAATTTATGAAGCTGGGGAAACACTTCATAAAGATATTTTTATCTCACAGAACTTATCAATAGTTTGGATAGAAAACTCAATGGACAAAACACACTCCTGCCCCTAAGGCACTCAGCTCCCTCTTTCTTTGTGGGGAGATTGCTTAGAAGCACACATGATTCACTCTTGGAATATCAGTATAATAATCATAATCACATAAAAATATTCTGGCCGGTCTTTGCTTTTTAGGCTCAAGTCAAAAGAAAACAACCATAAACTGCTTCAAGGATACTGAAGGGGTTTCTTTCCCTTCCATGAAAAATCACATCTATTTTTCCTAACAGAAATGACAAAAACTTTGGTACTGGATAAAATCTTAAGAAAAAAATACCTGTTTCAGATATACCTCAGCTAAAGTAAAGACAGCCTCAAAACCAAGGTCCACCATACTGCAGTGGCACTGAGATTTTTATTATTTAAAGACAGTCTTTCTCAGTGTAAGAAACCTTCAAGGGAATAATGAGGCAATTCAAACGTATGTAAGAAGAAAAGCAGGACGTGCAGAACTTGACACAGCTTACTGCATTGTTCTGAAATGATCTCTTCAAGTAGGCATGTTTTAACTCACATCATAGGCACTTTTAAGTGATCTTGCTGCATTCTGCCAGGTTGCATTATCTGTACAAATATAGGTAGACAAATATTTTAATTCATAAAGTCACAGCATTGGTTAGGCTCATGAGGGATGTGCAAATAAAATTCACAGAGGAAAAAAAATCAAGCTCTTCTTAAATGCAACAACAACCAGAAAAAAAAAGGAGAGGACCTTTAGGGAATAGGTTTTAGGAAGCAGTAATTGCATCTGAGAGAGGCAAGGTTATCTGGGATTTATAAATTTTTCCAAATATTTATGCCAGGTGCTAAAAAGCAGCATTGCCCTTGCTTAAAACTATTTGGACAAGCAGACTTACAGCTTTCCTCTCTGTGTAAACAGTAGAGCAGCATTCTAAACAGATTAATAGCAGTATCAGTTCAAGTCAAATATTTGTGTAAGCTAGATGAGTGGAAAAGGTAGTCTATGGGGAATATTTTAACCACAAATTCTAGAAGGTACAGAAGTGTCCTGCCTGCATGCAAACAGCCCACCTTGGCCAAATAATTCTGTTTAAAATTAAAAGGTGACATGACCTAATCCATTACTTCTGGTGACCTAAGAAAGATTTTTCTCTCCCTTTCAGCACTATCAGAGATATTTATGTTTGGGTTAACCATCACAGCAGAGAGGCACCAGTACAGGAGCCTTCAAAAACAAGATTCAATGACCATGCTCTAGACTGAGAAGGGGTTACTGATTCTCTCAGATCTAACTGCTGGTTTATGTTACAACTATGAATGAATAACTAATGCTCAAAATGCACCCAGACAAAAAGGAAAGCAGTGGAGGGGAGCTGGGGACCCCACTGCTGTGCCATGTCACAGCACAGCAGAGCCCCCCGGCCTCAGGGCAGGCTGCCTGGACACGGGCTGCTCCCATACAGAGTTATTGCTGCAGTTTTTTGAGCAGCAAGGGTCTCATCCTTCTGTCAGTCTGTAACAGAGGGGAGTCTGGAATAACTCCTGTATAGCTCCTGTAATCAATAAAACCTATTGGAGAAACACAGATTTTATGGTGGTGTTCTCAGTCAGACAAATTGACAGACACTAAACCAGGTCAAATTTATGAAGACTGAAAAAGCTGAAGTGATGTTTGTCTCTCTCTCATACCCATCATCAATGGGTTTGAAGAAAAACTTAGACATCCCCTTGCATAAGAATCAACATCACTTGTTCATTTCTGTCTTAATGTTTTTAATTTTTGAATTCAAGTAAGAATTAATTTCAAACAATGAGCAGCTCTGGAACTAGAGCAGCACATCACAGAGGCTGAACTATTTTATAGTTTAAACCTGTTGGGTCATATTTCACCCTTGTTTTCAACATCTGCATTTTTCTCTTGTATTCTGGAAGACAGAAGTAAGGGTCTTGCAGGAGATTTAAGTGGCACAGCTGTACTGCCTCAAGAGCTGGAGGGAAAGCTCTACCTGAGAGCAAGCAGGGAGAGGAAGCCCGACACAGCTACAGGAATTTTCTCTGGTTTGTTAAACTGGGCACTGGTCTTCTGCTGCATGTGAAGCCAAACAGCAATGGTAAATTGACCCACATCATAGACAGCCTGGTAGGAGCAGTCAACGAAAGGGGAAATCTCCTTCTCCTAAAGTCCAGTCTCTAAACAACAGCACCTATTGGGCTCTGCTCTGGGGAGGCTACAAGTCCAGTAAAATCACCACCTCCAGGACTTGCCCATTTCTGCACCACAGTGCATAGCATACAGCCCTAAATCTGTTCTTTTGGGAGCCTCAATCACAGTTTGAAAGAGCAGAAGGGGAAGAGGCACTGCTGAATGCATCAGCAGAAAGAAAGGGGTACACTTCAAGACAGACAGCTCCAGTGAAAGTAAGCAGAGATCCTGTTAAGTCAGTGGTCAGTGACTTTTTCTGCTTGGCACAGTAAGGGGCATTTGTGTGGCCCAAGCACTATGTGGGAGGTGATGCACCTGGTGTGCAGCTCTACAGGGTCATCATCTCCTCTCCAGCCTCCATGTGTGGTCTGAATTTGTCTCTGTGTTAAGCTGGAGATCCAAACCATGACAGCAGAGATCTATTAATACAGGGGAGAAAAGGAAACTAAATCCTCTGCGTACAAGAGCTGCAAACAAACAAACAAACAAAGGTTTCTGCAGAGGAGCAGCAGGGTGTCTGGGCAGAGTAGTTTTCTCCTCCATCATTTTTCTAACTTCATGCAGAGGTGTACAAGCAGGTGAGAAAGGCTTTTGAGACACACACTGCCTTACCAAGCATGCAGGAGCACCTTGACTGGCTGCAGGTGACTGCCCAGGGAGAAGGGAGATGCTTCCACAGCCAGAGGGATGAGGAGGAAGGAGGAGATGAGTCCTCCTCATGTGGATGCAGGAGCATCAGGTGGTCCCAGAGGAGAAGGCTGTGAGTTTCAATGCTGCCACACCCAGGAATCCCAACTCTGAGTGCAAGAACTTCTGACCCAAGGGCAGCCAGCACAGCAATTCCCAAATAGTGGCACATCCTTACCAAGAGCCAGGGGCTTTTGCAGAGCCACCTCAGGTATATGGTGGCAAGAAATTTTTACTCCCTTGCTTCATTAGCAAGGGACAAGGGAGTCAGCCCACATGTAAGTCTTGCACGAGGTCCCTGACAAAGCCCCTTGTGCCCTCCCTGGTTTGGAAAAGCCTGCAGGAGCAGCAGCTCAAACTGCTGAACTCCCTCTGACTTCTCTTTGCCGCGCAGGCTCCAGTGAAGAAGCCTTGTGTAGGACCTGGTTTTCCAGCTGGTTTTCAGCATTCCCAGCTGAGCTTTCTTGCAGGAAATGTGCATCTTGGAGTGCAGCCATCTGCATCGGCTCTAATCCCAGAGGCCTTCCTGTCTCACTGGGGCTGAGGCTAGGAGCTGTGGAGCCTGGCACAGGAATTGTTCTGTCCTGTCCCAGCCTCAGAAAGGCAAAAAGTTAAAAAGAAAACACAAAACAACCCAAAATACATGACCACAATCTGCTGTTGCTCAGCAGTTGCACTGGTCTGAATGCTGCTGTTCACATGAAGTTTAGAAAGGTTTTGTTCAGCCTCAAAACTGTCCTCCCATCTGAGTCTCTGCTTGCAAGAAATGTTCACAGTAAGAAAACTCACAACTGTCAAATATTAACTTTCGTGTGATTACAGATGGGGGCTATAAATCCTGGGCTCAAATCTGAGAGATAAATGGGTTTGGATTAAATACTTCATCTGCAGAGGCTTGAGTGCTGACTTTCAGCTATGTTGTTCAAGTACAGAGGTGGTGCTCTAAGCTGCTATACATATTTCCTGGAGATGTCATTGCCAAAGAAAAATTGCTGAGGACAAGTGGGACTAGATTAGAGTTTATTCTAGAAGATCAGGAAATGGAAATGATGTTTTAACTTAGATTTAGATGCCTGGTTTTCAGAGGATTCTCCTCAAAAGTGATGCTTGCACTGAGTTAGATTTGTAAATGAGTGAATGCCTCTTTCAGAGGATGATGACTGCTGGTAATCACGGCCTTGTCTCTCATGCCACAAATATTTTCTTTCAAATGTTTCTAGTCATAATTAGTCTTCCAGGCACATTTCTCCAGAATGTTGGATTGTTTCCAGAACACAGGCCAGGATCTTTGTCTTGGCTGATGATGCCTCTTCTCCTTTCAGGAGTTACTGGACTGGCAATTCAGCTGGAGTCATCTAACTGGTCAGACAAACTGAATCATGCAAAATCTGGTCTCATTCATCAGAGGAAATCTCACATTCTTGTACACACAGCAACACAGGAAAGACTCCCACATTTTCTAATGACTAACCAAAGATATAGCTATTTGTGAAAGAGATTTAAAATATGGCTGTGTCCTTACACTGGTGTCAGAAGTGCTATAGACACAGCACACACTTCTACTTTGTGCCAATGGATTAGTACAAAGCTACCAAACATGTTATCACCTATTCTAACTTACTGACAAAGACATTTAACTTGCAGAGTGTTGAGAGAAAACATTTTTCCATCTCAACTAAAAATAAGAATAATAGCTCAATTGCATGCAGGAAGTATGAAATGCTCTTCAAAACAGGAAGGAGAGGATGCTTTCTGGATGAACAACACATCTATTTGCACATTATTTTCTAGTCCAAGTGGATTTTGTTCCAGATGAGCATCTTTTTTGTACTGCTGCTTGTGTAGGTGGGATACATTACATGTTTGTCTTTCATTAGTCGACTTTAGTTTACTCAGTTAATAAATATTTAAAATAAAAAAGCTCACAGAAGTCTGGTATTTTAGATATAGCTCTTGAATATAAAGCAGTGCATAGAAAAATAAAGTCACTTGAAATGTAGTTTGTATTCCAGTAACTTTTTTTTTAAACATCTTGATGTTGTGTGGTAATATTATACCATAAGAGGGGGAAAAGTACATCTTTGGGGGGTGCAGAGGAGTCTAAAACAAGGATTTTGAGACTGAAACAATTTTAAGAAAAGTTACAGGAAACCTAGTTAAATGGATGCCAAAAACTTTCCAACAAGACAAGCCAAATTCAATGTAATCTAAGGAACATCAGAGGAACACTCAGAGGCTTGCTATGATTATCTGTGTCTGTGCCTCAACACAGTCCAATTTTCAGTGCAGTGTGACTTAGCAGGGTGTTCATAGACCTAACCTTCCACTTAAGAGACATTAAAACTTAATTAAGTATCCCACTGAAGTGCCATACCATATGCACAAGTGCCATGCAAGGCATTGATTAAAGAGGAAGTGCAATTATTCCAAACTCAGAAATACCTAAAGCATTCTTGCCTTCCAGCAAATCATGTGCTACAGTTGAGCTGGCAATGGCTTTCATCCAGCTAACAATACAATAACTTCTTATACTCTATGGAGATGGGATTATCTCATTTCCTCCCTCTCTTCCATCCCTCTCAAAATTTAATGGCAATTAATATGCAAACACACTAAAGAGGATTATTCTTAAATGCACTGACTTGTAATTTAATCCACAGAACATCCAGAGCCAGTCCATTGCCACATCAGCAGAGATAGACCACTCTGGATGGGTGCAGCCTTTCCCACAGCACCCTCTGCATTCAGAGGCTGGCAGAAACCTGACCTTGCTGAGCTCTCATGATGAATCAGTTACACTTGGGAGTCTCACACACCTCCACTGGGACAGAAATAAACTGCACTTAAAATAGGGTTTTTCTTTTCTCTATCCTCCCCCTGCTTTCTCATCTTTTAGATAGATGTATTCTTTGGCTTATCCCTACTCACAGGAGGAAAACAGAGGATGCATTAGGCTGGTAGTTCAATGTACAAAGATGAAAGGCTAAAAATCAAGCCAAAGAATCATAAAACTTTCAAGGCTAACTGATGAAACCTTCTGGATGCTGTCTGAGCATATATATTTGTGTGCCTTTACAGATTATCCTGCAGATAAGAAAGGCCCCTTCATATTTTTTTTTCTACCACCAGCCAGTCTAAGCAAAAGAGCAAGCCTTGATGGCACATGCTTGCACCTTCCAGCCCTGCAGTGCAGGATGCCAAAGGACCCCTTTTGCTGGGGATGGACATGAAGAACACTGACTTTCAGTCTAGGCTGCCTTACTACAAGATATCAAAGTAAAAATCAAGTAGACCTGTGGCTGTGCAGAGGTCAATGCAATGAGCAGAGAGCTGTGGTGATCCTCCTTCAGTAATCCAAATTGCTGGAGGCCAAATGAGAGTTTGGGACTGTCACAGCCAAATTTAGGTCTGGAAGAAAAATCCTTGATTGGACACAACATCTGTCGTCCAGCCCAGAAACTGCAGATGTGGATCTCAGTGGCTTATCCAACAACTGACAGTGGGGAATACAAACTGCAGTTTGCTGCAAGTCAAGCAGCTTGAGGAGCTGCTTGGCTGTCCAGAAGCAGCAAGGCGCCTGGAGGGGCCCTGTGCACCTCGTGGGGTGCCTTCCAGCACCAGCACTACAGAACCTGGAAAACTCATTAAGACATCTGAGGTAGATATATGGCTTTATCTAAAAGACCAGACTAACAGGCAACCCTCACTCAGGCCAACGGGACAGTCATTCACTATGTAGAAAAAGCAAGACAAAGTGCTTTATGTCCACTCAGCACATCATGAACATCAATCCTTCCATGGCACCAAGTAAAGCTGTCACAGTGTTGTTCTTTCAATCTCTACCTTTTCACTTATCAGACAGTGATGAGCTGTGATCACCTGCCATCCTAACCAAGGACAAGCCTCACACACCCAATCACAAGCAGTTTGGGTCTTTGAAACAGATGGTGAAAGAAGCACCCTGTATAAATCAGAAAATTCTGCTAGCAGCTTACAGGCAAAAAATTAAAAAAAAATTCCCTTTCTCTCAACAAAATACATTTCTGAACATCTCGGAAAAGCTGTACTTTTCACAAGCAGAGACTTCTGTGATACTGGCTATTTTCCAGTTGATTCCCTGGTATTACAGGAGTGCTTTGGCTGGAGGATTTCCTTGGCCAGAACTACAGCTGAATTTGAATTTCAAATCTCACAGTCTACACAGTGCAGACTTCTCTTTCAGGAAGCACTTTAGTCTTCTAAATTTCAAATTCCAGATTATAGCAGACTTGGCAAAAGACTAGGATCCATAATTGGGAGTGCAAAATATTGAAAGTATGAGTGGATGTCAGCAATTCCATCCTGTGCAGGCAGGGCAGCTATGTTTGCAAAAAAAGTCCTTCTCTCTCCTGAGAAGGACTTCTGATCCAGAAGCGTATTATTACTGTTGCAGCTTTTGCTTCTATAGTACAGTCAATGCAATTAAGGTCTGAAATGAGACTGACTGCTGGTCTGGTACAGGAAAATAGTGGCAGGGAAGAGACAAAGTCTACATATTTCTTCTGGTTTTCTTTGCTTGGATATCCACAGCTGGGCAGCAGGCAGTGTCAAAGCAGTAGGAGGGTAACTAAAGGAGCCTGGCTTGCCCAGGGACCTCCTCACTGCAGAAGGTGCCAACCATTTGCCATCCCATGACAGCAGCTGAGCAGCAGGTTCTCTCAGAGCCTTTGATCTGGCCCAACATACAGCCTGTTCCCTTCTCTGCAAGACCTTCACCTCCTGCAGAGGAGGATATAGTCTCTTGAACTCATTGTGGCGCAGCATGACACCCAAACCACCCCAGATTTTGATGCCCTAGATGTATAGCTTAGTCTAAAATATCCTAAGAGATGCAGCTGAACAATATCAGGAAAATGGATTTTAGCTGCTGCCTTTTTTCTCATGTACTGAGTGCTTATCTTGATGGTCTGTTACAGTTCCCTCACCACACAATGAATCAGGAAGAGTAAATACCCATGGACCTGAGGCAGTAGGCTGCTGATAAGTCTGTTCTACCACTCACTAGTACAATCTAATGCTGTGTGTGACAAAACCAAACCAACCACCTTCCACAACACACAGTCTGCTGTAGTTGTTTTTTATTTTATATGGTGACAACAAAGTAAATTTGTAAAAAAATATGTGCAGCTCGTTTACATACATATATAAACATATACATACATATAAATTCCAGTACTGTGAGTAGCCATGAATGGAAACAAGTCAACTTGACAATTAGCCAATATAAAGAGAGCTAAAAGAAATTTTAGCTCACACACCTATCCCTACTTCCCCTGCCAAAATGTGGTTTAGCCATCACTTTTTCCTATTCACAAAAAAAAAAAGGTAAATGTTTCCTCTGCTCCTGTGTTAAGACATGTAGAAATAGGAAAAGTTACTAGCACAGTGACTGTATGGACAAAACTTCCTAACTTCTATACCCAAAGGGTAACATTGCAGTATTGTTGCGGTTGACAATACTCAGAAATCAGCAGAGCCAAGATTCCTCCCCCAAGCAATTCAAATGCACAAATTAAATAAAATATAGAAAAAAGAGAAAGACCATAACATGTATGAAATCATGCGGTCATTAACCTCAAGTATGCCTGCCTTTAGCACAACACCTCTAGAGCCCTGTAGTTCCTCATTCTTAGAAATTTTAGTCTTAGGAGAGAAGGTTCTCAATCTGAAAAAAGTTTGAAGTCATGCAGCAGTGAAGCTGCAGAAGGGTTTAAGTGATGTGGTGAAACTTAGAAGACAGAGTCAGCACCAGAGCTGAGAGCAGCACAGCCTGATCCTGTTGTAAACCTTTTCAGCCACTCTGCAGCCTTGATCCTTCAAAAACTCAAAACACTGCTCAGGTTAGGAGCATCTTTTTCAGGAACCTACTGTTTGCAGCATAAATTCCCTGAAAAAAAAATAGGCAAACCAAAAAGTAACAAATAAAAAAGGAGCCTAGCTCAGAAAGCAGTTTCATACCTTTAAGTGCTTTGACAGTTCTAAGTGTTTTCTTCCTTCTCAGGAGGTTTGTTGGCAGCCCTAGCCGACCTGCAGCCTGCTATGTCTTTAATCATGGGCTTCTGGCCATGGTTCATCTGGGAGCTGCTTCCACGTTCCTGGTTAATTTTAGCCTTCCCATTAGCATTAGGGGAGATGTGAAGTCTGGCATGGAGGTAGAGGGAGCACTGGCTTTCAGGCTTGGGGGTAGCATAGAAATCTTACTGTGGTTGTGACAGGCTCCAGCTTTTGCAGAGAGAGGGGCAGTTCTTTCACCAACGCACAGGAGCCAGGTGACACGAGGCCAAGGACCCAGTGCCTAGGGGGCAAGGGCTGCCTTGCTGCTCACTCTCCCCTCCTCAACAGTATTTAAAGATGAGAGCAAAGGGAAGAGCTTTGCTGCACTTTTTGGGGCTGCCTGCTTCCTGTGGCCTGAGGAGAGAGGTGAACATGGGCATATGTTCCTCACAAACGTCCCCAAACAAGTTACACAGCCCAAAGAGATGCCAGCAACTCTCTTCTTGCCCCAGGCAGAAATCTGGGCAGCCTCTGGCCAAGAATCATGGGAAAAAAAGTCAGAAGGACTTTAATTTTTGAAATCTTGCTTAAACAGCAAAGGCAAGAGACACCATAAAGGAAGAGGTTCTGGATGTCTCTATGGTTACTTTAGGAAGACACTTATATCTTCAGAGGTTTTTTCCCCTCCAGACATCACAATTCAAGAGACATGGCCCATATTTATGGGCACCAAAAGTATGAACTGTTTCCCAGGACCATCACAGTAGGAGCAGGATCTTTATGGTGCGCTAATTACAATGGTGAGGATGAGCAAAGTGCACTCCAAAACTCCTTGTAGATGCATTAAAGATGACATCTCTGCTCAGAGGCTCTCCCAGAGCATCCTGTCAGACTCTACTAGTCATGTCACTTCATATTATTTGATATGATGCCACACAGGGCTGATAAAACCAGACAGACATACACAACAATAATGTAATCGTGCCTCCAGAAAATGGCAAAATTAGTCCCCTGTGACATTGTGACCAAGTAAATTACAGCCAGAGTGGAAAAAATATGTTTCACATGTATTTTTTTGTGACATAGTATGAAATTATTCATTTAGTTTTACTCTCCAAAACTTCTTGCAAGCAGCTGGGCCCTATAAAATAGGGACAGTCCTGCAGAGGGAATATAAACTGCCCTTCTGTATGTGTAAACGAAGAGCAGCCACAAAATACATCCTGTTGACAAAAAGATATAAAAACCACTGGAGGGAAGGAGTAAGTCAGGTATGCAGCAACAAAGCATTCGTTACTTCATCACATCTTTCTGGAAAAATGATGATGCCTGCTATCATGTCAAATTAGAAGGCACCTTCCTTTCAATTTAACACTGTGCTCCCAGTCCAGGCCTCTGGCCTCCAGGATTTTAGGTCCTGAGCTGTGAGTCAGCAGAGCTACTGCATTGCTGAACTGATTCAAGCCTCACTCATCGAGCCTTTATCAAAAGGGTTGTAGTGCCATTACCTCCCTCCTCAGCTATTACCCCAGCTTCAAGGAGCTGAAGCTTTCTGTCTATCCTTCTTTGCTTCATCAAAATCTCTCTTTTGTTCAGGCTGCCATACTGGATCAGACAAAAATGTCTATTTCCTCAGAAATCCTGGGGTCTAACAGCACTCCATGGCCCCCAGTATGCTCTCAAGGGAAACACTGTCCTAACTTCTCTCACCCCCTGTACTTTCTCTGCTAGCCTTGATTAATACATAGGTTGTAGCAATCATAGAGTATAAATATTTTTGGCATGAAATGGAACTATTATTGATGCTAAATCATCCTATAAAAGCACTTATGGTAGATTTCACAGATACTGGATAGCATATAAATGCTTTCTGCTGTCAAGCACTGTTTGGGGAAATATAAACACCTTAAGTTCTTTACATATATAGAACACACACTGCATGATCGGCCTGACCTGTCTGTAGTGCTTCTCAATCCTTTCCCAATTCTACTACAGTTGCCCATTTTCCCCTCTAAGACAGTAACAACAAACACCAGAAGCAGGATTGAAGGAAACCAAGCCTGAATTCTTCTTCAAACACATTTTTTACAGTTTGGGCCCAAATATTTGTCATTTCTGAGAACAAAGCCTGAGGAAAATACCATTTTTTTAGCTCATATTAAAAAACCACTGTACACTTACAAGAAAAACACTCAAGCCTTCTTGCTCTGAGCGTGGGACTTGGGATTTTCTGCAGGAGCCCAGGGACTGTGACACCAAAGTCATGGCTGCAGGAGTGGGAAGCCTCAGAGGGGAGAGAGCAGAGGGACAGCAAAGAATGCATCAAATGGGCAGAAGTGGCAAGAATCCGTGGGCAGAGGTGAGAAACAGCCACATACAAAGGCATTGCTTACCAGAGCATCTCCCCATCCCAAGGCCAAGACTGAGCCCAGCTTGCCTGATGTTCACCATCCCTCTGTGCAAGGAGATGTGACCAGTGGCCTCTCTCTCTGCCCTTGCCTGGGTCCCTATGGATAAGCAGCAATTATGGATGGCCAGTAACTACATTATTTAAAGTGCCAGAGGTCTGTGTAATAATTTTTAAGGCCTCAGGTGCAGTTCAGGTGACAAATACATGCCTTAACAATGTTGTGTTGCAAAGCATTTGGGGACAGAAATAGTCTTTTGAAAGCAAGCTGGGAAGTTATACACAGGAAAAGAGCAAAGACTTGTACTTATAAAACTAAGTTTGGTAATACCAGCTAAAGCCTGAAGCAAGGCCATCTCTACAAGCTTAAAGCAGTTCCTTTTATGCTTGTTTGTTGGGATGCTGTCTTGCTATTCCACAAGTACTTAGAATTTTTTCCATACAATCCCTTACCAGTGTTAGTGCAAAGGGGAGAGACGCTTCAGAAACACAATAGATTTAGATACAATATAAAACTGTTGATATAATCCAGATTCTGTGGAAAACAACTAATTTTAGGAGATGAGGCTGGAGACCACAGATGAAAAAAGTTAATTGCGCATGTAATGCAGCAGAATATGGGCCAGCAAATAAGATTTACTATTCACTTCTTCCTAGATAATACTGGAGTAGATGAACTAAACTCTTCACTGGCCTTCTGCATATTCCTTTTTTCTTAGGAACCTGAGCTTATCTGCTTTGAGTTTTTTGCTGAATTCCATGAGTGTTCACAGAGTGGACCCCTCTACCAGAAGATTCCCAAATCCCAGACTTTTCTCTTTTACCTTTCTTTGACTAACTTCCCATGCACAAAGTCATCATAATGTACACTTATTTCAATGAAGCACCAGAAAAATAACGGTGGTAATGTTTGTGAAACACCAAGATACCACAATGACAAACATCAGACTAAGCCAGGAACAAACAGTTCTATCTTAAATATCACACATAAATAAGACAGAATGCTAAATACTGAATAAGAAAAAGCTGTAATATTACTTGAGAAACAATCATCCACTCTGAACAAGCAGGAGGAGAGACTGCATTCATGTGGTTAAACACTACCATTAAAGCAGTGGAGACGAGTCAACAGTGCACTGCAGTTTGACTCTGGTATTTCTTGAGTGTCTAATTTTACAAGCTTTATGACATTCTTCTAATGTTTCTCCTGGGTAAGCATTTGATACAAATATCATGGCTTTTAAAACAAAACCAAAACAAAGGAAAACTCAAACAGGCAAATTCTTTGGTGTTAGGGATAACAGCCATCGCTTGATAAACTTCTCTCTTTGAAAAAATGCCTGGTAGAGTTTTTAAGTAGTTCAGTGAACCAGCCCAAATACCTTCCTGTAAGTAAGCACTGCTTAACACTGAACTAGCACATTGCTCTTGCAGTGCTCTCTCAAACTGCTGGGCTGCAGTGCCTGCTCGGACCTGATCAGTCACAACCATGCAGCAAGTCTGGGGAAATGCACCCACTTGGGCAGGAAGAACAGACTGCTTCTTTTTGCTTCTAGAGGATCTAGCACAGCCCTGGGACATGCTGATAGGAAAGTGGCTGGCTCAGAGAACAGCTGTGTAACATATGCATTTTGCTAGGGGTGATGATTCATGATTTCTATCTAGCAGTTTCATCTGGTTATTGTATCAGGCAGAGTAAGGAGATTCCATAATGTGTGCTCTGGCCAAGGCAACAGCCACTCATTTCTTCCCAGCACCCTCAAGTGAGAATGCACCAACCCCTGAGCTCACCCACTGGCACAACTCACTGCAGAGTTGGCATTTTTCTCTTCTTTTTTCTGGAAGCAGCCTATATAAACATGTCTATGTGTGTGTTTCCTTGGGTGCTGCTTTGCTGAGAGTTGGCTGATTCTCATTACTCCTGAGCCCAGTGGGAGCCCACCTTCCCCCTGCATGTCCTGTCCTGAGCCAGGAGCCCAGCCCCAGAGCCAGAGCTACCTCCTTCCTCCCAGCTGCCATGGAGCAGGCAGGATGGAGGGAAATGCTGCCTGCCCGAGCAGCTGACTGAATCTCTGCTCCTTCCTCTTTGGGAGCTGGTTTCTCTGCCCTGGTTGACTTAGAGAACAGGGCAGCTTCTTGTCTGTATGTATAACCAGCTCACATCAGTGCAAAAAAAGTTCCCTCTGGCAGGCAATTGCTCCCCTGTCTGTGGGAAACCTAGCAGAAAAAGCAGGAACAGTAAGATTTTTTCAAAAAAACTGCCTAGATCTTTACCACCTACTGAGAGGGTCCCTATCTGGGCTGTGAGAGCTGTTCACAATCTCTCTAGCTCCTCAGTGGCATTGGATTGTCAAATATCTGAACTGCAGAAATCCCTTCTTCCTTTTGTGTGTGGCCACGAAAAGAGCCCTACTCTGACAGAGGCTGGGATCCCATCAGATACAGGTTTGGCAATGGTCATCCAAGCAATGGAAGCACCCTGCCCTTCCCTTCCTGCATGGGGGCAGCCACAACACCAACAATAAGGATTTATTAACTGTGCCTGTTCAGCAGCACTGGCCTACTACAAAACTACAGCAGGGTAAACACAACACTTTAGAGTCAGACTAGCAGTGCAAAGATTCTTTCTTGTCTTAGACCACCCAATTTCCAAACACTGGTCGAGAAAGACTCACCCATTTAGGAGCTTCTAGGTTTGATAGAGTTGCTTACTCCAGGCTGTATGCATTTTGTCTCTGTAAAAACACAATTTGATTTGGCAATAGTTTACTAAAGGCTGTTACTTGAAAATACAAATAGAAATAATATTTCTACTCTTTGTTTGTTTGAATGATTTTTCATTTCATAGCTTAAGGGAAACAATCATTTAGAAGACATACTCATCAGTTATGAAGAATTCACAACCTCCTTTGTGGTAACAAATCTAAGCATGAATTATGACTGTACATGCATCAGTCTTGCGTGGACTTTGTACTTTTGGATGCTAATATTCTTTAAACTACTGTGTCAATGAAAAGTTTTGAGAAAATCCAAATCACAGATGATAAGCCTAACATAGTTACTTTGTGATCCAGGCTGCAAACCAGCAGACATGTAACCCTGGAATGGACCTCAAGTCTAGTCCATCCTACTAAACTGCACACAGAGGAAGGGTGATCCAACCATTCTCAACAGACCTAGGCTAATCTGTTTTTAAAAAAATACTCCAGAGAAGACAATTCTTCTCAACTTGCAATTATACTGAGAACACACTAATCTTTGCAAAACTATAATCAGGAGAAATTTAACATTTTTCCTGAAGGTCATTAAAGATCTCAGTAGGCAGCAATGTACTTAACACTGGTCCCTGTAACACCACAGAACCATCCCTGGTCAATTTAGTTACGTCTCTCTTTTGATGACCCCATTAGGAGATGTCAGCTGTCATCATCTTACAGCAAAGCTCTCATACCTTCTCAGTGATTTCTCACAAGCAGCTCCTCACAGCACTGACTCCTTCACAGCACAGCCAACAAACACCATCTCTCATCCCATCTAGCTAAGCCACTGGTTTGTAGCACTTGTCTTCTTACTGGACACAGCTGTGGCCTATTAAGGGCAGGCCTGCTCCTAATCTTTGGTGATTAGTACAGCTGCAATGCCTCAGGTGTGAGATTGCCTTCTGCACTATCTTTATTTTCTTACATTCTATCCCTCTACAGTCAGCTAGCCATACCTTAAGTCACTTTTTAAGTGCCTTGCTACATACACAAAGGCACTGCTTTATAATCTGGATGCTACGTGTTGTTAGTGCACCACAGAAGTCACCACTTGTGCCAGCTACCTGCCCCATTCACCCTTGCCTCTAGAGCTCTGATATCAGGAGCTTTTAGCAAGTCCCATTTATTTTCTGAAACCACATTGACTTAGGTGTAAGTATGGTCCTTTTGTTGTCTTTGTCTCTTAAGCTCATAAATAGGCAGCTGACACAAGTGATATCAAGTTAACCAATCTACAATTAGTTACCAAGCATGACAGAACTCTACTTCTGTGATGGGATTTCCAAAACACAGTAGAAATTGCAGTCAGTGGGATTTAAATCCCTACAGACATTTGTTTATGCAAGTGAAACAAGACAATAGCAGTAGAAGGGGTGAAACCAAATTTGTGTCCTGCTTCACCCTTCCACCCCAGGCTCTTTTTTCTGGAGCACAAATGTGTGAATCTGGCTGGCCATGTGAAAACCTGAGGCCGTGGGCATCTGGCCAAGATATACCTGGCAGGCTTGGCAACAGCTGTGTGCAGTCAAACAGCATGGAGAGCAGTTTTCCTTCATGGACTGAAGCGTTAATGGGGCCTTTCTCCTCTACCCAGATGTTGATTTTCACAAAGTTTGCGGGGGCTGATATCTATGAAATATCTCCTCTGCTGAATTGGTAAGAATTAGTCTGTGGGTTTGGAATTATTTGGACAGGATCTTGCAGACTGAGATCCTTTTTGCCTCATTTCTGTAGGAAACCAAACTGAAAACTCTTCTTCTGCCTAAATGGTCTTTTTTTTGTATCCGCTCAGGCACTGAGAAAACAGAAAGCACTTCATTCTCATGGGGTCCAGAGAGAGCCTGTCACTACTTTTAAAATAAGGCAAGTACTTATTGAATCCCTTTTTGTATCATTAGCACTTAAGCATCATGAGTGATTCTGGACAAAAATAATGTCTTGGTACTTCTTCAATTCAAAATCACCTTATGCCCAGGCTCTCATTAAGCGATTGTCCTCTGTGGCTTATCTCTTGAGGAGAGCTTGGGATTAATGAATTTGAAGACAAGTGAAGCACTCAGATCACTCAGAGGTAAGAGCTTGAGCCCTGCTCCTGTCCTCAGCACAGCCAGGTGCTCAGCCCCCAACTCCATGTGCTTGCCTTTGTCTCTCCACATGAGCACCAACTTTCCCATTCTCTTTGTGGGCAGCCCAGCCAGCACACATTGAGATCCAGTGAGATGCCTTAAAGAGGGGCACAGCAAAGCCCCTGTCCTTTGTAGATTTACTGTGATGCATCTTAGAAATATTGGCCCCAAATACAAGCAATTGCAAGCAGTTTATGGCAACAAAATGCTTTTTAATGAGTCATGATGGGGCTTTGGGAGAGTGAGGAATACAAAAGACATTTGCTGACGGCATAAATATGTGAAATCCTGGCGATAAATGAAGATTTCCTTTCTTGTGCAATAGAATTAGTCTTTTAAATTTTAACAAGGCGTTTCAAAATATTGTGAACTCCCCTCCCAACCTGCTGTGCTGCCACAATTACAGCAGAATATAACTGGGGAGAAAATTACTGGGACATTGCTGATACTGCTAATTTTTTAGCATGCTTTTCTACCTTAGTTTGCCTATTAGTAGCACCAGCTAAAAATGTTAGCTACATGATCTTGAAGGCTCTTTTCCATAGTAAATTAAGGACACGTCATTCTCACATTAAGTGTGTGTAGGCATGTGACTGTCAGACCTTGGTGTCTGACAGTACCGAAAGATTTTTTCTGGCAGCACCAAAAGATTTTTTCTGAAAAAGTTGTGGCTTCCACCAAGAAACCCATTAAGGAAAATAAGTGGTTTCATGTATTATTGGTAGGGAGAAAAGGCATTATATTATTGACTTTGCAGATAGGCAAACATGCATAGATCCATATTGTCCCTTCATGGTAGACTGCCCTGAAAGAGCTCTGAACCAAAGCACACCTCAGCTCTGAAAACCATCTTTTTAAGCTTTTTATTTAGAAATATCTTTTAGAGCCCAACGTCTGAAAGCCTAGGATTGAGGGAATGAAGAACATGCTGCATGAAGGTTTAAGACAATGGCAAAACCCTGCACTTTGCCAAGTGTATGTTGTGTGTTACCTGTGAATTTCCAGCCCTTTTGAAGAGTGAGCTGGAGGGAGGACTTGTACTACATTTAAACATTAAAATCTCTTTAAAAGTCACATGATGCAGAGACATAATGGCCTATTTTCTAAGCAACTGTGCAAATCCCTCTTATATATCTTCTGATTGCACCAAAAGTGCACATTGACATTTTAGTGATGTAAAACATGTGCTCTTGAAGTGTTCCAGATACCACCACACATGAAATTACAGGAGCATTATATTCAAACACTGGTCATGAATGTTAAGCTTCTAAATTAATGTTTATGTTCCTAGATATGAATTACATAAAGATCAATTTATAATCCTAATTTTAAGTACCTACTCTGCACTCAACAAAATTATTTGTACTCATTATTAAATCCTAAAACAAATTATTGTTTAGATAACAAAATGGAAAGTTCTTTATTAGTATTAACAACCATAGAACCCTTCACAGTGAGAAGGGCCAGCAGAATACCAAGGAACTTTCTGCATTTGCAGAGGAAGAAATTAATGTACCATCCAATTCAGCTGATAGAATTCATTACACCCATTGCCTGCCCCTAGGAGTTCTGTGACATGGAGATCAGAGCTGTGCTGGAAAAATGTGGTGTAACTGGCTATTAAAATATGCATCCTGAGCCCATTCTTGAAACCCACTTCAGGAAGCACTGCTGCTCTTTCCCCAGGCAGCCTATTGGCCTGTTCTCAGGTCATCAAAACAGGGTCCTTCTCTCTCCCTTGCTTAGGCTTTGACCCAGTAAACTACAGTCCCCAGTCCCTCTTTCAGACCAGCACCACAGATTCAATTTCATCTTTTCCAAAAATAAAAAATATAAAATTGAGGAAGTATGAGGCAAAAAGAGTAATCTAATTGGGATTATTAGAACTCTGCTTTAGTGGAGTCCAAATCAGAGCTTGGAGGCTGTTTCTTTTACAGAGAGATATCAGAGAACTCAAAATATTTTAAAAGAAGAGGCAACTTCAGTTCTTTCCATCTCCAAATATGAACACCATGTCAGAGGTGATGGTTGTCTACCACTCCAGGGGCACAGCTGAAGGAGAAGGAGCAGGGACCACACCAGCTGCCCCTCTGAGATGCTTGACCACTGGGCTGAGGGAGAAAAAGGCTGTGAGAGATTTGGGATATGACTAGAGGAAGCAGTTTAGCATGTTCAGAAGAATAAGATCAGAGCTTTATTAAAGATAAGTGGCACTTTGAAACCTTTAAGTCAAAATATATATTAAACTAACAAATTGATTAGTGTTGGAGCTGGTAAGGATTTTTTTTACTAAAATGATTATAACATCTGATCAAAGTGGAGTGTGGGGAAATGGCAATGACTGGTTTCTCCTCCCTTCACTGATCTGGTGCACAGCAACTTCTCTTCTAACTCAGACTCAGGAGAGAAGGAGAAAGAAGAAAGAACTCCCTGATTTGAGATACTAAACCCCATCTCATTGACCTGGGACCTCCATCCATGAATCTGTCCCATGCCAGCAAGTTGGAGGGCATAAATTTTTTGTCAGGATGAATCAAGGCAGGCCATCATGTGAGCATTTTATGCTATGATACAACTACTTACAGATACATACAGACCTTTCTTGTTCCCCTGGAGGATTTTCTGGACACACACAATGGGAGTAGTAATAGTAAAAATCTCCAGGATCTGTTGGGTCCAAAAGAAATCACTTCTAACCCTCCCAGTCTTCAATTATCCTCTTATTCCTAGGCATAAACCACTCTGTGCTGGTGGGAAAGACAGGACATTTCAATAACAGTGTGCCCTGCTAAGGCTGATATAAATTCTCATTCAGAGATCAGCATGTTTCTGTGTAAACCCATGGGCTTTTTTCCATGATGGGCTGCCTTCCAACATCAGGCTGTTGCACTAGCTAGCAAGGAGCTGAATTCCTAAAAATATTGACAAGGAACGTGTCAATGCCCATGTGTACTGATACCAAGCAGATCTCATTCCAGAGGCATAACCTTTTAGAGCAGAACATACTTGCTGGAAAGCCTGTTGGAACAGATGGGGCTATTTGCTATCCGATGCTGGGCACGGTGGCCAAGGACCTGAACCCCTTCATCCCCAAGCTAATCATCCAAAAGTCTAATGGCTTCAGCAGATACAAAATGGTTCCAGAGGCCATATATCTACTCTTGGACACACATAAGCAATCCCTGATGATTTCCATGGCATATTGCTATTTTATACATCCTCTTCATTTTTCAAGCGTGAAGAGAAGTTATCTAAGAGGCCAACAAACTGTGACTAAAGGATCAATTTCACACAGATTTTTGCAGCATGAGATGTATTTGTATGAAGACCTGGCATTATATCCTGACATCCCTCTGGAGACTCATCTACAAATGCTCCTGAGCAACACCTTCTCCTAAAACATTTTGTACGGCTTTCTTGTACAGCTAAAAACTGCCTGGAACAAATCCCATTCTGTCCCTTCCCTATAGCTGTGACTGGACTCAGCAGCCTATAGAACCCGCCAGAATTTCTGTCTCACTTTTGGACCTTTTAAATCTACACCAACCCACCCCTCTTTTGCTGGCCCTGACAGCTTGAATATCCCTGGATTTTTTTTCTGTCCCCTTTGTCACTTTCTTGTCTGCCCTTCGTGCATGAGTGCTCCTCTCACACACCCTGTGGCTACAGCTGCATTCGCCTGTGTCACCCCTCACCAAGTACCCTCAGGATACAGCTATTATTAATTGTTTGCCATGCCTTGGACAAGGAACCCTTCTTTGAGGACAAACCCCACACTGAACCTGGACAAGACAAAGGAAGACATCAACTCCTCCCTGAGTTAATGTCTTAAAGACAAAGAGTGGGCTTCTGCAAAGAGGTTCCTCTGTACACCACTCAAAGAGTGAAAATGTCTGGGAGGGTTTTGCAAGATGTGAAGGAATTTGGAATGCCTCAAACAATAAAATGGAAATGCAGTTAGTATTTTGGATTCAGTCCTTGTGTTTGAATTATTTCATGTTTTCATCCATCATATGATGACTTTGTTAAAACATGAAAAAATATATAAGTGTAACATCTGTGGTAGAAAAACAGAATATATTTTAGTGTGGTCTAATGCCAAGGGGGGAATTTACCAACAAGCAAAAAGTTATGCTGTTGCCAAATGGCTGGTCCTATAAGTTGACCCAATTAAACTAACATGAAAGGCTCTTTTTACACTCCTTTCTCCAATGTAAAAATAACTTCTAGTTTGAAATACGTTTGTTCCAAATGTTTTTAGGAGGCTGAATGTATGGCAGGATCCACAGCATTTACTGGCAGCAAGAGTGATAACTGCAAAAAGCTGTGTAACCACCTTTTACTTCCTGAGCTTTGAGGCCAAACTCTACCACAAAATGAAGTGAAATGGCATATCAGACACTAGAGAATCAAACAGTATTTGGACTGACACAGGCATCATACTCTGCAGGAAAACCTCAAAACAACTCCCCTAGCTCAGCGTCCTGCATTGTTCCTAAGTTGTAATTCATACAATTAACAATTCTGCTCTTGCTGCTTCAAAAAAAAAACCAAACTGCACTTCTGAGAGGATATATTTATCATACCTGGGGTTTGGCAAAATAAAGTATTTTTCACTCTTAGGTTTATAAATTCTCTGAGATAATTTCAATGTGCAAAAGCAAGACCTTTTTCCAATATAGACATTTATTCTATTTGCATTTCTGTCAGCCGTAGAATTCTGCAAAGCAGAATACAGTTTCCCTGGAGTACAGCCCAGTGAAGAATTGGTGAATAGTTTATATTTTATAACAGAGCCTTAAGTCTCTGTTATTAGCTATGCATTTGGAATAAGACATTTCCTGAGTCCTCATTTACTGCCATGGTATTATAACATTAAACCAAGATTTAGGTTTTGGTTTGCTTGTTGCTTTGGGAATTTTACTCATTTAAAGGTATATTGCTTTGCTGCATGTAGAGGAGGAAAGAACAAAAGACTCTTGTTTTGAAGAAGGAATTATGGTATTGCATAATTCCTTCTTCATGTTGCATTACATGTACACATGTAATAGAAAAATGCATATAATATGTACCACCTAGCATGTGTAATTTAATTTGTATGAGGATTTTCTATTCTCAAAAATTAATAATATTATTCCCTTTAGTGTTCTATTAAAGAATCAACAGTAATTTAAAATCATTAAAATCACTATTACTGTAGATATGCATGCAGAAAGAGAGCTGCACAGGACATTTTTAGCAGAAATAAATACTGTGTCAATCAAAGTAAATTTCTCCCTTGATATTTAATTTAAACACAACATTTGGGAGGGTCTGGATTTAAGCATGTTGGATTTCTTTTATTTTGGATGCATTCATTTTTTTTTCCTTCATTTTTCTGTAGCCTGCATTCTTTTGGAGTGTTAGGAGCTGCAATTTGTTTCACTAAAGCCAAAAATGTGGTTTTGCTTTGTATACTTAGCGCTAGTTTCTATGTAAGATACACACTGGACAAATCTCAAGTAAAGGTCTCTTCCAGCAGAGGGTCAGACACTTGGTGCCTTTTCCATATGTTCTGAACTGTGTTGCTGGCTGGCTGTGTGTTAAAAAGGAGCTTTGAGAAAGAAATCAGTCCTCCTTGCACATCTGGAAATGTTGATGGTCAGTTAGATGTTAAAGCATTATGGTCATTCTCCACAGCAAAGATTCAACATACCTTCAAGGCAAAAGCAGCGATTTCCAAATGCTCATGACATTCCGGTGGCCATTTGAAAGGAAGAGAGAATGGATTTTAGAAATCTAACAAGTGACCTTACACCCTTCAGGGTGCTCCTGCCAGGGTCTAAACTTTTACACTGCTATTGCAGTAAGACAAAACACTTCTGTTGTTGTTTTTTAGAGTGAATTCAAATTGTTAGTATTATTTACATCACAAGGCTCATCCTGAAAAAGATTAAGGAAAAAAGAAGACAGGAAAACACTTCTCAGGCAAGAAGTGAGCTCTGTTTTCCTTAAGAAAAGCAACAAACAAATTGTCCTCTATGTTCCTAGCTAAATAGAAAGATACCATGTTTTTAAAAATAAGACTATCTATGGAGACAAAACACTTCTTATTCATGCATTTTATGTATATGGCTCTTACAAAATCTTTCTTCTCAGAGAGCATTGTATGTTTATCTAGTCTCCTGGAATACAGAGAAGGGACATATGGTGAGCATTTTTGGACCATCAATCAGATTCTAGTTCATCAGTCAAATTTGTGTGATGGAAACACTTAAAGCGCAACATTGTTTTGTTATATTTTATAAGTGTAATTTGTAATATTATTTGTAATATTATTTACTTTTTACTACTAACCGGAATTATTTCAAATTTCTCAGTCAGAGTTTTACCATCTGACATCCCTGCAAGAATCGTTTTCCTTAAAAGAATGGATAAACACCTCTAAAAATCAAGCTCCCCTTCATCTGAATGCATAATTGCAGAGATAGTCAAAATAACTTGTCACCTTAGTTAACTGTTGGTTGACTAAAGACCTTCTGTACTTTCCCAAATACTTTGTATTTCACACCAGGACTGGTGATTCTCACTTCCTTTTGCTTGGCCTGCTTGTTGGGTTCTCTTGTGTTTGACATCTAAGTGATATTCCTGAAAAGATTTTGTCTTAGTCTGAATCTATTTGCAGCAAATTTGTTCATCTGATTTTTCAGTATCAAGAGACCTACAAACGGGCATAGAGCTGTCATGTTACAGGAGATCAATGACTATAATTTGCAGTCAAATGAAGTGAGATAACTGAAACACAACCAGCTGGTTTGGGAGTGAGCTGAACCCCACACCCTGGGAGGTGTGAGGCGTTTGCTCACTCTGCCTCTACTTGGTACCAGTATTATATTCCCCATATGTAAGATAAACTCTCTTAAACCCTTACAATTTAGATATGGGCAGGTCTTGTTGGCTTGAGATCAAATTCAAAATTTGACTTGTGAAAATCTTGATGCATTGGACTAAGTGCTGCTGTGGGGAATTTTATAACCCTCTTTATAAGGTTTATCTTCAACTGTAAGTTTAACAGGTAGCATGAAAATGGAGACGTGTAGGCTCTGCTACCTGCCCATAGCTGCAAACAGTGGAGCAGAACCCTACTGTGTAGGCAATCTCTTTGGCTTCAGCATTAACACATGAAAAGTTGACATGAAAAGCATCAGAACTCTAGAGTTTTCCATTTGTGCCACTTGCAGTGGACACAAATTCCAGGTGCAGGTTTCCTAAGGCACAGTGTTTGCTTTGGATCTTGAAGCAGAAAGGTAATGCCAGCTCCAGACTTGAAAGAGTAATTCCCTCCTCTTTTTGAAACACCCTGGTTTAAGGGTCAGGCTTTCTTGTTCCTCTCTCCATTTCTATTTTTATATATGAAATAATTACCTATTAACAAAAAAGTTTACAGAATGTTTAAAGATCTCTAAAGGTAATCCCTAAATTATTAAATAAGCTGTTCAAACACTGTGTAAACTATATTTTGAAATTACCAGTTGTGGTAAATAATTTGGAAAATAGATAAACAAGATGGGTATTTTTTCAGCATGCTAGGCCAATTGTTTGTGAAACATTCTTCGAAACCTCTTGAGAAAATGCTGAGAGGCATCATGGAGCAGCAAGGAAGCATGAGGCTCCACAAGGCAGGCAGAGTGGAAGATGATACCAGCAAGATCCTCTGGAGCAGTGGCTTTGGGGTCTGAGCCTAGACCACAAATTGCAAAAGAAACCTCTGGGAAGTTAAGGGGAAAAAGCCTAGTAAGTTCATCTGAGAGCAGATCTTTCCCAATGCTAAAACTAGCTGTGTAGGGTATGGCTTGGGTGGTGGTGGGGTAGCAAGAAGCTCACTCTGAGCCCCAGTGACCAGCTTTGGCCTGTGTGACACTCAGAGCTGCTGTGTCCAGTCTAGATGTGCCTACAACAGAAGCCATGGGGTAGGGATGGTCATGGCATCCTGTAGATATTCCCAGAGGCTTGTATTTCAGGTGATCTCTTCCTTTACAAGCTATGGATTGATTTTAAGGGGCTTTAGTGTAATAGGCTTAGCTCTGGCCATGTTTAATCCATTAATCTTTTCAACATGCATTAGTTTGCTAAGAGGCAAGGCAAATTCAGGACGACAGTGAAAAGGAGACCACATTCAAGTAATAATTGTTTCCATGTCAAAGACCGAGCATGAAGCTGATCTGCATAAAGCTAAGGGATTCCTTTCCTTTGAATTCCTTTTAAGTTTAGCATAACCATGAACACTGTTAATATGTCAGGCACTCAGCTACTTTATTTCAGATATGACACATAGATCTGAGCTAATTAAAAACAATTTATTTTCAGCTCTGATTCACCTCTGGGATTTTCTATGTCCATTATCTCCAGCTGGACTAGCCTTGTCACTGGCCACCCTGGTGCCAAAGCCATTGCTACTGCCACACAAGGTGAAGGGCCAGCAGGTAAATTCTTGGGAGAGGGATGGGATTTCCAAATATAACTCTGGGAAATTTCCTATTATCAAGGATCTAACCATTTAACAAAGAGCAGCTGACTGATATTAATCACACTGAAGTAAACAGGCGATGTTCTTGATTGCAGTGCAGCGCCTGTGCTGACTCAGGGCTTGTAAATGTGTTTTGCTCAGACCCTGTTCCTTCAGCTGTACTTTACACTTCTGCTGCCAGTAAAACCCAGTTCCCTTGAGTGACATCAGCATTTATGCTAGTAAAATTGATTTTAAATTAAATTTTGTGACGCAAACAGACAAAAGCAAAAGCATGAGAAGACAGAGGGCAAGACTGTGAATTCTTTATCCTGGAGGTGACTGTTGGGCACTTGTGACTTCTAGTCCCATGCCTCCAGAGCAAGGATTGCATGTAGGACATGTTGGCTTCTTCATCAGGCTGTGCTCTGTGCTGCCCAGGACATGCCTGCTACACCACCATGAACTCCATCCCATGTACAAACTCTCATCAGAGCCTTGGTCACTTTGGTGCTTGCACATCAGGGTGACAAGGTGGGTACGAGCTGAAAAGTGAGACAGCAGTCAGGTTTCTCAGTACAGCAGATTGAGGGTAGGACTGTTCAGCTGACAAGACCAGAGAATTTGAGTTCCTTCAAACTGAGGAGAGAGCCAGACCTCGAGGGAAAGGGGGAACAGAAAGTGGCAGGGCTTTTTCTTCTTTGTCTCTTGCCATCCTTGAAAAGAGGGAAGCAGCTTTGCAAAGGGTTGTCATGCCCATGGCTGTCAGGTGCACAATGTGAACCCCAGCACACTTGGTATCCCAGGGGACTTCAGCAGAGGAACTTCTAGTTTTGGGTCTAAGTTCAGCCAACGGCCCTGGGCACTACTGGAAAGCACAGTAGCCCTAAGTGCAGGCAGAACCTAAGGAAAAGGCCTGTGTCATTTGGGTGCCTCTAGGCTGGGAGACCAGCTGAGCAGGATCTTTGTCATATTGTACTTGGGCTTCCCATACATGTCCCACATCCTACTCAAGTTGTAAGAGCTCCTCCACTGATCTGATCATAAGAGACTTGTCTAAGACAGAACAAGCAACCCTTGCCTTGTCTGTTCCTGTGACGCCTGGCACAGCTGATGGTCCTTTCTCTCTGGGCTGAGAAGGACAAGTTGCTGTGGCTGGGTATTGTAAGAGGCACACAACTCACTCATGGAGGCATTGCACAACAATCCCCAGCACCACACTAAGGGGCAGAAAAAGCTAACTTACATGTCTCAGTCCAGCTCAAGAACAGGCAACAATGTCCCAGCAAGCCAATGGAGAGGAGCATTACCACCTCATACCTGAGGCCCATTCCCACATCCTGACTACAGTACAGTCCATCCTTGCAGAAAACCAGCTCTGTATTCCAGTGTGTAAGAAAAAGGCACTACTTGGCTAACATTGTTGTGTTTCTGCTTTGACAGGAGAACAAACACCTCCAAAGCATGGTAAAAACTCCAGGATCAGCACTGCTTCTTTCTGTGAGCTGGGAAGAAGACTGCATGCCTCACGCTCAATTCTTGTCAAAGAAAACTTCATGTACAGCAATGCAACATCTTTTCTTGTTTCTCCCAGTGCAAGAAGGGTCCTATTTGCTTTATTATCAGACGTTATTTCTTGGCTTTGATACTGTTCCCAGTTAAGTCAAAAGGATTTTTGTCTTTAACTCAGACGTAGCAGCATTATACCCATTTCACACTTGCACTCTTCAAGAGAGATTTCTTATAACTCTTAGGGGATAATGTGCCTGGAGAACTGTGGCTGCTCCGATTTTTGGTTTGTCAGAGTTGTATATCCATTTAGTTTAGCTATGTTTCAGACACCTCATACAAAACCCACAGGCATTTGATTATTGAAACACCTACAGAATTCAAAAGTTGTAATACCTTCTTGAAAAAATGCATCACTGAATTTTGTCAGAGCTTGACTATTAGCCATCAATTTTCCAGCTGGATGCCAAAAAATTAAAGACCATATCATATCAACAAATTAATCCGGCAGTAATTTTTAATAGTCATTAGTTCAATGTTTCATAGACAAAGCACTGAAAAAATGACAAGACATTCCATCAGTAGTTACAAAAACATTCATCTCTTAACAAGGACACATTAGTTAGCCAATCTATTTTCTATTTGAAAATAGATTGACTGTAGCTAGTTTTTAAAACTGTCCTGAAAAGACTGTGAGCACATCTGCTGCATGTTAAACTGGAAAAATCTGGCACCTGAGGAACTGTTACACACAACGTAAGGACTGTCAGTCCCTGCAATATATCCCACACCAAGAACTCTGTGAGATGTAAAGCAGGTTATGTGAGACTCAAGAAGCAATGCAGGTCTCTGCACACAGCACACAGTAGAGATTTGACATGCTGTTTAGGAGGAGCACAGGCAAAGCAGCTTGCTCAAGCTGTGACTTCTGATGCAGGAATTAAGATTTAGAAACAATCTGCGACCCATTAACTTATGCCAGTGGGGAAAAGGGCCAGCTGTCCCCTGTTCCTGCTTTGCACTGGCTGCTGCCTAAGCCTCTGCACCTCCCTCGGTGGGTGGGGAGCTGGCTCCTGGGTGGGAAGCAGGACCAGCAAGCCGGCAGGTCCTCCTGCAAGTCATGCAGGGAGCTGGCAGGGCTGCCTTCCCCTAGAGGAGGGGATCCGGGAAGCAGATATGATTCAGCTGCTAACGATTGAGCTGTACCTAAAACAGAGCTTGTAGTAGAGCTGCGTTTTAACCCTTGGATTGCTGGTCTCCTAAAACATTGATGTATGTCACCTGCTTCTCCCTGTAAGGGGAGAACAGTCTCTGCTGTCCACTGGGACACTGGAAGTAGGAAGGAATCTGACAAAAGCAGGGAGCATTTTAGCCTGATCTGACCAGCAGCAGCCCAGAGCAGCTCCAGATGCCCTGCCTCTGCACCCCAGGGACAGACCCTCCCATCTAATATCTGGGCAGCTGGTGTCCAGCAGACCCTAACTCTTGCTGGCTTCTCACCCAGCGCACACACTTTGGGATGCTGTAGATGACAGCCCTGAGCATCTCAGGCTGTGCCTGTCCCCTCCAGCAGGCAGACAGGCAGCAGAGGAGCAGAGTGCTCTCTCTGGATGGCACAGAAGGAACAAAGAGATGTGCATGGCAAAGGGTGAGCCTCAGGTTGCAATAGCGAGACAAGAGCAGGGGGAGAGAAACAGGATGGAGGTCTGGGTGTTTCCCAGAATGGATGCCAGAAAATCCAGGTTTCCCTTGCTGATTTCCTTGCTGCAGCTGCTCATCACCAACAAATCCTGCAGCATTCAATAAAACAGGCTTTTGAGTTCCCATAATAAATTTAGGAGGGAGAGAAGAAAGGGAATGGAGTCTTCTGAGGGTAGCCGAGCTTTGTTCTGAGTTTACTGAAGTGCATTTTGGGACAAGCAGGCTGAACAGGGGACAGAGCCTTGACCACAAAATAGCTAAAAGCCCTTTCACAGATTTTACAAAGGGAGTGGTCTGGGAAAGTTTTAGAAAATGAGAAAATTATGCAACTTTCTCTTAGAGCTGGAAAATACTAAAATATATGTATAATGTGTATTGACTATAATGATTGTTGCTTGTGACTCATCAGCCACATAAACTTCTGTTACCTTGAATCTTCCATGAAATGGGGGGAAAGAGAAACAGGGAAAGTCATCAACAAAGACTTGTTTTCTGTGTATTTTGTTTCTTCTGCCTTTTCCAGTCTTTCTGCTCTAGGTTCTGTGCACAGAACTGTATAATTAAATGGAAATACTTTCATGAAAATACTACAGTGGGCTAGAAGCCATCTACTGCAATGTCTAAAGACATCTTAGAGGATTAAAGGTAGGGCAGGGAAGCACAGCTTCGTTTAGCTCTCTTTTCATTGTGTGCAAATTATAATTTGTGTCTGTATTTTTTTCTTCATTGCTTTATTTGGGTAGTTTGTTCCTGCTACATCCTGGGGCTTTTTGCTTCCCCTAAGTAACACCTGCTGTTGAGAAATCCCTGTAACATACATGCTACACTCCTGTGTTTAAGTACTCATTAAGTCTAATGGAAAAAAATTTGCTTTGGGTGGTCCTCACTGCATACACTAATTTCCATACAGTACTCTACAAGAAGCCAAGACTGTAGAGCAGGCCCCACAAAATGTGCTCTGCCAAGCAAGCCTGTTAACAGGGTTTTGAACAAGCCAGTGCTCTGTTAAGATCAATGATTTGGTTCACAGGGATATACTATGCATGTTCCTGCCAGTCACAGACTGCTATGTGTAGATCTTAACCCAGTAAGAAAGAGTGCAGTCTGCCAGAATATTGGATGCAGAAAAGCCATGGTGGGGCTGTGCTGCTCTGGCACCAGGAGGTAGTGAGGAGCCCACAGCGAGCCAAGTGGGTTGGAACATGCCGATAGCACAAGTGCCAAATCTTGTAACAGAGACAAACTCCGGGGAAGCTGAGCCTCTCCAACATAGCTTTCTTCCCTCCCCAGCGTTACTTTCAGTCTTATCTGGCTCAGATTCAGGAACTGGTTTTCATTCAGTTATTATTTCAAGTAGGCTCGAGAGAACTCCTCAGGCATCTCAGCCATTTGTAAGTGAGCGCCCTGGGAAGGCGATGCAGCACCAAAGCACCACGGGCACAGCTCTGTGCAACACCCCCAGCTCAGGAGCCCTCCTGGAACACTCCTGCACCACAGGAGCTGGATCAGGCAGGGGAGGAGCTGGCTGCCCCTGCAAACGTGCTGAGTGTCAGCAAACCCCTTCCCATCAGGGGGCTGAGGGAAAGGGCTGACACTGCCCCAACATTATCTCACTGATCAGCCGGCCCACGAGCTGCGTGGGATTCACCAGTGCACAGAGCTGAGCAAAATCAGACTGTGCTTAGCCAACTCAGCAAGAAAACAGGAAGTTTTCAAGAGCAGAAGCCTTTTCCAAAATAGTATTGAAGTATGAAATAGTAAAAATTAGAAATTACTATACACGATAGGGCGGGGACTACACAGTTACTCCTAAACTTTCCTGTCTAAGCTCAGCTTCACCAAGGACATGAAAAACCTGTCCTGTTTGGTGATTTATTCTGAACTGAAGCATTTCCCCTTCACAATGCCCTGTGGATTTGATGCAGGTATTTGCATTTTCTCAACAGGCTGCCTGTCACTAGTGCGATCCCGCTGTCATCCCCCAGCCAAAACAGGGAAGCCATGGTCTCATTGTGGTCACTGTCTCATCAGTGAGGCCAGTGAAGTAGATGTGACCTTGTAATTTTCTTCTGCTCTTGTCATCATGGAAAAGAATTGTACCAAAATTGCGGTACGGTCCTGAATTGTGGCCACACTGAACCACTCCTCATTTCTGATTTCTCTGAGCAGATAAGAATGACCTAGGGCCTCTTAGTGTGTTTTACATCAAAGACTGATGAAGAGTCCTGACAGCCTTGATGTCACTGCTGTAAATAAACCATTAATCACACTGCCATTCCAGGGAACAGCCTTCTCCCAGAGGGCATGAACCTCCTTCAGGTCACTAATACAAACCACATCTCCACTAATCCGGCGGGGTGGAGGTAATGTCAGGGCTTTCAAGGTGGGCTGGCTCTGTGTCAGGGGAACACTCCATTACTCTCATTGCAGTGCACAGGTCATTGTTATGGTTCCAGTGAATTGTAAATGGTCAATTAATGGAGAAAAAGCTATAATGAATTGAATAATGTGCATTGCGGAAGAAGTCACAGTAAGAAGTGGGAAGAATAGAAGGCTCGGCGTACTTGTAAAACTTCAGTACTGCATAAAAACTTAATATAGAGGTGCAAGAGAAGCAATAGGGTCAGTGATCTAGCAGATAGCCAGAGCAGTGTGGGTCTAGTACATACTGCAGAGCCTAATCCCATAAATAACAAAAATTATTAAAAATTGATCTAATTTTAAAATCCATGCCAGGCTACTGTATTGCCAGCACTACTCTTCAGTAAGATTGGGGAATTTATATTTTATACATATAAACAAGCATCAAAGGTACATAAAATGCATGTTACTACATATAATACATTATAGGTATTATATATTTACACACATATCTACTTATATATCAAAATAGCATATTAGTGAGGTTTAAAAATACAGCTAAACCCAAAGCCAGTCAAACCTGTACTCTGCAGCTGAGTTGTTCAGCTATCATGGGTGAGCTGCAAACACAAATTTGGCCTTCTGACAGAGTAGCTTTTGCAATGGGAACTGCCTCATTAAGCATGGCCGTCTACATGTCCCAGTGGAAAAGCAGCATAAAAATAATGATACAACAGAGCTGATTGCTGCTTCCCTGCTTTAGAGGCTCCTGAGGGCGGCCTGTAATTCCCAGAAGTTATTCAAAGTAGCCCTAAATCAGAGAGCTCAGGGCTACTTTAAACTACAGTAATATATTTTTATATACAATAAATTATATTTCTAAAAAGTAGTCCCAAGAGCATGTGAGCCAGATAGCACTGGCCACTTTCACACACTCTCTCCACACCACAGCCTGGCACAGAGACTGCTAACACAGCTTGCTGTGGCCAGAAGCCCCCACACTTTCCCTCTGGAGGCTGAGCCTAAGTTTTAGGGCTGTGCCCTGTGGTTTGCGTGTTCAGCCCAGCCAGCACAGCTTTGAAGCCACACTCAAGAAACCTCTGCAGAGCAGTGACGGCAGTGAGGGGCTGCAGGGAGTGCAGGCACATCACATCTCCTCCTGGAAGAAGCTCTGTGGTATGGCCAAGATGGGGTTCACACCATCCCCCAGGCCTCCCCCAGCTTCGCCAGCTGTGCTGGATTTGGGACTCCCAAATGAAATGCAGTGTCTCACAACCTGACTTCTCTAAACACTTTAAAACCTGATACCCAGGTGGACATAAAGCTGGATGTTCACAGCACAGGCTACTCTCCAAAGGCAGATTCCTTACAAGGAAACCACCCCACTGGTCTGCTCTGCATGGCAGACGAGGTGCCACAAAAGCCCAAGCTCTCATCAGCACCACAAATACAGCTAATAAACTCTAACACCTCAGGCAACTAAATCACAGCTCTGCTGGGCTCCATCTATTCAAAACACAGTCAGGGCCAGGAATAAAATTGTGAACTTCCCTTGCTAAAAATTTGGGTGACCCTCACTTGCCTTCTAACAAAACAAACCAGAGTGTGCAGGGGTGTCTGTGTTAGCATAAGCCTGACTGTAAAAGCCTGACTCCCTTGCTTGATGCCTTAACCAGGACCAGAAGATGAGATTGCTGACTTGGAGCGGAGTTTCTTAAGAGAAAAATGAACTAAAGAAATGTTTTACTCTGCCGAAGCACGGATTGTCTTTGGAGTCCAAAACACTGCTATTTAAAAGTGTCTTCTGCAAACCAAGGGTCATGAGTTTCCAAGCTGTCAAAAGAATCCCTCTCATTATAACCATACGTGGGTCAGGATTCAGCACTGTCCAACGCGGAGATTCATGAGCTGGGCCTCCCACAAGCATCCCTGGGGAGATGAGCACAAGGTAAGCTGCCTTCCACTGCTGTCAACAGAAGCTCAGCTGTGTTCTCCCAAGCCTCATACCACAGTCTGCACACATAGTTTTTCAATACAATATTCATTTCAATTTTAATTTGTAAGTTTGTTTATATACCTACTTCGAGTCTTTTCTATGCACCTCCAGCATAATCTTCTGTACTTAAACTCAAGTTACTCGTGCTGCCTAAGTTACAGGCCTGAACCCCTCTTCAGCAACATTTTTTAAGTAGCAACAGTAAGATAAAGGTATAAAATTTTGAATTTTGCCTTTTTGCACTTTCTTAAGGAATATTTGTTTTGAAGGATATAGTTTATAAAATAAGGAACGAAAATATGTATTTAAAACATGTTTCATGTAATTAAGAAGACTTTAGAAGTCAATTTGTTATAAATAAAACCACATAGCTGATCTGCCCAATACATAGACTTAAAGCCATTCTGACAGCCTGGGACAATAAAAGAGTATTAGCTTTATTACCACCTACATTAGACTGAAATAAAGTTTCAGAATGAACCTGTGAGCTGGACAGAAGATACCCATAAAGTCTTGAGAAGCAGAGATAAGCCCATATTAGTGCTTCTTCTGACAGGGACTGACATTTATGTGTGCATTTCTGGAGTTACCAATGAGCACTTTGGTAAAAATAAGCCTAGAAAATACACACATGGTGCATACACAAAAGTCCTCAACTCACCCTCTGTGTCTCACCACACCTATCAGCACAGGCTTGCCACTGCCCTTCCTATCATGCCCACTCCCCTGCACCCTGTCACAGCCTGGAGAGGCACCAGGGGGGTCTGCAGCTAAGGGAGGCTGGGTTTGCTGCCCTTCAGCTCTCCTGCACATCCTTCCTCATTGCTGGCCCTGGACACAAGTGGCTGCTTCCCTTTCACCTCTTCCCTTTCCTGAAGAAAATGCAGCAGCTCAGCATGGGAAAAATAGGCAGCGGGACGTACTGGTGATCCTAAGCTGCTACCAGCAGCCTGATGCCCTCCACTCCCTGGCTGATCTTTCATGGTGTCTAAACTGGTCCCAACACACTGGGCTTTCCTCTCCAAGCTGCCAAATAGAGTTTACAGCCCTGAATTAGCCTGAAAGTTAAGAGGCTGTTTCAGATGATGTGGCCATCCATGGTCACCAGCAAGGCTCCACAGTTCCCTTCTAGTCCAGGGAAGAGAAATTGCTTATAAACAAATGAATAGTGTTTAGCATTAACTTAGAATGCCTCAGTCTGATGTGTATTCTACAGTGTATCAGAAAAACTCTCTCTTCTAAACAAAAGGGAAACTAAGTGTAACCAATAAATTTCAATACCTTTAAAATGTAACACTATTTTGTGAAGGCTAGTTGGGGTACTCAGCACTAAAAAGATTAACATTACCTTATGAGCAGGACTTATGTGATATGCAAGGAAATATATATTTCTCAAAATTGTAATTTACTTCCAATCTACGTTCTACATAATGTGGGAAAATGCTGCATTTAAAGCATAGGGGTAAGGGGAAACCCCATGTGGAAGTACACAGGACTGAAGCCTAAGTCTGCAAAATTTCAGAGACACAAAGGCAGCACATGTTGACATAATTTTTTTTTCTGATTCTTGCAAGTGTAATAGATCTTTTGCTTTACTGATGAGCAAAACTGTGCACAGAAACTTGAAACTGTTTCAGAATTATTGTTAATCACAAAGCCCTTGAAACTGCTTGTGAGCAAACTGGGTTCTTTTATTTATTTTTCTTTTCTCATAAAATGTGTGTTATCAGGAACAGTAACTGTTCCCCCAGAACAGAATTTCTGCTATTTGAAAGACACAGCCCATCTTTCCAACCTACAATTTGTATTAAAGAACAGACATATTTAAAATTAATCAGGCCATTTCTTGCATCTATTTCTGTAAGTGCTGCTGGCTATTGCATTGCTATAGCACATCATCAAGGAAATGGTCAGTGGGAACAAGAGTTCTGCAGATTGACAAGACAAGCAACTTTCATTAAATGCAAACTGTCAACTTTTGTACTTTAGATAAATGCTTTGATTTAGGAGGGTCAGAGACAGGCAGAAGGTGTCAGCAGACAGATTGGAAGGTCTCTGGGACTTTTCAAGAGATTTATAAGTTGGCTTTTGTTTAACTGCTTGGTTTTTAAGCATTTTGGTTTCTTTGAGGTATTCAAACCCAAGCTGACATACCTTCTAATTTTGCTGTGTGCTGACTATGAAAGTTTAATAAAAACACTGCAAATTTTCACTGCTCTCAGTGATTTAGCAGGAAAGCTCAATAATCTTATTGGTAAAATGACCTAGAAATAGCCTTTGATCTGCAGGCTACGTATGCATCATAAAAACACAGAAAACAGCACAAAATTCTGCCACAAAGCATATTGTGGGGTTATTGAGTCAGCAGGCTGCAGCTCATTTTGTGTGTAATGAAATGACCATTGCTCTTCCATGTTAATAAAGTATTTGGATCAAACTTCTCCTCACCTGTGGGTAGGGGGAGAGGCTGCTGTTCTCTACTCAAACACATTTACACTGTCAGCCCCAGATCTGGTTTTAGCTCTAGGGAGAGCCTGTGGCAACAAAGCAGTTCTTATTCTGTCACCTGTGTGAGAGACGTGGTCAGCCAAGAGCTGCTGAGGGCAAGGCAGATGCCTGGGGTGCAGGAACATCATCTCTGCCTATCCACACTCAGCTTTCCTTGTCCTTCCTCCGGCAGTGTCTCCTGTGCAAGGGGATAGGTGTCAGGGCTCATCCTGAGGCAAGGAAAATCATCTCCTGGTGTTGCTCAGAAGCCTTAGGGCAGTGTGGGAACTCTGCTGCCAAACAGCCTCCTTACAAATGGAACTGCTGGCTGAAGTCACCAGGCTCCAGCCTTTCACGCACTTCATGGAGGATCTGCTGGTAGGGAAGGAGCCCTGCTCCCAAGGGCACCATCAGCATTTCTGATCTGGGCTCTGTGCACGTCACCAGCACTGCCATTAGACCACTTGTGACGGAAAAATCATGGTGGAATTTTCTCTTGAAAGCTCACTTTTAAAAACAGCAGCAGGGAGAGCAGTTCTTTGCTTTGACTTATTATGGAAAATGCATATGAGTAGAAGGTAGTGTGACCCACATCCTAGAATATCATGCCCATGCAATATCCTATTCTTTGCTGTTGGAAGTCATTTAAAAGAACATTTCAACTTTTCCAAACTGCTAGCCAGTTTAAAAAGGAGATTGCTAGTGGTGTTATAATAGCTGCTTGCTTTTATTCATGATATCTGCTTTGCTGTATGTGTTTTCCTGCTGTTTTTGTAGAAGAGGTTATTTCCTTGACCTTCACATGGTTTGGGAAAAAGGTTTTCATTTAGATTTTCATTTTAATTTTATTCTAGTGCTTAAAGAACAAAAATGAGACTGTAAGCTCCCTGGAGGACATTTAAGGTACGAGCTGTGAGCCAGATGCAAGCTATAAACCTCCTCAGCTGAGACTCCTTGTAGGCAGCTGTAGTCAGCAATCCTTGGAGAATTCAGGTCCCAGTGTGTATTGAAGCAAAGACTCTGGGATCAAGGAAGAATATTTAATGCCCTGACCCAGGGCCTTGGTGGTCATGCTTATCTTAAAAGCACAGATTGTTATCCATTTGATTTTTATGCAAATTAATTTTTCCTTCCAGAATTCCTGGCCAGAGAAGACTTTAATGAGATACCATAGGCTTCTACACATAAAATAATTATGATTAAGTCTTTCTTCAAATAAATGCAGCACAGAAATGAATATGCAGATTTACTAATATTGTTGCTTTCCATCTTGCGTGGGCTGAAATTATGGCTTTTTACTGCATTAATCCCATGATCCATGGAAGGGATAAACCTGCTGCAATATTGCTAGAAAGTTCCCAGCCCCCCAGTATATCCAAACCACAGACAAACCCAGCAAGCTCCCTATAGCAAAGTTAACACTGCAAATGCTTTAAGTACCCAACTCTGTGTCAGGAGCAATAAACTAAGTCCTTGGCCCAAAATGTAAATCTTAACTGGGCTCACACGTATCATCAACTGTGCAACACATGCACTAAAAGAATTATAATCTGGGTATGCTCACTGCTGTAAACCACTTTGACAGAGAGCCTCCCTGGGTTACAAACAGCCACATCCAGAGCCCTCAAGCTGCAGGAATTCATCACCACCACAATCAAAGGTGAGTTATGCATCACATCTGCCCAGGAATGGAGGAGAAGCATGATGAGACCCTGATATGTTTTGTGTGAGGGTAGGTGTTTACGAAAACAAGAAAAAGAAGTAGCAGGAAATGTAAAGAGGAACACAAAGAGAGACTGGAGACTCTCAGATACAGAAAAGTATTGATAGGACAGCCCTTGGGTTTTGGGTCAGGTGCTGGGTCAACAAAGTTTGGGCTGTTTCATCCCTTATGTGTCTGCAGAGCTTCTGTGAATGCCTCAGAAATCAAAAAGACTGTGGTTAAGGATCCATGTCCATCATCACCATCATGACCCACAACCTGGAATACCCTGCATTTTTGGTTACTAATTGAGATTGAAAGCAACTCCATGTCAAAAGACAAAGTTGATTTATGATGGGTCCTTGTCATAGTTCCAGAGGTCTGCAATAACTACTAGATACATTAAAAATTATTTCTTCATTCAGGATACTTTGGTACATGTTATAGATGTGTAACTGAAGTGTTACAAGGAGTCATGACTTGCAATTTAAATTGAAGCACTGGAGCCATCTCAGCTCACAATTATTTTCAGAGATAATTGACATAAAATAACATCTTAAGTTAGTCCATAGGTCATTTCAAAGCACTGTGCTGTGTAGAAATAGCAATGAGCGAGCTTTGGATGCCTAACTCATTTAAGTGCTTTTCTTGTAAGTCTGTTGGTGTCAGTCCTATTGGGCCTATTGCTGAGGAAAAATTATCTGTGTTCATATAAATGTTAGGAGAAGCTCAGTGCTGAAAACTTTTTAATTACGTTAGACAGATTATACTAATTAGAATTTATACATAAATCAGAGACAGAGTTAAATTCAAAAATTAACAGATTTTGTTTAGATGGCTGTGACCATGTTTCTGCTCACTACAAGAGGAGGGTTTTTTTTCCTTAAATAATTTTATTTGTTTGTACTGGCACAATGTGTTCAGCACAGGATCTATCGCTATATCCAAGTCATCTGTTAACTTCATCCACTTTCTCAAATGTTTATAGTTCCCTATCCTATATTGAGTGAAAAATGGATGCCAAAGCCACAGGGTGACCTGAGCAGACCTAATGTTTGATTGCCTCCATCCCAATTCGTGGGTGAGAGCTGGTGTTGACTTCCAAAGTCTTATGCACAGCGTGTAATTGATTTCCATTTGACCTGCAGTGTTTAATTTTGTTCATCAACGAGTTCCTGGATCATCTTTGTTGTTTGTTTGTTAGTGGGTGAGGTCAGTGCACCATATGTAGGCCCGGGTGCAAGGAGGTCACTGGCAACTGTCACCTACTGGGGGACCACCAAGGTCCATTTTAGATGCAGAAACAACCCTTTCATCCACAAGCACTGGGAAACACCATAAAATTCAAAAGATGCCAAAATTTAAAAAAAATCCTAATAAAAACTAACAAATTTGTCTTCACTGTTTTATTTGACAAGTATTTTTGAACATGCAGAGACTTTGGTTTTCAGAGGCAAATCTGGGAAGACTTCATGCTGGTGATATAGCAGCTCTGGTGTCCATATGTGTCCTTAAATAATGGCACAAACATAGTATTAACAACAGATATGATTATGCCTTTAGTAAGTGCCCTAGGAATAAAAGATTTCTGAGCAAGCACAGTAGTGTGCTGGCAGGAGCCTGTTCTATCACCTACATTGTCCTCCCCTGCGCATAATGGAATATTCATTCATATGTTCAAGATAAATAATATCAAGGTGAAATTATCTCCGTCCATCAGGCAAAGCAGTGATCAACTCTCCCAAAGGTATGACAGTGTCAGTAACCCAAAGAAACTCCCTATGTTCCACTTCAGAACTCACCTTTTTGTGTGTGTGTGTGCAAACATGGCCATCTCATATGTTGCTTAATCCTGTTAACAGAAGAAATACTTCTATTTCCAAACAAGCATTTCAAAACTGGTTGCATCCTGCAGGAAGATGTAGTTACTGGATGCTGTGGAGCATCACCATTATTTACATGAAAGTGCTTCCTGTTAGCATGGTATTCTCCATTCCCTGGCCTCATATTTTGTCTGGTGCATGTGGCTAATCACTCTATAAACAGGAAAGACACTTGAAAGATCATCTAAATAAACCCTGGTGTGTATAATTCTCTGGTAGGTTAATGAGGAAGAAGTTGGGCAAAAACATAAAATTGTTATATGCAAGACAGCAGTTCTTAACGAAAGTAAAAATGTCTTTGCATATGAGACCTCCATACCAACTAAAGCCACGCTATAAGTAAAAGTCTAAACAAAAGCAAAACCTAAACTTGGCTGTTATGCATGTTTTCCCACAAGTAAAAGCACAGACATATGTTCAGTCCCCATGTGGCCCAGGTGAAATCAGAGGAGTCACACAGAAGGGATTATCTTGCCACCTCTGCTCCCTTGTCAGCTGACTTTGTGACTCCTCCTGTGGACTTTTCACCTCCAAGATGCCCAAAGATGACAGATAGTGTGGTCTGGGACTGGGCACATCATAAGCAAATGCTAAAAAACTATCTAGCTTAAGACGGACAGTAAAGCAGCTGAAAACTCTGCATCATTTGTCAACTTTTTGTCCCTCTTCCAAAAACTCCCAGAGATTCTTGTTCTTCATATTAACTTCTATTTTCTAACACTGAAATTTTTCACATAAGCAACACTATTTTACTTTAGGTCTCAGATTGGTCTTTATTCCATCCAGATGTTACTGCTCATACTCCTGTCTTCATTTAGAGCAACACTTTGTAGAATACCTAATCTTTAAGTCACTTTTACTTTAATTCACCGCTATATTTTTTAAATGACTGTGTTTGACATAAACCACTGGCTGGTTTCACAACTGTGGTGTCTCCACCTTTGGCAAACTGTTCACTTAGTTGTTCCATCCACGTTTAATGGAATTGCTGGAACCCCTTAAAATACATTAATATGCTACAAATTACAAGCACAAATCATATCTGGTGAATTAGTGCAGTTGAGAAGACTGAGTAACTTCTACTCATAAGAAATCAAGTCCATTGCAAATGTGTAACGATAGTTTTCAAATATGCTAAAGATTTTCCACAAATATTCAGAATTAAATCTATATTTTGAAATATTTATCCACTTTTGAGTCTCTCTTTTTTTTCTTTTTAGTTTTTATTTGCTAACATATTCTACGGGCTTTATGCAGCAAACTTGTTGTCACTAACTCTCAGCTACAAATGCATCTTTACACACTATATTAAGCAATTATAATGCCTTTTTTGTGTACACTTGCCTGTGTATTATTCCCATCCATTCCACATAATAAAACATTCCTCAGGGACTAGATTGTCTGCTTGCTGATGCCCCTTATTGAATTCCATGTTGATGTGCCAGACAAGAACCATTTCTTGGCTTTAGCCAGCCAAAGAAAAACTAGCATCACCTCACAGCCAGCGCCAAAAGTTCAGCTGCTCAAAATGAAACTCACATGAAACAACCTCAAAGCTTTCATTTAGTGTCTTCAAACGCATTTTTTGAGAACTTAAAGGATTTGAGAATGTAGATTCTTGAATTAGACTAAATCAACAAATTTAAGAAGTGAGGAAGACTTGGATTAAATGCTTTGGAAGCCAATTTTAAATTTATAGAACTTGTAATCTTATCATGAAAACACATAATAATTTTCAAAAATAACACAAGCACTTAGAGGAAGTAAATAGTTGGTAGCCCTGCTTATAGAGCCAAGTCACAGTAGGGTTTATACCCATGCTAAGCAAGGGGGAGTGCCTTGGTGTGGCATTAAATGAACCGACCCACTGCCTGTCAGGACTTTTGCAGCAGTCTCCTAATGCATTCCACAGCTCTGGCCAAAATCTGACCCTGATTTACTAGAAGGGCTGTTCTGGAGTTTCTCCCAAGTAGCCAAGACAGAAATTTATTCTGGTGTATTCAGCTCCCTCAGTCTTATTGCTGGTTTTGGGGGAGGTGAAGGGAAAAGCAATATGGTCTGCCTCAACCATAAAACCACCCTGCATCACTGAGACTTTCCATCCCCTCTTAACACCCTTAACATATTTGCACATCTTCCACTCACCCTTTTTCCCCAAGATAACAAGCAAAGCTGAAATCAAACACGACAGCTGTAGCTACCTCAAAAATATACCCTGCCTTTAATGTTTCAATTCTTTCCTCCTCCCAAAACATAGCATGCGGAGCATTTTGCTGTTGAAACACTTTGTGGTTGCATTATCTTTACTCATTTTCTTCTCCATTTTCCCTTTCCTTGTGCCTCTTTCCTAGGAGAAAGTTACTTGCTGGAAAGCTGACTGCCTTTGGACTTACGCTGGAAAGAAGTCAATTGCTGCAGGTGTCCAAACTTGCCAGAACCTGATACTTCCTTACAAGCCAGGGTGGGGAAGCAGTTTCATATTTCACCTTTTCTGCTGTTGCAATGGACTCATGCAAAGAGCGTCTGTTTGCAACACAAAAAGGATCCAGAGGACTCCCAGTATCTCTTGCTGCTGTTTGGTTTGTGCTGAGAAGCACTAATGCCTCAGACCCCTTGAATCATCTGCAGCTGCAGCATAAAGAGGGAGTAACACTACTTTTTGTTTTCCTCCCTCCAGAAGAAGCACAATCTCCTTCTAGGAGCTTACTCCCTGCTCCTCTCAGCCATCAATGCAGAGCCACACTGTGCAGCTCTCACATCCCAAGTCATATAAGTCCTTGCAGATCTTACCCTGTTCCAATTAATTGTACTGCTCAGTCTCTCAATCAGTCTTTGAGACTTTTCTCTCTTTGGAGACTTATGGGACCAGAAAGAAGCCAAATATTCAGACCTCAGGACTCCCCTAAGAGGGATCTGGTTTCCAGAGAGGAATATTGATTACAAGCAGCATGCAGGCAACAACATGTTTTAGGTTCTGCTCTCAGGCCAGCATGGAACAGAAACAAGAGCCCCAGCTTTATCCCAGCAGCTTTATACTGTCTTGGCTTTTCCAGTGAGCTTTCCTGATTGATACTGTTGTGAAAGAGAGAGAGGAGAAAGAGAGATGTGTAAGGGATTCAGAGTTTTGTAGTAGACATAGCCAAGAAGCAAGAAGGAAGAAATCCTTCAAAAATCTTCAAAATGCAGCGTAAGACTGAGTAAGGGATTTGATGGCACTGATTTATTGTCAAGGAAAGAGACAAGTATGCACCAGTAGAAACATCTATTTTCACTGCTGTTCTCTGATAGACAAGATTCAGTTTTAATGACTGGCCCAGACCTTCAACAGTCCTGGTTTGTCCCATGTCACATTCAGCTCATCTGTCAGAGAGTGGCAGGCAGTGCTGTCTTCATCAAAAGAAAGAAAAATCACGCCAAGAATTCAAACTGAAAGATGTGATCTGCCATAATAAGAAAACAATTAATTTTTTTCCTCTGACTTTTCCCAAAAATGTGAAAGCTCTGCTGTCTCCAAATAAAAAAGATAAATGAGACTCAAATCTGCATCATGTTAGCAGAAACCACCTGGAGTTAATTACAACTAGATAAAGGGATGACTTGTCTTTTGGTCCAAATCTTCTGTCTTTGAGGCCCACGTCTGTTCCAAACCACACAAAAGAAAGATTTCAGCTCTGATTTATTCTGTGATAGGTGATGGAGGGCACTCATGCCCCTTCCACTCCTCACTCCTCCTGTGTGCTCCCATAGCTGCAGCCCTTGGTACTACATGATTTTCCTTACCTTCATGATTTAATGGATTTTGGCAGGGGTGAACTGCATGACATAATTAAAATGTTTCCCCCAACAAATAAAGTGTGTATACCCATTTGTACTGGTTTTCATTCTTCAAGGGCTTCTTGCCTGCAGGAAATAATTTTTTTTAAATCAAAGCAAAGAACACACTTTTTCTCTTGGCCACTAGTGTCAGTATTCATTGCATATTAAATTGTTGTAGGAGTCCAGAAATTATATTTTTTTAATATCAAACTCATCCTTGGAGGTCTTCCCTTTCAGACAAATCTACTGTTCTGATTCACGTTAGAGATGGGACAACACAAAGAATGGTCTGACCGCACATTTTGAAAGGAAACTTTTTTTGAGGTGGCAGAAATCTTTGGGGTTTTACATATGATGTACCCCAGCTTGTTGGCAATTTTTGTGTGTGCACACCAGACCTGATGGCTGCATTACTTGCCAGAAACGTGTTACCTAGCTAAAGCAAAGTACATTACATCGACTGTAGCTATCTCCTAATGGTTCCTAAGCAGTGACTTCATCAGGGCTCTGACACACAGTTAGCGGTTCATGCAGACTAAATAACATTATGCAGAACTTCCTTTGTTCTAAAACCTGCTTTTCATGTAGAGAAAGGATCCAAGGCTTATCCCAGACTAGGTCCCTTTGATTAAACACAATGTAATTCTATTTTTCTGCTGTGTGCCAGCAACAATCAACATATCTATCAGTTCAGCCGCATAGCTGTCAAATTTAGATGCTGCATTTACTTTTCTAAAGCCATTATCAACCAGATTTGTTCACCTAATTTCAGGGTAGTTACAAGACAGGGCCATACTATGGACTTTTTGAGCTACTGTCACATCTAATTTAATCATCTTCTGCTAAGTTAATCTGCCAGACTTTTTTCACAAATCAGAAAATCATTTCACTCTTTCTTTAACATCTCATCTCACACAAGGGTTTGTGAACAGACAGGTTCTCTGAGTGATCCACTCCATTACTGTTGTAACAGAGAGGGAAAAAATAAATGAGCCTGTGTCCTCCAGACAACAGTGTGAGACTGTGACCACATGCAAAGAGCCAAAAAACTGCATCCAAATGCTACCAAATCACCTAAATATTTAAACATGCTGGTTTTATTCATAATCAAATCCTTTCCTTGTCACTGTGTGAGTCTCCACAGTCTGAGGCAGAGAGCTGCCAGGAAGTTTTCTTGGGGGGCACAGCACCCCACAGAAGAGCTCTGCTGCCAACAACTGTTTCTTTATTTTACTGTTCAAGTGTTTAACACTTTTCTGCCAATGTGCCGGAAAAGTTTGAAACTGGCTTTTACCCAGCCATGTAGCCATAGAGTTTGTTCATTTAAATTGTCCAAAGCTCTGTTCTACCTGCTTTCCATCATTTGTCCATTGCTCCTATACCCCCTTTCCTACAGTTTCCTGGCCAGCACAGCAGTGAACAGCAGCAATGTCCTGGTGTGGCTCCAGGGTCCCTGCAACCACAATAAAAAGAGCCAGAGCAGCATCCCTGTATCATGTGTTGGTAATCCACTGCTGCTCCTAAGGGCACGGGGAGCCAGATGAGTTCCAGCCACTTCTCAGGGCACCCTAGGAGGGGATAGGAAGAGGTGGCAGCAATGGGTTTGACAGGAGGGTTTGAGTAGATTGAATATCAGCATGAGAACTGTGCTTGGCTGTGGAGGAAGAATTCAAAATGCAGAGATGTGCAAGTTGTGCAGAGACACGCTGGGAAAATACTCTGAGCATCAGCCCTGAGTGGATGTGAAACCCAGCAATCTTCACAGCATGATGAATATCTGCCACTTTGACAGGAAATGCCAAATGCCTTGACTTAATTATGTCTCTAACCTTTTCCTGCTGGAGAGAGTGCATTGGCCCATTTGAAATAATGAAGCCTGGACAAACAAACAAGAACTGAAAAGGGTAAAGTCATTGCTGTTAATCAATCTTCAGTTAAATTAATGGATATTTCCACTCTTTCTGCACCTTTACCCCTGCTCCAGTTTACTTCCACAGAGCAGAGCCCATATTTCAAATGATTTTGCAGTAGCCTCACCACGTAAATGCTCCAGAAAATGAAAGAAATGGGAATTCAACAGCAATAGTTAACATTGCTGAATATTGTGAAGTGGCAGGTTTAAGGTGCCTTAGAAAACCACACCAGATAAGGAAGCAAGGCTGCTGCTAGGGAAGTGCTGTCACAGTGGTACCACACAGGGACTAGCAAATCTTGGTGGTAATCCCAAACTGGCCTCTAAGGAGCTGTAATATTGCAACAAATCACAGCAGCCAAATGGAAAATTAATAAATAAATAATTTTTTAAGCAGAGAGAGAGGCTTACATGGGAGGGCCACGAAAGGCCAGAAAAAGCACAGAAGGAAACTAGTAGCAAATGTCCAAATGGTTCATTGCCATTCCAAAACACTGGAAAACATTCAGCAGAAATTACTCTCCTCAGGTTTCCTGAAGGGAAAGAATATCCAGATTAGACATGCTTCATGAAGGAATTATCACATGGACCTTCAAATCAAGTGCTGATATGTTCTTTATCGGCAAAATTTCCAGTGCAAAGACTGAGCACTGGCTCTAGTATTGGGTTTGTCTCTTCTATAGACAGCAGGGAGAAAATAGCATTGATGAAATCCTCAAGTATTATTTTAAAAAACTGAGCTTAGCTGTGCAGAATGATCAAGTAAAACTTGAAAAGATTTAGAAATTTGGTGAGAGAATGAACTAATGCCAAGTCCACTGAGACATACTACTCCCTCCCAAATTGCAGCTGATTTATAGAAGTTTGTTATAAGAAGTAGTTTTGTCTGAGACAAAGTACCTACCCTACGCTACTGGGCAGACTAGAAGAGTTTTAAAGGATTACCCTTTGAGAATGATCTCTATCCAGATATAAATCAAATTCTAGACTGAATAAATCAAGTCTTCCATTGAGGTGATTATTTGAAGCACAATTTTGGCTGTGTTCTTGATAGCTGTATTTTCACTTTTTTAACTTTATTTTTTTTTTCAGAATCTTTTTAAAAGTTTGGCTTGGACTAAGTTTTGTATTTAAAAGAGCCTGTTTACATGATTGCACATAAATATACAGAATGTCTTACATTTTACAGTTATTTGCACTGAACCACAAATTCCAGGGCAATACCTCTCTTCATTTAAGTAGGATATATATTCCCAGATTCAAATTTCTTTGCAAGCTTCCAGTCAATATTCACTTTTCCAGAAAAGGGGAAAAGTGACATAGAATAAAGGATCAACTGGTAAATCCCTCTTTCTTTTATCTGTCCCCAGCTTCATAGCAGAATCTAAGGAAATTGTATTCACACTGGGACCTGTTGGGGCAGTGAAGAAAAGTAGAGTGATGTCTGGCTGCGCTGAAAATTACTTTGTGATATAGGAAAGCTTCCTGTGATGTTTCCCAGAAAATCTAACCTGAATTACTCTTCTGAAAGATGTTTTCAGCACACAAACTGGCATTTGGGCAAAGCCCAGCTTTGCCCAGGAGACTCTCTGTCCTTGTTCTCTCAAAATAGCAGGTAGGATTTCAGAATGTATATTGTATAAGCACAGACATATGTTTAAACATGCTTAGTTTATTTATTCATCTGTATCCACAGATGCCACCAGCCAGGCAACCACTGGGCTTATGGCTAGTGTTGCTCCCTGATTTAAAAAAGCTGATCACCAACTTGCACAGGACACAAGCACCCTGAGACAGGTCCACAGCATGGACTTCATTTTGATATCTGATAAGTATGCTAATGTTCATTAATTAATGCCAGAGTTCAGACGAAAACTTATTCAGTGAAGATATTTACTTTAAGGTTGTTTCTTAGAACTAAATACTAGAGTAGAAGAAGGAAAGTAAAAAGTCCAAAGTAAAAAAAAAAGTCTAAACAGTAACTTTTTCCCAGGAATAAAACTGACCATATCTTTGGGATATTGAACAGTTGTTTGTACAATCAGTGAAGAAATAGTTATCAATATTCACCTGTAAGAACATCATTACAGTTCAGGTCTAACACTCTTAAACTAGCTGATTTCTAGAGTTTGGAGAATCCTTTATGGGAGACATCCATTCATTGACTCAAGATTTATTTTGCAATTAGATTTATACTTCTACTTTGGAGAAAGAAAGCTGGGATCTTTCAGAAACAGAGGGCTGACAAACTGTATTAATTATAGTAGTGAGTCCCTCAGATCAAGCCCTGCCAAAGGCCAGCAAAGTGGGTAAAATACTCCAGAAGCATAAAATAACATTTTCTGCAACAAGTCACTGCCCTTTCATCATAAATCTCAAAGATCTTTTAACCTTTGGGATATATTACTTTCACAAAAAATAGAAATAGAGTTGGTTACGTAACTTTTCAGAGAATGAAGGGTGAGTACGGAGACAATTTTTTCCAAGAACTTCACACAAAATATTTTATGGATTACTTTTCCTAATTCCTATTCCTAAATTATTGCAAATGCAGCAGCCTGTCAATTGCAATTACTGAGAGTGAAAGATGACCAGTAGGTCACTGTTGCCAGTTATCCTAAACATGTCAGCTTCTATTATTGTATCTTAACATCATCCCTTCTCCAATTGCTATTTGCATTCTACCACAAACTGGTGCCTGTTGCATTTTTGGGTGAAATTCCCAGTTATTGAGCAGGACTAATTTATAGCTAGGCATGAAAACACGTTCTTGAAAGCAGTGGGTGATTGGTAAAAGCTATTGTTTGGGTTAAAGCATCACTGAATGTCTAAGCTACATTAGACTTGTCCCTGATTTCCCAAAGCCTTGATCTGCCCAGTCCCTCCCAGTACTTCTATGATTTGGGATCCAGTGCCAAAGCCTGATGTTACATTGCTGTGTTCTTACAAACTGGTACAGAAAGCAGAAGCCCTCTGGCCCTTGATTTTGGTGAAGTTTTCACAAAGAGATGATTCTTTCAGGAAGTGTGAATCCATGTGCCCAGGGGTGACCTCTCGCTGCAGCTGCCGCGTGTCTCAGGGACAACAGGAGTCAAAGGAGGCAAACTCCTTCCTCCTCTCCCTGCCAGAGCTCCTGGGAGTCAAAGGAGGCAAACTCCTGTCCTTCCTCCTCTCCCTGCCAGAGCTCCCTGCCTGGGCACATTGCCAGGATGCACAGCTGGGGTCAGATAGGGAGAGCAGCTGAGGTCCAAGGTCAGACTACAGGGCTAGTGGGAGATGTTTGCTGGGGCCTGCAGGGGAGAGGAGATGGGGAATGTAATGAGCTCAGAGAATGAGGATCTTGACAGAAAAATGCACTGAGGGCAAGCAGATGAATGAACGTGGGATCTCAAAGAACAGGAGAGTATTCTTTTTTCTGCAGAAGCCAGACCCCATTTCACTATCAAGCTATACAAACATAAGATAGAAGTAGAGTGAAAATACATTTAGCTAGTGCAAGCAATTGAATCAGAGAATACAATGGAAATTAATCCACCAGCAGCTCTCCTAAAATCACCAGAAGTCAGTTTATCTTTGCCACAGGCCATCACATGGGAAAAACTTCCTGTCTGGTTTCTAAAATATTGTACTATGGCAAAAAAAAAAAAGATGCAACCACTGGGTTTTTGGAGTTTCTGATGTTTTGTGCCAGACCAAGCTGTGACTACACCCAGTGTCCCCATTTCCCATTAGTCAGCTTTGAGGGAATGCGGGTAAGTTGTTCCTTTTCTACCTCAGGATGGCTAAAGAAGGCTCTGAACTGAGGAGATAACTTCAGATATCTTCTGTGGCAGGAAAAGTATCAAGCAACCATGGGTAAGAGCTATTCCTAATAAAAAATGTACCAGGAAGCGTAAACAGAAAGGTTCTTTGGATTACTGCAAGAGCTTAATTGATAACACAGTTAACAAAGAGACAACTCCACAGGGATGCTCAGATGCAGTCAAGATGGGCTTCTTACACAGTTAAGTCAACATGGCACAGAAAAAAGCAGTCCCCAAGCCCTGGGGCCGAGGCCATTCCAGGCCACCGCACTCTCCACAGGGAATCCTTTTGCAGTGGCATTTTGCCATGTGTCAGCCCTTTGTTTCACCACCTTCCAGCAGTCCCTGTGCTCCTCAGTTGCTCAGCCTGGACATCTACCTACAGCAGTGTTTGCTAAGCAAAGGCCAGTGGTGAGAATGGCAGCCAGGATGGGGACAAGGGGAAAAGAAAAAGCTTGGACACAGGGAAAGAGGTTGGGAGCTAAGGGAGGGGCTGGGATCAAAAACCAGAGAAACCAAAGGAAGGGCAGACTCACTGCAAGAAAAAACTTGAAATACAAGGTGGCATCCCTAAGTGGGACCTGCCCCTTGCTGGGAGAGGCCCAGGGACCTGACCAAGAGAAGAAAGAAAGACTGAAAGACAGGAGGCAGAAAATGGGACATGTGAGCACAAGGCTCAGCAGCACACACTGGGCAAGGCATCACCTCTGGCACCTCTACCTAATAAGCTGAAGTAGCTGCCCACCCTTGGCCAGAGCAGGGTGCTGTGGTGTGGAGGGCACTACTGCTTGCAGTCTCTCAGGACACAGCACGGTGGCTGCCTGCACCTTGATTGCCTGAGGGAGCCAAGAGGGGAGAACTGCACCTTAGACGCCTTCCTGGGAAGTGCATTTGCTGTTATGGAATACAGCAGTTCTTCTTGAAAAGCAGTATAATCCCTTATTTGCTACAGGGCATGAGAAGAACTGCGCTTAGCACCACTCCCTGCTTAGCTTTGAGCTAACAGTGAAAAAGAAGGAATTCTCGAAAAGCAGCTTTGAAGCCCGTTTTTTTCCACCTCTGGCCCCATATGGAGCAGTTCTGCATGTGCTGGGCAGTTGCAAGTGTGCCCTCCGTTTGCACAGCTGTGAGCCCTGCAGTTTAGTGCTCCCACAGAAGATTTGCCTCACACAAACAAACAACATACCTTTGGTGTGTTATTAAGGAAGAAAGGCACTTTTGTTTGGTGTAAAGAAGTGAGTCAGGTTTCTTTACTACTTTCTTCTTATGTGATTAGATAGAGAGGCTGACAAAAATCATTTTCCAGCAAAAAAAATCCCAGTTTCTCCAATTATTTTGCAATTATTTTCTTTCAGGCAATCTCTCCCATATTAACAGTTCTCCTTTTGTGTCTACAGCTGCTGCCCCCAGCCCACACCTCCTTCTTTGAGTTTTGTAATGACTCAACCCCAGGAGGTGGCTCAGGCATGACCATAAGCTCAGTTGATATCTGAGCCGTGTTACTGAAAGCTGCTCCAGAAAGAGGAGGCTCAGAAGAGCAGATCCTCTGCACCCTTACGTCACAAGGGAAATTACACATTCTGCACTCCTAAAAGCACAGGGGAGATGAGACTTTCAGATGTGTCAAAACAACCAACCTAGCCATCAATCTTTTCCTGCAAGGCTTGTACAACAGCCCGTTTGCCACGCATCCCTGAAGTGTGACTCTCCTGACATTGTAACACCATCTGAGCTACAACAGGGGCAAGTCAGACAAAATGTTGCAGACAACAATATTCTTTATTTTTGCAAAATAAACATGTTTTATGAATATGCATGTTTTACAGTACAAGGGAAGCTGCAACTCACTAGGCACTTGGAGCTTCTGGAATGCTTTCCCAGCAAAAGCAAGCGAATAACATGCTATAAAGGACAAAACAGCAGTTGCGTAAGAAAATACTTTGAATTTGGAATTAAATGAAACCTGAGGCAAAACCAGCATTCAAGACACATCCTGAATCATTCACTCTGCTGTCTTTATGACTGAGGAGATCAGCACAGAGCCAGCCCCATGAGTGGCTTCGCCAAGTCCTTTGTGTAGCCCACATGCACAAGGCCAGCTCTGTTGCTCGGTGTGGGGACAGAAAGTCACAGCCCCCCTGCCTGCCCCTGCAGAGGTCCTGGTGGTGTTCTTAGCTGAGGCCTTCCAGGAGGCTGTTAGTCTGTTTGGTCTTCTTGTCTGAGCCTAGAAACTCCTTGTATTCTCTTTTCCCTGTATAATGCTGCCTTACTTCATCTGAGCTGGGCTGGCTCCTTGGCAAGTCTCTTCTACCAGTACACACCATGGGCATTTCAGTAAACCTCTGGGCACTGATAGCTCCTTTCCTTTGATAGACTGTGCTTTACAATGTCAAAAAAAGATCAGCACGGAGTTTCCTGCCCTGTGCAACCAGTCACGTGGACAAACTCGAGCAGAGGAGGGAAAATGCAAAACGCAAAGACCTGTCCCTCTTGAATGAAGAGAGCACCATGATTCTATTTCCTATTGACAGGTAAGAACTGCAAATGGCAGCACAGGTCCTTGTCTGCAGCTCTGCTTCCCTCTGAGTGCAAAATCACCTGGAAAACTCCAGGAGCCTAGGAACTGACAAAGCCTGAAGGAATGGGAAGAGGAATGCCCTTCATCAGGTGTTCTGGTTGGTGTTTGCTCAGTGGAAAACTCAGAGGCAGAAAATATCCATTTACACCACATGGGACTGACCTAGTGAATCCCAGCCCAAGCACTGTCTGCTCTCCCTCCTGCTGGGTGCTTTGGGGCTTGGTTAACCAGTGCACCCCTGAGCAGGTCTTGTACCCATGGATGAAGGCACCCGGAGAGCCCAGTGCATCGAGGCCCCTGCGCAAGCAGGTCCTGCACATGCCCTGGAGCAGCAGCAGGGAAGGGGGCTGGGGTGCACCTATTCCCCACTGCACCCTCCATGTCCCATGGGACCACCACACCACATTTGACTCTTTTCCTTTGGAAAAGGGATGTCATTGTCAATGTTAGGTCTTACAAGATGGTGCAGAATTTGGTATTTGCCAAAACCAACAATGGCAGAGTCTTATTAGTTCTATTTCTTTGCTGGCACTCCAGGACATCAGACACATCACCTTGGTGCATCACCCTGCAGGTGAGAACACCCCAAAATAACAGTGGTCTCTACTGTGGGATTTGCTGGCGTGTGTGAGGGCTGGCACCAGGTTTTCACAGGGAATGCATGCAGGAAACAGAGCAGCCCTCGGACTGGGGGGGAAAACGGGGCCTGTTTTTAACAGGATGCAGGGAAGCATGACAAATCACTAAGTGTGGTTTTATGGGCTTGTGTGCTTTATTGTGCTGTTTTTCCCTAAGCTCCTGTCTTCAGATGTTGGCAGCAGGTGACAATCTCTCTAGGCAGTTATAAAGAGACAACTGTGTGAGCACCACCATGCAGGGTGGAACTAACCTCTTGCTCATCTTTAAACTGAAATGACAAGGAAACACAGATATGGGGCAGAAAGCTCCAGGGTGGAAGGGCCAACATAAGAAATAAGAAATGGCAGTGGTTCAGTGGAGGATGCTAACAATTTGGAGTGTTTTCCTTTGGAAGCAGTGAAATGAAGAAGTGATGACAAACAGAGATAAGGGTAACCTATCAACATTCCTTGTAAAGCACATGGCCCTGTAAATGAGAGTTCACTGCCTGATAGCATCCATTATTGTACATTCTGTATGCTGTGGGACTTTTCAGCAGATGCTGCTGAATCAGCCTCTCCTACTCTGGGTTTTATTATATGGATTACAGCCTTCAAAGCTGTGAGCTGGCTTTCTTTAGATTAAAAAAAAAAGGAAAAAAAGCGCAATTGTCTGAGCTGTTTTCAAGTTGACTTACAACTAGCGTGACCCTGAGATCTTCAGACAAAGCATCCTGCCATTTATTTACTTCTGAACTTCTCCCCAGGTTATTTAAGACCAAACAAATTTGTAAAAACCGAAAAAGCACCACACTGGAAGTCAACATCATGATAGCTTGAAACCTGTGTAACAATTCCAGAAAATTCCTGTGCTATTAGCCATGGTTAGCTGGAAAATACACAGCACAGCCTGGCAGGGGCTGGGGGCCTCTGCCTCACAGAGCCCTTTCCCCAACATTTCTGCCTGTTGACATTGAGTTGAAAGGCAGGTCTCTGGGAGACCTGCTCTGTCAGATGGGGTGGGTGTCTGCTGGGTGTGTGCTGGCCCCATGCACAGCATCATGGAATGCTCTGGAAAGGGACAGTGCAGCCTTCTACTCCTTATTTATTTACACAGTAGCTCATGGAGATTTAAATGAAAAAAGAAAGCTTCAGGTGCCAAGAGCACAATGCCACCAAAAGTGTTCTGGTGCCAAAAAAAGACTGAGTAGTTAAGCCTGTCAGATTCTGGATTTCTGTGTGCAGATCAGCTAAAAAAGTTTCTTTTTTTCCAGTTTGTAAAGTAGGCATCTGTTCTAGTTTTGTTATTATTTTTCACTTGATTTACCAGCAGGCTACCCAAGTGCCAAAGCCTATACAACACAGTAGCCAGCAGTCTGACAAGGCCACCTTCAACATGCTAGGTGTCCCTTTCAAAATAAATACCATACTTTCAAAGTAAAACTGAGTTCCCTGGTAGTAAGCCACATTTCCCAGCCATCTCTTGCTGTTCCCAGGAGGCAGTAATTGAGGTTTGGAGCAGCCATGCCCTGCTGGGGCTGAGATGCAGCCAAATAGTCACAGAGGGGAAGATGGGGTAGAGAGGACAAGAAGGATCCATCTCCCCTTATCATCTCTGGATGGCTCACAGCAGCACATGCCATCACTGAGGGGAGGGGAATGCATCCAATTTCAGCTGAAGATTTGCTTCCTCCTGGGGGACCCAGCCCATTAAATTAACTAGGCTGTATTCTGTAATTTATTCCTAGTCTGCTACAAAAGATATCTCCATTATATTACAGCCCACTTAAGATATACAACAAAATTTTGAGGCTTAAATTAGAAAAAATCAAATCAAACTTGCTTTTAAGAACTTTTGAAAACAAACATTTCAAGAGGTTCCCACTATGTTCTTTGTAAGGCTAACATGTTTTCCTTTCTAGGAAAGACTTGTTTTTGCTACCTCTGCATACTCTGTGTTTGCTAAAGTAAGAATTTTTCTCTTAGCATACATACAGTTTTCCAAGTTGTACTTCTCTCTCTCCAATTAGCAGATGAGTCTGCAGAACACTTAAAATCAAGGTAACAATACTCACCAAGTTATTTGAAAACACTGTGAAAGTGTCATCAAAAAAATTGTGTAATTATATGATGAAAAGACTGAATGAAATATATAATATGTAGGAAAAAAATCCCATTGAAGCAACAAGAAATCTGAAATTGCTAAAGTAACTTTTTCAAATAAGGCAATGAATTCAGTTTTTTGTTGAATTACGAGCTTTCAGTTGAAGTGAAATGTTTCTTTAAGAAGAGCGAGAAACCAAGCTGGGTGGAAGATCTGTTTTGCCTCTTTAATTAATCCCTGTCTCAAACTTTGAAGACCTTTCTGCCCACTGTTTTAAAGCAACATAATTTATCTTGAGTACTAGGGATCCATTTAGTGGTGTTCACAGTCATTCAGCTCTTTCTGGAAAGTCAGTATCCCCCCAGCCTTGATAAGACTGGCAGATTTCAGTCCAAACTATCACTGTTAAATGTCTTCACAAACATCAGTCTGGCCTTGAGTGAAGGGAAATCTGTAGGAGGTTTTGGGTAGGACAGCATGGAGCTTAAGAAAATATTGGAGGCAGATTTGACACCAAGATGCTGCTCGGTTTCTATCTTCTTGCAGGGCAGAATTTGCAAAGCTGTTGCAATGTTGCAATTGCTTTGTCATCTCAGATGAATTATAAAAAACACTTGGCTACTCCTAAGGCATAAGAGTGATTTTCTGCAAAGTGTTCAGATGCAAGCTTGTAGGAAAGTTATCTATTTTTTCAGGAGGAAAAAATATTGACTGGAGTCATAAAACTGGTAATGCAGTTAATCATGATATTAAATCTCAAGTGAGAATGTGTTTCATAAAAGAAAACATATTCCAAATACAGCAAAATTTACAGTTTAGAAGAAGCACTGTATCATTAAGAAGCCTTCTTAGTATAGCTATTTTCCCATTAAATGAAAGGTTTTGATTAGAAAACCAAGCAAACAAATGCAGTAACTTGACTTTACAAGGTATGGCACAAATTAAATGGAGAATTTAACACTGAACATGCAATTTTTATTATAGTGGTGCCCAGAAAGTCACATTTCATATATACAGGATTGTTAGAACTATCTTGGAAAAGTGACACTTCACAAGTTATTTGCTTCTAGCTTTCCACAGTAATTAACAATTAACAGCTCAATAGCTGCTGTTAAAACATCTTTTCCTTGGATTTACTCTACTGCTAGATTAAGCCCAGCTGACCTGACTCTGAGAGTGAGGGTTAAAGAGATTTTTATTTTTACCCAGTATAATGAAGTTTTACTGGGAACTAAAACCGATGAGAAAAATATAATCAGAACTAAGCTTTGTTGAATATTTTATAGATATCAGTGAGAGACACATCTCCCACTGTGTTTTTAAGGACTTATTTCAGGGGTAGCGTTTCAGTGCTTTATCAAAAACAGTTGGATGTTTCACTGGTTTTTGTTTCTCTTTTTTCATCTGGGTGTTGAATGCCAGCACTTGCTACTCAGCTTTTTCCAAACTTTTGAATTAAATTTATATAAAGCAGAAAACTGCAGATAAACCCTCAGCTCAATGTAATTTAACAACGGTTTCTCTCTAGTTTTAGCCCGATACTTTTACGTTGCACCAAACTGGCTAAAACCAGCAATGGACAAGAGAGGGAGCTCTTTTGCTGCGTCTTCCCTGCAGAAGTGTACTTGCCTTCCTTAAAATTCAAAACTGTTTCCAGGATTTCATAACACAGGAAGCAGAAGTTATTTGTTCTGCAGAAGATTAAATATTGAGCAATGCTGTTAAAAAAAAAAAAAGTCAAATAAAAAATCCTCACAACAACCCAAACCTAAACAAAAGCAAACAAACGAGTTCCATTTGCCTTTGCTTCCAAACTGTTACTCTTTTTAAAAGTCACCTTTTCATATTGAGCTGGAGGTCCTTCCCTCCCCCTTTCTAAAGTGTGGAGACTGGGGAAAAAAAAATCTTTTTTAAGGCTTCATTACACAAAATGAAGAAACCTGAAGGCTCTTTTCCCTGAACATCCCTGGACTGCCCAGCCGAAAGGTTAACATGTTCCTGCTGCACCGCATTGCCGCCAAGCTTTACCTTCCCTGCTCTCAGAGCAGCAGGTCTGCTGCCAATAAAGATCACATTGTGAGCAGGGCAGCTTGATGTGCCAGAGCCGAGGCGCTCCAGCAGCGCTGTCACCGGGACTCGGATGCTCCATGCGCTCCCAAACGAGCCACGTCAGCACATCCCTTCCCCGGACACTGCCGGGACCATGGCTCAGACATCCGAGCATCCCACGGGGGTAGGGAGAGTTCAGGCGCTGCTCAGCATCGCTGCTGTGCCAGACCTTGGTTAAAACACTTCTAGCAAGTTAAAACACTTGTGGTTAAAACAGCACTTCTGCTGCTGCTGCCTGCCCTTGGAAAGGCACAACACCACTGTGCTGCCCAAGAGAGGGCAGAGCGGGAGCAGCCATGCCCCACACCTCCCCACGGCGCCTCCTCGGTTCTGGGAAAGATGGCAATAAACATAAGGAACACAACAAACAAATAAAGGATAGGCAGGGTTGGTGAGCAAGCAGAGGCCTGGGAAGGGTCTGAGGGATCACACACTAGGCTTTCCCAAACCCAGCCACATCACCCAATCGCAAACACAGAGCCCCCTCACTCCCAGCAACTTCAGGCTGGACTGTGGCGAGAGAAAGGAAAGGCTCTTGAAGGGACAGATGCAAGGTCCAAACCAGCATTTTGCTGATGTTCAATACAGCCAGCAGGCCATCTGAGCATGAACCTCATGCGAGGTTTTAAGTTGAGACGTGCTTGCCTAACAGAGACAGACAGCAAATCCCAAGTTCCAGGGTGGATAGGAATTTTAAAAACATATTCCACTTTCAGGAAAACTGCAGCAGTTTCCTCACTCGTGTCCATGCCTACTTGAGCTCCCTCCTCCAAAACAACCCCACCCAGCGATGGCTGCTATCCCGGGAAGTGTTTTACCTCAGCACAGCTTGAATTTGAAGAGGCAGACTACAAGCTGTGCTCACATTTTCTGTTTTTCAGTCTTCTTTTCTTTCCTAAGTGTATCATTTGACTCAAAACCAAGAGACACCTATTCCCCAGGAATGAAAAACTTCCAGCTATGCTGTAAACAAACTAGGTCTTTGCTGGACTCAAACTCTAATGATGCTTCTTGTGCGTCTGTGCAACACAAATGGACTGGTGACCATAATCTACCCTATTTATCTTCCTGTGACATAAATAATGCTCAGATCCCATAAATACTGACCTCTCTCCGCTCTCTGACTAGAACTTGGCAGCTCCATTCCTGTGGAGCAAAGTCAGAGCCGGAGAACCCTGAGTACCTCATGCTTGCAGGGTTACTTTGTTCATCTGGGGACTGCTCGGGGGCCCAGACCCAGGCTCACTCTTCTGGGGCATCTCTGCAGCACCAAGAGATAGAGCAAGAAAGCAGCACTGAGCTTAGCATTTAACCACCCTTTTGCATCAGGATTCTTGCAGGGGGGCAAGGGGCAAGAAGGTAGAGGTTTCCTCAGCTGTAAGGAGACCACAGGATGAAGAATTAGAAAGAAGGAACTACAATAAAAGCAAGTTTTTTAAGGTGTTGGAACAATGAAGCTGCTGTTTTCACTTAATCAAGATGCAATGCATACATTCACCATGGCCCTGATCTGCCCAGTACTAAAGCCCCAGTCCCAGCAATTTTAAGTGAACAATTCATGTAGCAGGATGTGTGTAATGCTATTTGGACAGAGCGAGCACATGGGAGTATCCAAAATTCACTGCTCAAGAAAGAAAGCCTCTCCTTAAGAGTTGCTTTAGGTAAAATAGAAGAAAATTCCAACGGCCTGGCAAAACCAAATATGTGTACAGAGAGGTGAGCCCAAACCAAACAAGCAGGGATAATGAGCACCGATACAAAGGATTTGTACCTCATCACGGCTATTCCCAAAGAGAGATTTTCCTGTTCCTATTTGAGGTCAGTGTGTGCGCAAAAACAAACTGACAGATGTAACCGATTACAACAAACACAAGGGAAGGGTGTGGGCAGCTACCAAAAGCCAAGAAGTGTAGTATGTCACAAGCAAATGTACAGCCTGGTGGACCCACAGTGCTCTTCCAAGCAGAGGTAAAAACATTCCTGCACAGAGACAATGGTAATCTTGGACCATTTCTTAAAGTTAGTCAAAGAATTTGGCGTTGCATGAAACACAAGGGAAGTTCCTGCTCCCACAGGCTGAACTCCTAAGTCTTGTGACATGCTTAGGAGGTCAATACAATACAGCACAGATTGGTTATTTATCCAGAATTCCATGACTAGCTCGGTGCAAAGCTAAATGCAGAGCTGAATCCAATAAAATTCTTGACTGACTGCAAACTTGGCCCAACCAACTTTGTTATGCAGATTTTAATCACAGTAGTGCAAAATGGTTCCATTCACACACAAATGCTTAACAGCACTGTCCTGGGGATGCCAGGATGTAGGAGGTGAGGGATCCTGGGTACTTCAGGCTGAGGACATACCCGAATTCTGCATCCCTGGGCAAACTCTGATCATTAGATCTGTATATAACTGTCTCCTCCTCCTCAGGCTTAGTTCTCAAAGACAAATGGCTAGGTGGACAGGATTCATACACTGAATACAGAAAAGGAATTTTGAATTCTTGCCTCTTCTGGCAAGTTCCTCCCATCACCATTCTTTACCACTTCTTATTCTCCAGCTGTTTTATTTTAAGCTAAGTCGTTCTTATTCTCCACAAGGACAAGCCCTAAGAAATACCAAAGAGCGTTTGAACCCCAAGAAGTGCATAGGCTGGTAATGACCACATTGTCCTTCCTTTGTCCCATCAGTTGGTGCAATCCAAAGGTTAAAGGGCAATCCTTTTTCCACCTCCTTCTTGGACTGCTGCTCTGCAGAAGGGACCATCTTCCACTGCCATGGAGGGAGGGAGAAGGACGAAGAGACCCAGTCCTATATATTGCTCTCTGCAAAGCTCCTGTTCAGTACAGGACACAGCACACGTTGTTCTTCAAGATGTTTGGAGTCTGTAGGTACTTTATTTTCAATTATTTTCATCAGTGTTGAAACTGAAAGTCTGGTGTATTTACTTGTGTTTTGTGACTAGTTAAAGCTTATTTAATTCTCATATTCTTTGCAAATTCTTTCTGCATAGATTTTCTGATGCTTAACAACACAGTGCTGCAGTCAGAGCACTTGGAGAAAAGGGTCCTTTTCCTCTTCCACTAACCTACTTCGGTGAAACTTCAAGAACACTGTTACCTTCAAGACCCCTGTGTCTGTCAGGTACAGGAGGAATAGGTACAGGGTCAAAAACATGGAGAGGCAGACTCAGGCAGAGGCTACTCTGCATCTCCCTGAAAGGACTACAAGAGCACATGACATGTCCCTGTAAAGCAAAACATTTCATAAAAACTGCTTCTCCCATCTCTGCTTCTCTCTCTGTGTGTCTTCAAAATCAGTTGCAACAAAGGCACTCACTATTGCCCATGAGGTTTCTCATAATCAGGTTTCTGTCTCTGGAAGGCATCAGTTTTCCACAGAGCACTGGAAGAAATCCAAAGCACAAATTATGAGATCCATATGAGGGAAACAGATGTTTCCAGGCAATGTTTATGGGGAACTGCAAATCTTTGGGGAGACATTGAATTACATTTTCTTTAAAGCAAATACTTAAACTGTACAATAAATATCCAAAATGTAAAGTGTAAGAATAGGGAGACAGACGCAAAGGTGTAGGTATCTTTGTCCAAAAAAAAGAGAAAAGATTAAAAAGTGCTTGCACAGATCATGTGCATTTTAGTGACTCAATACATTAGACACGATGAGCTCAGGAAGGCCCTTTGGTCAGTGAGACTGCAGTGGGAAACACAGAGCCTTCAGCCATCCTGGAGCTGCACAAGGCTGCCCCAAGTCCTCAGTTGATCATACAGACCTCACTACCTCGTCCCTTCCGCCACTGACTAGTCAGTCCCAGGCCAGAAGGGAAGAAACCTCTTACAAGCAGAGCAGTTATTACCATTCCAGGGAAAGATTTCTTTCTTTGCAGCACTGGTTTGGTGCAATCACAGACAGCCTTTGGTACCTCTCAGACACCATTTGAAAAACCCACAAAGCAGGGTATCTCCTGAACTCTGTCAGGATGGGTTTTTTCTTGCAGTGCAATGCCTGAGGACAGGAACTGAGCCAAGTGAAAAAAAACAGAGTTCTTTGGACCATTTTGTAGTTCCCATTATTCTTCTCATTGTTTAAATCAAACTCTACATCAGCATTTTCTGCCAGGGAAGAAATTAACTGCATGGGAAGAACATTCAGCTTCTGAAACACAGTCAGCCTTTGCCAGCTGAGTAGCAGATGGATGGCACCCATTTGCACAGTAACCCTGCAGTCTCGTTTGAGAGGTCATGTTGGCTTATGAAGCCATTTCTGCCTTGGAGAACTTACTTCTGTATGTAGATACACTTCAAATCATGTATTCATCATTCTCCACTCAAAAAGATCATGTGAAGCACTGGCACAGCTTAATGGAAGCAAAGTCTTTGATGTGTTGCACTTGAGTCTTCATTTTCTACTCTATTGACTGAATGCTGAATGCTACTTGTACTGGCCTCAGTCTCCTCCTAAGCCTTCTCAAAATAAATAGATGTCATTGCAGAATTGGTTAACTTCACAAATGATAGAGAAGAAATCACTCAGAAATTATCAACTTTTCTGCTCCACATACTAGAAAATATCTGTGTAATATGGGTACTGGAAAGGGACTCAACTGCCAGCTGACAGCACAGGGCACTCTCTAGTCCATCCAGCCTTAGAAGCCCAAAAGCAGGGTTGGTCATGCTGGACATGTGTTGCTCTCTTGCACAACTACTTCAGCATCTCACTATCATTTTTGTCTGTGCAAAGAGATGTGATAGAGCCTGAGGCCAGTTCTGAGGCAACTGTGTCCAAACCAGGCCCAACAGAGTGAAACCCCAACATGGATAAAATGCTGACAGTCACATCTATGCTGAGTTGTTCTTAATAAAGTGAGGGGATGACAGACCTTCAAAGTAGTTTGCTTTTTTTCCAGAGTCAAAATGCTTCTTTTAGCAATTAGTGTGTTCCAAAATCATGCGTAGCTGTTGCAAAATGAAAGTGCAGAGGGGTTTATGGCATCTCAGATAGAAGAATAATTAATTGGTCAGTGTGTCAGGTAATGTATCACATGTTAATGAGTCAAGACTGACAAAATCAGGAAAATTTTTAAATCAGAAATTATTCAGAACTCAAACAACCTAGATATTCCCAGAGACTACGGTAAAAATCTTTCACAGAATAAGTGAAAGATTTTCACTCTCTTCTATAAGCCCAGGTCAGAAGTCTTACTGCCAGATATCTGTAATGAAGCAGGATCCTTCTTGACCAGTGCTTCTAGCATTATTCCATTTCTTATAACTATTCCTTATAACTGATCTAATATATGGTCTTTCTACTCTGGTTAAGGAGAGCTTCACCTGTGCCAGTTGAGGTCTTGCTGGTGAAATATTCTGACACTGCCCAGGGTCAGCACATTCTTCACAAGCAGTTTTTATACTGCTGTTGCTTGAGACTCATCTGACACAGGTAGGTAGTACCTATTTTGTACAGAGAGCTGTAAATATAAGGGCAATATAAGGCATGAGGGAAACTGAAATTATTTTGTAATGTACTAGTTCACTGTACAAAGTAGCTATCTTTATTGTTCTTAAGGCTAGAAGTATCTTCAAAAGAGTGTACAAATTCTGCTGATTTATTTGACAAACAGTTTCTGAAAGAGGAAGATGCAACCCACTGCCTTTTCACTTGCCTTCTCCACCCACGACTGCTCCATCTGCCTTTACACACAGCATTAGGAAGCGATCAATCTGTTCCTAGCATTACAAAAGCAAATAATATTTTCCCTACCATCACAAAAGTCACCTGTTAACTCAGAGTCCTATGTCTTTCCATTCATTATTGGTATGCCTTCCTTAAACCTCTGATTCAGCCCTGCTTGGACAGCAGCACCCCTACACCCCCTTCCTCCCCTGTTTCACTTCACTATTCTCTAGAGTGCCACCAATCTGCTTTTAAAATTATTCAGAGGGATTTAGCTTCAGATCTCTAGGCTTAGATTCTTACTCTGGGCACCATCTCAAGGGAGTGCTGTGAAACTTAATTTATCCATCACTCCTGCAAAGCTGCAGCACACAGACACAAAGTCCACTACAACTTCTGGGCTAGGATTGCATTTTGTACTCTTGTAGAAATCAGCTACCAAGGAAGCTGCTGTAAACCCATGCTATCCCAGTAAATACTGTGTTTCCTAGTAAGCACAGTTCCTCCAACTGGTAAAGAATTATTATAAAAATTAAAGCTTTATATGTTTTTTGGCAATTTTTTGAGAGCATGATTTTTTTAGTTCATGTATGTTAGGGATCCTCTTTAACCTAAAAAAAAAATCCAATTTTCATAGGGAACTTCCAGTTTTCTTGAATGCAGAGATCACCTTAAAAGTATGAATCAGGACAGCTGAGATTCAAGGAATATCATCAACAAGAAATGGTGTCCTTTACATTGAGGACTAGAAAAGGGTTAAATTCACTCCACCTGGTAGTTTTGAGAACAGTAAAAAATATGAAACAGTTTTCTTCTTGGCTCCCTGTTATGTTTAGGAAGGGCTTTCAGTGAGGTCCAACAGCAAGAACAAGTGGGCCAAGGCAAAGAGGACAGATTCACAAACAAAAGTCTGCTGAACAAAAGTGAACTGCAGAGCCATTAACTGAGAAACAAATACAAAGGTGTGGGAAGAAATACATTGTTATGCTGGAGAGGAATTGGGAGCTGCGGCGGGAGATGGAGTTACCCAGCCACCATCCACAAGTGGGCATCACCCTTTTCTCCAGGCCCCTGGTAGCAGAGGATTATTTCCACCATCAGCAAGTCCTACCTTTTAGCAAAAGTTGGCTTTCATGCACCAAGTCAGAAAGCACACATGTACCTTCAGGTGTCTTACACTTCATGGCCAAGATCTGCTCACCAGCGCCTCAGAGCACCGGGACAAGTGGCACTAAAAGCTCTGTCAGCAATGGCTCCAGCTTGCAGAGAACTGGAAACTGCTTCAGCATCAGAGGATCACACACAGGCAGAGACACACACTACTGAGCTGGAGCGCAGCTGGTGTGGGCTAGCAGCAGGGAGAGGCAGTAGCCCATTGCTGACAGTCACCCTGGGGGTCTGATCTGCTCCCATCTCCCCAGGCACTGCCTGCAAAGGTTTTGTTTTCCATTCTCAGAGAAAATGACTCCTGCAAGACTGCTGTAAACCTATCCTGCTCAAGGACATCTTGTTTGTGTTAATCCTGTAGATTAAGCACACAGCTTTTCAGTTGTGGCTTTGTGGCTATTGTTACAAGTAAAGCCCTTACAAGGCTTATGGGCCAGATTCAAGGCTGTCACTGAGATAGCTTGAACAAGGAGGAGCCCCCAAGAATCATGAGAACTGACTCTCACACCAAATACTCTATGTTTAAAAAAAAGGTTTGGAAGAGAACTGCCTCCTGTGATCTCTGTGCTGAAGGGTCTCAGCTGTTCCTGGCAGTAGGAGACACCGAAGCTGACGATTGCAGGCTTGTGTGAGTACAATGACCCAGCACACACTGCAAGAGCAGCTCAGCCAGAGCTGCAGCCTCCAGGGACTCTGAGCCAAGTCTGTTGCTTGGGCTTGAGCCTGAGCCCACAGAGGAGTCCAAATGGGGTGGTCACACTGGCTGACATAGAAAAAAATCAGGATTTCCAAAATCATGCAGAGGCACTCTTGCACAATCTCTCCTCCTGCGTCTGGCTTGGTCACACCAGGCCTTGGCTAAGCTTGCAAGTGTACATTAAGTCATCACTCAAGCACCAGGCATTTGTTGGCTTACTGTTAATTATGAATGGTGTTACCTGTAAAATATTCACAGAAAATTCCAGGTGGGTAGAAAAGCATAAATAACTATGTATTAAGGGCTAATTTTATTTTTACAAATATACAGGAAATTAAGAACAGCTGGACCATAAAATACTTCTTTGTATACACTGTTTTTAATATAAGTTCCATCAGTTCCCTGGACTTCTCTGGTACTGAGGCTCTGCTGAACAAAGAACTGATTTTAGGTGGTGTTTTCTTGGAATCAAAGCTAGCTAAAGCATTCCACAGGATTTTTGCAAGCTTTGCTCATTTTACTTTTCTTAGACGGGTAATTTGCTTTACAAATTGCGTGTTGTATTTTCAGAAGAGCAATAAATCATGCAACAGATGCATGCAGGAACTTGATTTTTATCCTTGATATTTATCCTGTAGCTTGGGCTTTTGTTGAGGAAGATGCAGAAGGATCTCACTTTAAATACAGTTAATCCTGGGCTAACAAATAGAACCTGAAATACTGTTGACTCAGAACCTCACATTTACTGATCTCAGTAGAACTGTGAGCATCTTTAACACATCAGAGCACCTTGCCAGCTGGGTGCACCTTTAGCAAACACTGCACAGAAACATGCAAAATGATCAAGCATTGCTTGCAGTTATGGCACTGGGGCATTTGCAGTTTCAGCATTTCAGTTTTGTGCACTTGGAGAGAACCTCCTTTGTCTGTGTGTTTCAGATTAAAAAGTCACCTGCAAATATTTCTGGACTTTAAGACAGAGAAGTCCATGTTTTCCTCACAGAAAATGACAAACTACACTTAAAGAGGACGTAATAGTACAGCTGCCATTCCAGGATCTTCAAACCAAGATCTGGCCATACTCCAAAAATTTGGGGAAAAAAAATGTTTGGATGCCATCAGCCCAGGGATGTTTTCGATTGTGCTAACATTTTCCAGCAGAAAGTGGCCAGGTTTGGCTCCTAGTGACTAATGAAGCTGTCATACCCCATTCCTTCCTGCTGTTTAATAATGCTTTCAAAAAAGCCCTCTATGGAGATGAATAGTACAGTAGTGCTGCAGCTGAGAATCTGGCATGCTGTCAAAGAAAACAGAGGCCAGTTTACTATGCATGGCACTGTATTTTTCATTATACTTCACAAAAACTTGTTATTAACTGAAAATGAATTCATCATTAGGGAATAGATAATATTTAGTACATAGTTCAGTATAATTTTGAGGCTTGATTCCAATAGTCAGATTTCATCAAAGCAGCAAAATTACCTGTTATTCTAAATGTTGGTACAATATTCACTGTTTTTCAGATCCTGGATTTCAGGAGATAATATCAGTCCTACCAGAAAAATTATTGCAATGGAAATGTAGTTCATTCTTTCCACTTTCTCCTCAGTAACATATACACGCACATATATCACATACACTTAATAAAGGTGGCAATTCAGCCAAGTCAGTGGTGTAACCAACACTGATGTGACAGTTCCTACATTCAGATCCAGATCTCAGCTTCTGGTCTGTTGGTAGAGTGATATAATCAAGTCACACATGCAATTTTTGTACTCCTCCATTCACTTGTCAGTAACATCAGGTAATTGCGGGGCACAGTAATACTATTGCTGTGCAGAACACTCGTCTGAAACATGAGTCCCAACCTGTAAAAACCTACACAAATCCACAAGATTTCTACCTCAGTGCTGTGTCCAGGGCTGGCTCAGGCAAGTTCACCTATTTGTGGCCTCTTGGGGGCCTTTGGCAGCAGAGCTGAGAGGGTGTGAAACACCTCTACACCCTTTTACTCTTGCTGTGAAGCATCAGGGTGAATCAAATGCTCTCCATAGCCATGCAAGACTCTTCACCACACGTTTCTTTCAGATATAAAGCAGGGAGATAAGAGACTGACATATCTTATCAACTCTCCACACAGAGCTCCATCAACATCAGCCAGATGAGCCCAAACTGATTTGCGGTGCGTTTGTTTGAACACAGTTGGCTTTCAGAAGCTGCAATCAGAGATCACAAGCCTTATCTGCACAGGGAAGTTCAGATAAATACTGCAGCCACCTTGCTATAGAGCACCTTGGGTTTGCACAAAATCTACTTTTAACCATTTTGAACATTTACAAGTATCAGACTTGCATAGATCTACCCTGTCCTTTGTTCTCTGGTGGAAAACACCTCTGACCACTTCCAACCGTATAATCCATGTCTTTGGAGAGTTGATGATGGAGCAATGCAGAGAATAAATCCATCCTGCACAAAGCCGCACTCGACAATATTTCTTACTATGCATTCCCTTGTCCTTATTGAAAAGTGTAGAGATAAAGGACTTTAAGTGAGTTAGAAGGTCCATTATTCTCTTGCAACATACTCATTTTGTCACTGCCATTTTTAAACTGCTGGCTTTGAGGTCCCAGTGTCAGATACCAGACAGCTGTATGTATTTGGAGTCACACAGGCAGATAAATTGGGCTTGGCATCTTCATACTTCTTTTGATACTGAAACCAGTGAATTGCAGAGGAATAGCAGGAGAACTGAAATCAGTCAGTTACTTCTGTGAAGCATCTTTCCAGCAACTTCACTCAACACAATGTTATTTCTGGCTTCCATCAACTGGCAAATGGCAATTTAGATAGTGGCAATTTAAACGACCTGGTCAACCATTCCAAAAACTGTAGAGTGCTCACACAAGAACTAAGACATTAAGAAAACCTTCAAAGGCTACACCTCTTCTTCCAAAAAGCAGAAACCTAAATCCAGGCCTAAGGGGTCTCTGAATCTGTTAGAAAGGGGCAGGTCTGTGTTTTCCTTTTTTCTTTTAAGTGGGCTTGGATCAAAACACAGGAAAATTTTGCAACTTCCAACATGTGCTGCAGTCTTCATTACTTGCAAAAGGCCAGAAAACAGAAAAATACAAATGTATTGTTTACTGTAAGAAGGCAAAATGCATCGTGCATTAGGGAAAATACTGGCAGAAGTAGCATTTTTAATTGAGAGGGCATTTGAGCAGTTCTGTAACTGGGTAATCCACAGAGTAGATCATAAAAATCAGTGAGAACCAGTAACAGCAAGCACTGATATTATTCACCACCATTCCTGCACTACAGTGCTTAATGGATAGTTTATGTTATAATATGGCTATTCCCCAACATTACATACTGTTTAAACAACATCTTCATTAAAAAAATCTGTTTTATGGAATTCTCACATCCCATTTGCACATCTCTATTTATTCATTATCCCAGTACATCATTTTGGCAACCAGAACCATGTCTTGCACGGATAAGCAGTATTTGGAAGGCATCCGTGAATTTTCAATTGTTCCTAATACAACTAACATCTGGAAACATGCAGAGGGGCCAGTTCAAGAGAGACCACCAGCAAGTGCTGCCCACCAGAATTTCAGGGCTGTTGACATAATGATCTCAGCACCCGCAAACTGAACAGGCTGCGGCAGGCTTGTGGGCACTGCCAAGCACCACATTTCCCCGGATAAGCATCCTTCCCTGGGTACTAGCACCAAGTCACCCTGTGCAATGGCTCACGGCACTGCTCTTGAAGGTGCTGTCTTTGGACTGAAAATAACCCTTTGATTGCTGGAGGCTCTGACCCACTGGTCTTCAGGGCACTGAGCTAGGTTCTCTTCTGGCTAAATTTCAATTTCAATAGTATGCTTTAAAGAGAAAACTTAAGGTTAGCAGTATCACAACTGTTCACAACACTCATGCAATATTCTGATACACTACAGAAAGCTCTGTTCTGTAGCAAACCTTCAAAGTAGGTGCAACCATTTATTTTTATCTCAGCTTTCTCTTATGGCAGTCACACTCAACTGATATCAAAATAGTTGAATTTCATCTAGGGAAAGCACACCAAGGAATCATAGCATTACACATGTTTTAAGGGGATAGCCTGGAAAACATAATGGATAAAAGAAAATTTCTTATAATGAAGCTTGGCTGAGATATTTGAAACAAGATCCATGAGCTTCAGAGCATTTGGTTTTTCATGAATCTAACAATTCCACTAGTAGTTGTGCAAACAAAATAATTTTTTCATTAATTCCTAAGAGCCACACAACACGGCATCAACAAATTAACAACCGCAATCTTGATGGTGAGTTGAAGAAAATAAAAAAAATCCAAGGTAGATTTTGACCAGCATCTCTGCATGAATAGCCACAAGTAATTAAGAAGCAAGGAACAACTTATTCTGTATTTCTGTCTCAAACCCAGTGCCACCACTGCTGTCAGTTACTCTCCTGAGGAAAAAGACCCAAGAATTCCACCCGAACTGCTCCCCTACTTGCCTTACAAAGTATTGGAGCTGGTAACAGAAGCATCACACATTTCACTGTGAAGTTTCCAAGAATCTTGAACTGTAAATTTGAAGACCAGAGAACTCAGATTCACGCAGGAGCAAGACTGAAACACTGAAAGGTTTCAGCCCATGTTATTAAGGAAGTTTTTTACATACAAGTTTGAGGTATCTACAATCTTTTTGGCCTCATTTCATACAGAGACCAAATTTCTGAAACTTTCAGGTAAATTTTTACCTGAGTTGTTTTTCAGTTCCTCCAAGAGCTTGATAAAACAAAATGGAAATGAGCACTCAAAAAAAGTGAATTTCAACTTCAAATTTGAGCCAATTTGGTCAGAATTGCAAGCAGAGTTCAAAAGTAATCTGCATAATGGGAGGAGGCAATATATCCCTTGCTTCAGGAGCAACAGGAAGTCACTACCCCCTTTCCTATCCAAGAATGGGTTATGTATTCTTTCTGTCTCTCATCAAATGGGGATACTGTTAGCAAGGGTGGTACAGCGCTGTTAGAAAGATGAAACCTGCCCCCAGCCCATGCCAGACCCACATTTATTAGTAGGCTGTGGTGGCATAACTTGGCATTGTAGCATGGAAGCCCAGGGAGCCCTGTTACACCCCAGGATGACAAACTCAGTGCATGGGCAGAGCTCAGCGGAGCAGCCGGACGCGCTCTCTGCCCAGAGGAGGCTTGTTATGCTTTCCTAGAAGATCATTGCTTTCAACTTTAGACCTTCCTAATCCCCTGACAGATGCTTTAACCACAGCTTTGCTCTCATGCCTCAAGACACACAAGTGACCACCAAATTCAGTCTCATCCCCAGAGTTTACATTATGGGCTGTTTGCCC
>NW_005054297.1:13550317-13563621 GCF_000277835.1 Geospiza fortis
AGGACTTCAGTAGCAACAAGTCAGCTATGTTTCCCTTCTCTACTGTTTTCCAGAAACCGAAAATTTCTGGCTGAAATCCCTCCCTCTTCCCTCTAGGAATCATATCCTGACCATAGGTATGCTTACAAGCTGTTTTTTTTTTTAAACTTGAGCATCACTTTGTTTTACATCAAGATAGTTCTCCATTTCCAAAGGACAGAAGTGTGTTCCTACTGAACAGCCACAGGGTTAACACCATGGCTTTACTGATTTCAGGTACCACACAACAAAAGGTTACAACAACACTGAACACCACCCTACCCATCACACTTACAGAAGAGCAGTAAATGGATAAAAGTGCAAGCATCAAAGAGCTGATAAAAGAATAAACACTGAGCAGCAGTTCATCACATGGTTTCTATCCCAGTGATCCAAGATTACTTAAAGCAACAGTTTACCCAGGTAGAGACCTAAGACTGCAGCTGCTGTGTTGCAGCTCTGGAGATAAACTGGATTCACATATAACTTTCCAAAGGATAATGCAACTTCAGTGCAAAAGAATATAGTTAGATTTAGAGAGAAACATAAAAGCTAGATGGACTGGGATGTGGGATGTGGAAATATGTTTTGCAAATGAATCATAATTACTTCACTTAGAAGACTTGTTTGTGTCTGCAAGTGAAAATAAAAATAGGAAGACTGTTTTTAATGAAAAGGTTACTTGGGAAGAAATTTTGTAGTCAGGATTAGCCACTTAGCACCCATAAACTGAAGGACTGATTCCATGGAACATCAATCCCAGAATGGCTAACTTCAGAGTATTGAGCCTTTCTGAAAAATATCTCCCCATAACACATCGTCTAGACATATCAAAGCATTAAACTGCTCTAATCAGCCTAATTATCCTTAGGCACCTCTTACTTCCCGCGGGTTCTTCAAGCAGGGATGTTCAAGCCAGAATGCTGGCACGTGAAACATGTCCCAGCACAGAGTGCTCAGTGCCACAGTGGGCATGAACATTAACTTCCACTGCTGACTCAAAAAGCTGCATTCTCTCAGGGCTGGCTGAGGATGTTCAGCCTCTCAGAGGAGAGACCAAAGACTTCAGCAAGACACTAAGTCAAATGTTACCCAGAAACATTTGATATCATTAGATATGCTCTTGAATTCCCCAGGCTGACAAGACAACTGGGACATAGATGAAAATCCAGAAGGGGCTGCTCATCACTGCCTGGAGCCTTCTTGCAGATTAAAGTCTGTGGGAATATTCAGCTGTATTGAAATAGCCATTCCTCCATACAAACACATCAACTCCTTACAAGTGTTTTGATTGGAAACTACTTCACAATGCCTTCTCTGCAGCAGATAATTTTTATGTTTGTTCCCAAGAAATCCATCCTTGTTCTACACAAACTACATCATCAACTAAGAGCAGTTACTTGAATCAGTTTAGGGAACTATAAGAAATGGGTCTGGGGAAAAGCAAATGCTGTCTGCCATATTATCTCCTTTTTCAGTGGAGCTGACAGGACAGCTGCCTGTTATTACAGTGCACCCCAGGAAATGTTTAGCTGCCAAAAAAGTCCAGAGCCAGCAAGGGATTAGCAGACAAACAGAATTCGTGCACCTGGAAGTCATGCAGCTAGAAATGCCATCTTTGTAAGGTACTCTTCACTCTCATTTGCAAAGAAACAAGAACAAACAGAAATTACTCAATGTCATCATAATTATGATAAATCTAAGAATTACTACACAGTTTTGTGACTAGATTAAGTGGCAGTACCTTTCATTTAACTGCAGTAATCTGTTGAAGGACTTACATAACTGCCATAAATATAATGCTGTCTCTTTTATGTTTAAGCTGTTCCTTATTAATGCAGCATTATTGCCATGTTAAGTGACCAGAACCCCAATGGCTCTAGAGATGAATAATGCAGATGGTGCATAGGACTTAATGATTTCATGTAACCTGTGTAATACAAAACTTTTATTTCCTTCACCAATATATTTTTAACAGCATAAGTTCTGCTAGACAGCCCTTTCCTCCTCCCAGCACTGCATTTGTCCTCCACAGGGATGCTCTCCCAAGCCCCTGGATATGTGTGTGCTGGGTTCAGGTAATGCCTAGTGCCACTCCCGTGTGCCCAGCCTGTGTGGGAAGGGCTGGACAGCAGCTGCCACATGGAGCTGAGCTGTGTTCTAAGCAACTCCTTCACTGCATCCCCATGGACCCTCATGCTCACTGCCAGCAGTTTTAAGTGCAATCAACTTGTATCCTTACCTACACAAAAACAGCAGCAGCAATACTGACAGCCTAAAGTGTCTTTTCTGGCATCAAGATGGATGACACATATCCAGCCCAGTATCGATGAACTTCTAACTAAGCTGCTGCACAGTCCACTGAGAAGTATTATACAAGCCTCAGAGTGCACTGGACTCAGACAGCCCAGGACAGTTCAGATGGGGACTTTTGCTTACAGTTATGCACATATTTATCATGCCAACAGAAACAAGTTAGCATAAGAGTCACTGAAATATTTAAGAAGTCAATAAATTCATTCTGCCCTTATTTTAGAAATATTTTCTCAGCAGACTTATGGACAGAAGTGAGAAATGTTTTAAGAAGTTTCAGGAATAAAAATTTAGAAGAGCTGTCAGACCCTAGGATACAGTAGCAGAGAATAACTGGAGAGCACCAGAGTTATCCCAATTGTGCCTGGAGAGTGGCTTTTGAAAATAATCCACCATCAACCTGTCAAGGTAGTAGCTAAATCACCAGTATTGAGATTATGCATTACAGAAATTCCTGGGAACAAACCTGTAGGAGTAAGCACTGTGCATTTCAACAAAATACAAGCTTTTTCTAACACAGGCTACCAATATCTTCAGTCACTGACTTGAACATCAGAAGCAGAAAACAGACTGATGGATCTACCATAATTGTTTACTGGATTGTTTTGAGAACAGTGGCTGTGCAATCCTAGTAATAGCTCAACGTTTGGAAATGGAAGTTAACAAACAATTCTTTCCTCTATTTTTCTCTATATATTAGCTGTAAAAGTTTTCTTGTATTGGTATAATTTCAAGTTTACTGTTGTTATAAACTAAGAACTGTATCTATTGGGTCCAATTGCCCACTGCACTACTGAAAAGCTGAGGTTAGAAACAGAGGTCCGTACTTTCCTATATTCTGCCATCTGCTCTCTCAACCTCTTCTTAATCCATAACCTGAAAGATGCCCCATCTGCTCCTATCTATTTTATATGATAGTTGAAAAGAGAATCTGCTAGAGAACACTGTTCTGGAGTTGCATGGATGAGCTAGCTCAGAGGGAACCAACTCCCTGCCACGCGGGTGGGAGAGCTTCAGGCCATCTGTGCAGAGGGGGTAACAGCAGTGGAGAGCTGCAACCAATTAAAAGTGCCTTCACATCTATTGACCTTCCCTGGAAACTCAAACAAGTAAAATGAGTGGCAGCAATTTACAAACTTCATCAGTCCCATGAGGATGTTACAGGCAGCCTCTTCTCTTCATGAATCCCCAGTGTTCAATTTGTTTCCAGTTTTCTTGCCCAGACAAAATATTGAAAAAAAACAGAAAACTTGAGTCTAAAAATAACTTTCCCAGTTCCCTAATTCCACTAAGCAATCTCCCAACTGGAACTTCCTCTTCCTTATGCAGTAGCATGACTAATGCAAATGCGCTCTAATCTTCACAGATAAAACAAAAAGACCCCTAGTTTTATTCCTAAATCAAACTTAGTTTCAATGTAACATAGTTGCAATAAACAACTTTCTCAAGGTACCTAATGCTCCACTCTTTAAAACCAGAAAGGACCACAAATCAGTGAAAATATAAAATCAGTGGATGTTCTATGTAAACTATTTTTTTCCTATCAAAATAATAGTAACAAGTCAAAGTAGATGACTATTCTGGATGTAGACCGCGTAACACAATCACTGTATCAGTTTCTCTTGTCACCATTTTCAAAGTGTAATCACAAGCCATGCCATTAATCAGTAGATAAAACCCTCACACATGTAGGGTTTTGGTGGTGATTTCTGCCCTGCCCCCCTCCCCTGGCTTCACTTTGTAAAGTCTCTGGAAACCTTGTGGAAGCAGAAGATTGACAGAATTTCATCATAAATCAGATCAAACAGTGATTATAGGGTGCTGATCTGCCCACTACCTTTCTACTCATTTTTCCATTTTCAGCAACCAGCCTCCTGCATGATGCCTTCAGGAACAAGCTCCAGACTGCATCAGTCACTCTGTTTGCATACAGAGTGCTGATGAAGCAACGATTTACCTCTTCTGAACCCATCACTCCTCTGCACTATTCTGACATAGAAATAATCTGGAGTAAAAACTCCCTCTGTGACAAAAAATACCCACCAAAAAACAACAAAAGTTATATAGGCTTCTTTGTTAAGTAGTAAATGCAATGGTAAATAAAAGATCACCTTTCTCAAATTATTCATGTCACAAAATACAGAAATAGTCATAAAAGTAGGCATGAAACGCAAGCCTTTTGACATTCCAGGACAAATGTATGGTTCTGTGTCTTGTTGCTTCACGAATTTTACCCGTATTGCCTGGGGAAACCTGACTAGTCTAAAATGTTGTCAAGTGAATACACAGGGGGTGGCACATAGACAGGCTATATGCCATATTCTGTGCAAGTGGGATACCCTGATTTCAACCCATACTATGCATACAAGGTTTGAACCTCGGTTTCCAGACACTTATTCTAGCTTGTAAAATGAAATTGGAAAAGTGGGATATTAACAGCAGTCCACAAGAAGCAAAAGTGGCCCTGGGGGGAAAAAAAGTAATCTACAAAGGGGAGCCATTATCCACAAGAAAACCATGTAGTCACAGAAGAAGCCACAGCTGCCTTGCATTTTGGAGAAACAGGAGGCCTTTGCATTATTTACATACAACTCTCTCCCTCCACCCCACACCCTTATCTTCTTTTATTGTTTCTGTGGCCATAAAATGCCTTGGTCTGGATTTTTGAGGACTCTCAGCATGCCTCCAATCAGGGAGGGGCATGCAAGGCACCTACAGTAACTTCCCTTGGGTACTGGCAGCTGATGAACCACCAGAAGGGGTGGTTTAGCACTGAGCACTGTGTTGCAGCTTGGGTGCCACGCGGGAGCCCACACCAGTGTGTGGTGAGGTGGGCACCCCAGGGACTGACACTGAGACCAAACACTCCCTGTGGCCAGTCACTCATTGCTGATTCCTCACCTAATAATCCTTGTCTCCCCTCCCACATTCTGCTTTGGCAATTGCATCCACAGTGGATGCTGGCCCCCTCCTAAAGCTGCTGAAAATCAAAATCTTTAGTCCTGAAGCTGCTTGGAGAGAATATCATAGCAACTGCAATCCTGGATGTCCGTCCAACACACTAACTCACTTCATGCTACTAGGCAGGAAACATCTGTTTCTCTTTGCTCAAGCAAGTTTTCCTTATAAAGTGGTCCTGAATGTGCAATTCTGGGTCAGTTTGGACATATACTAGCAGATGAGATATTTTTACTCTATTATATAAGTTGGAAGTGAATTATACTGGAATAGCTTCAGGAGGTCCACCTAGAAATGGTAGAACACACATGGAAGCAATTTATCTCAAAAATAGGAGAGGCTGAGTAAATTTACACAGTTCATAGGGTTTTTTTTTTGAGAGGCCTTTTTCTGCACTATTCCCAAGTAGGCATTTACCTAAAAATTACCCAGTAGGCAGATGTACATTGTGCTTGAGAGTACACCTACTGATGTTTTGGTATTGGGGTTTAATTCCCTTTTCTCCCCAGTGGTGAATTTGCATATGTCTAGAGAAAGAAAGCCTTTGACTTCAAGCAGAGTGATTCACACAGATGCATGGACACTAGGTGACAAATTGCACTAGATATCCCTATGAATTTACTTTACCCTGTACTTATAAGTAAGACTAATATATAATCACTACTTTTTTCTAATATTAACACTCATTAGGTAAAGTTTCAAACAGTGCAAAATTAGACTGTTGAAGCATTGTTTGAAAAGTAATTTTTAAGACCTGGAAGTAGTTGAAGTCTTTAAAAATAATCAAATAGAAGGGAAATTTGAGCACTAAATTATACTGTGATCTAGATTGTTTACATAGCTATAAAATGAAATTACCATTTTTTTGCACCAAATTTTACACATAAATGACCAAATTCTGTTTAAATCACCTAGAACTGAAAGTAATTTTTCATGGATTTACTTCATAGAGGACACCTATTCACCTACTGTAGAATTTCTTTTCCTTTATCTGTTAAAGTATCCCAAAGCAGCAAGCTCACAGACAGTGACTAAGACACTGCTAGATTATGTTCTCAGCTACCACAGGGGAAAAAAATACCATGAGGGAAGTGAAAGTTAAAAAGATCTTATTATATAACCAGGCAATACATAAAGTCCTTTTTTTCTTCAAATAATAGAGGGTAAGGCACCAGCCCACAATGCTAGTCAGACCATTTCTGGATCAATTAAAAAAGTCAGATAGTTTCTATTATTTCCAGAAATGCTTCAGCTGACACAAGCATGGTTCCTGAAAAACCTTCCAGTACAAAAAGGTACCAGGTTCAATAAATATCAGGAGTTCAATATCAATTTCGTGTTCTATTGTGAAAAGACAACAAAATTGCACAGTCACAAGCCCCTGAGAAGCAGAGGATCTGCAGAAAATACTCCTTTCCACCACCAGAACAAGTATGCACTTAGAAGTCCTATTATGCAACTTTAAGTCAATCTTTGGGTTGCTTGGCTTTGCAGTTTTGATGAAATTCTCTCAGTGTATTTTATGCAACTTAAACCACACAGTATACATTGATAATCAGGGAGTAATTTCCCCAATGTTATTCAGGTAAAGCTTGATTGCTTTTTCTGTTTCCAGATGGTGACCAAAAGCCTGCTGAAACACTTGCAAGTTAACCTGCTGAAGAAACATGGCATGTGTGTCTGATTACAAGTCAGCATATACACCTCTCAATAAAACCTTAACCTGTACCTTTTCTTCTGCAGATGTGATGAATCCTTTCCTGCTTTGTGAAAAATCTTGCTTAGGACCAAGGCACTTCCACATCAGTGAGTTGCTCATCTCTCTGCCAGCAGATAACAGTGTACAAGGTCAGAAACTAAGAACAAGGGAAAAAGAAAAACCACCCCAGCCACTTTAAAACCTCAACCCATCCCTGAAGCAGCTGTGGAAATGCTGGCAATTACCTCAGAAACAAAAAGCAGCTGGGTTCAGTTCCTGATCTTTAAAAAGCAAACAAGGAGAGGGAGGGTCTTATACAATGAAGTGGGTTGGGAGCAGGGGGAGAACAAGTGATACTTGGGGAAAGTGTAGGGTTCACAGCCTGTCAGTGTGCACTTGGACAAGCTGTCTGAAGGGCCTTGTGGTTAGTTACTGCTAGTGTGGGGGAGAGTATAGCCTCAATTAAAAAGAAAAGAGTGTTATCTGAGTAGAGATACTGAATGTGAATGTGTGGGTTAATCAGGGTTTTTTCAGGAAACATCAGTAAGAGCCTGGTGGTAGTCATGACTGAGGAAAGACAATCTGGAGGTGGATCTGGGTACTTTGTTTATTTCATCTGCTTCTTCCAGGGCACCCTGCAGATGGAAGGGGGGAAAAAAAGATCAGAGGAATTTTTTCTACCTGCCCTTTATCTTCCAAGCACACGGTCGTATATCTGCAGTTGCCATGTGTATGGCTAAAAATGGAGCTTTGAAAAAAAGGAAGGGGTTAAGATGAAAAGAATCACTTATCAATGTATTATCTGTGTTCATCTTGTTTTTCTTTGTTATTTGCCAGGACTGAGCTTGCCTGTATAATGATACATTTGTAAGTTTGTCACTGGAAATACCATTTGTATAGACAACACATATATTTACAAGTACAGAGTCCTGTAGGGAGGCTGACAAGGTGGTTGTAAAACCACTGTGAGCTATTTAGGATTCATTCATATGATACTGCAGCCACACATGCAGGTAAATGGGATCCCCTTTAAAAAGAAGCATTTTTACTTTTGTTTCAAATATGACTATTCCTTAGTGATCCTTATTCTCTGTGACTGGCAGTTATGCATTCAGCATCTCTATACCCTACATTTTCATGAGGAGAACTGTGGCATGCTGGGGTGCATCAGGAGGAATGTTGCCAGCAGGTCTGTTCCTTGTGGGAATTCAGATGCTCAGATAACTCTATCCTTTCTGGTATACATTAATTTCACAACAAGTAAGCAAGAAGCAATGTAACATTTCTCATTGCTGGATGGGCTACATGGTACTTGAAATACAAGTATTCTATCTCACTGTCCTATTTTTTTTATAAAATGTTTTGAAAGTACACTTGCAAGAGGTTAGGGAGAAAACTCCATAATGAGTTTCAAACAGCTCACAGTAGTATTTCCTAAGAATAGAATGCTAAAGATGATGAGAATTGGGATGGGTAATTTTCCCATCTTTTTATTTCTATAGAGTATTCCTAATTTCCACTAGGCAAGTTAAAAATATTAACCTGCTAATATATACTGCAGATTCACACCAGAGTTGATGTTATTTAACTATAATCAGCTATACAGCACATTTTACAAAGAAACAGGGAATGTATAGGCAAATCTGACCAAGAGTCTTCACTTAAAATAACACTGTCAACCCCAGGTCATTTGGTCTTTTATGGAAAAAGAGGAACTTGGGAGATCTATATTCCATTCTCTGGCTTGATACAGCTGTTAGTGCTGTGGCTAAAAGCTGGCATTGATGTCTGAAGATAAGCTGCCCACATGTGTCTCTGGGGTTAGCCAGATGGTCAGAGCATGCTGCTGGTGCACAACCGCAGTGTTAGTACAGCCTGGGTGGAACTAATGGGCAGGAGCGTGGGTGGGATGCTCAATGACTTAAACATTTGTTTCTTTTTCTTCTTTAGATGATGCTGGTGGTCCATGCAGGCTAGCAAACCCTAGCTTCAATTAAGATTGTAGGTGTAGGTTTCACACTTTTTGTGATGTGTGAGTACAGAGAGCTTGTCCTGTTGCACATCACCATCAGATATGCTGTACTCTCAGCTACCTAAACCACATGTAAATTTACATTTTGTACTTCCCACAAACATAAAATGGGGCTAAGCTTTCTCCTACAGTTAATATGTTTATAATACACCCTTTAGAGGTGTATTATAAACCTTTAGAGGGTATGTATGCAAAACATTATTTAACAAGGATTTACTGAATATTGATTAAAACAGCCTTGCATTTAAAAATTAAAAGCTATATTTTATATCTTATTGGTGAGCTTGGCCATGCAGTTAGACAAGAACCCTGCACTGCACACTACAAAATCATATGTGATTTTTTTCTGCAATTGGTGCTTCACTGCTCTTTTGTCTAAACCATGTTACAGCATTTGAGGATGATACCAAGATTCTAAGAGACAGGAATAAGGAAGTGAACAAGAAATCTCCCAGGAGGACAAGAGCATAGAAACCCAGCACTGAAGAAAGCAAACAAGAGCCCAAACAATCTGGTGGTTTTCTGTTGGAAGAAGGCTAAAGCTGACTTCCGAAGAAAACAAACCAAACCTTTCTGTTCCTCCAGCATTCCGCCTCATCTATACAGAATCTGTTGACATTACACAAAGGCTCTTGAAGAGAAAGTAAGCTTTCTTTACCACCAAACAAAGTCCACTAATTCTAAGGGAAAAAAGCTCTCCTTCTGGGTGTTGTTTAGATTTCTGTAAATCGCTATTTTAAGCACTTTACAACTTAGCACTTCAAAATGGCATCCTACAATCTATCAGCTTAAATACAGGAATACTGACTTAGGAGGTACTTTACAGTCATTCAGATTTCATTTATTATACTAAAAATTAACCTATAACTAAAATCATATGCCCTTCACTTTCCTAGATATTTTATACTTTTCCACAATTTCTCTTTTCAACACTAAGGAAACATGAAAAGAGTTAGACTGATTTCTTAGGTAAATGAACCATCTACAGTCACAGCAGATCTACCTAAGCTTATAGCCTGAACTACAAAACTTATATTCTTCATTGTCACTCATAACTTTCAGCTCATGTTTTCTAGAGTTAAATTCCTGAGTTAGACACTGTAGTCCCAGCAGAAAATAACGTAATACATTGTAAAGGGAGAATTAGGAGTACCTGAATGGGACTTGCAACTTTGAGCAGACTGACTGGAGAGAAGCTGAACTCAACACCCTGGGAACACAGAGAGAGAAATATGGTTGTAATTCAGCCATCTCTGAGACATAGACTCTTCCTTGCAGCTTGAGTTAATCTCCTCTCTCTGAGGCTGAGTTTCACAGCCCAGAAACTCTCCCCAAGACACTGGCCCCTGGGCAACATTTCTCATTTCAAGTTTGGCAGAAGAAGAGCAGTGGATTGTGGTTCTTCTTTCCTTCCCAAGATGCAGTCTCACAGCTTAAGCCAATTTCTGAAAAGTAATTTTCTACTTTGATTCCACTCTTTCAGCATACATGCCTGCCTCCTGCATACAAAACTTGATTTACCACATCTGACACTGTCTCCTAGCCCTCCTTTTTGCCTTGCCACTACCCAAATACATGGGGCACAGAATGAATATATTTGCTTTGGTTACTTTTTCTTTTCTAGGGCCCCAAAAAGAAACCCCATAAGTGTGTGTTGTCACCTTTGACTACTGTAGCAAAGGCAGCATTCATTTTCTGAGCTATTCATAAGTAAACCTCCTGTAATGTTAGTCTTCTGTCTGTTCACATACTCTTTTATTAAACATGAAGAATGCGGCAAAAGCCTGTCATAATTACATGCGTTGTGATAACTTTTCACTCTTTGTTTTTCTATCACAGACAAAATATCTTCCAAAGCATTCCTAACATTGACAGGAGGAGCAAAGTAACTCTTCAAATATTCAAACCCCAGTATTTTTCTGTCCATATTATATGTTTTTGTCTTAGTTTGGATAATGAAAATGACCACAGGGCATTGCAGGGAAGCACTGATTTTTCAAATTCTCTGTAGGATGCTAATCCTGTAGAACACAGAAATCAAGGTGTCACTATAAAGCAGGAAGCCATCTGCCCCTGCTTCCTACTGGTAGAAAGTTTTCCAATCACCACAAAGGGTGACAGGCCTGCTCCTGGAGGTGATGGCCTCAGAAGACATAGACCCTGTGGTCAGTAAAAAAACTGAGGTACAGCAGTAGCTTTTTACATAGTTTCATACGATATCGGTAGAATTTTCCAAATTTTAGGAGAAAACTTTCAGCAAACTCATCCTTCTAGGGTCATGCTGATGTCAGAGGTGTTACAGCATGGATCATCTCATATCTGAGAAGCTAAGTAGCACTGGATCTTATTTATTCTAGGTACTAATGGTATTTATTATTTCCCTGACATACAGCTAGGTTGGAGTCCTACTCATAATTATATCTGCAAACAACAGAAATAATTATATGAGGATTATCTGTAGTCTGTTAAGCAAAATTTGATGCCCATAAAAACCCACTGACATGAGATGATGATTCCAAGATACATTACTTATGATAAACAGCAGCTGTGAGAGTGAAGTCCCTCCAAGTAAATGCAGAAGGCATCTTTCTTGGCAATTTGTCAGACTGGACTCCAGAGTCAGCAGAGGCTTGAATGTGAATGATGAACTGCACAGCAGCCCACTGTGTGTCTGTAGCCTCAGGAAGGGCAGGCACAGCCCTGACTTTTAAACAAGGACACGTAAACAGAGCCAAAATGCTGAAAGCCATCATTATAAAGCCTGAGACAAAATGTAACAACAACAACAAACAGTTGGGTAACCTTTTTGAAGTGGATATACTCCTCTTTCTGTGTTTTCTGAATCTCCTTAAATTTTGATTGGCTTTAGATTTGAAAGCAGTTGGAAGACAGTCAAAATTTAAAATTGATGAAGTACAATTGGTCTGTTCATGGGATGCTTGGAAAAGAAAATAATGATCTTTCAGACAAAAATGTTCTGAGGAAGCTAAGCCTCCATGTCAACAGATAAGAAAGCAAACAGTGGTATTGAAATGACTGGAACAAACAGTATTTAAAGAAGGTTTTGTCCCGGAGGAATTATAGAAAATTCAGAGGGCCCTGTACTTGGTGATCTTTAGGATATCCTTTTATGCTTCCAGGACATGCTGGCAGTACAACAAAGTCCAGTGGTCATACCTAATTTGTATAAATTGCATTAGTCCAGAGGGAAGATGTAAAAATCTGTAGCTCATAGCATAGAATAATTATATGCCCTGTATTGATCCAAACATTTTTAAATGTCAGACCTAATTAGCATAGTCGTTTAGGTGTCACCAGGATGAGGTGGCTTTGACTTTTGGACAAATTCAAGAAGGCATATAAAACACACGTAAGTTAGCCTTGCCAAGATGTGGGGCAGTGCTGAATCACTCCATATCTATCATTTACTGTCCTGCCTGAAAGAAAAGCTGTGAACTTAATGGGATGGCTGCTGGGTTCTGGCTCAGCAAAGTGCTTGACTTCATTATCTCCCCTGTGTTCTGAGGGCAACCTGTGAGATGCTAGGAGATTGAAGAAGCTCATGGCTTCTGCAGTACTGGGGCTTGAATTTGTATATCAAATTTGATCTACTTTTGGATCTGGATGACATGTCATTGTTGATGTTAGAGCAGAGCAAAGTGTCAGAGACAGAAAAACTAGAAGTGTGTAACAACACCACTCAAACTCTCAGCTATCTGAGGATTCAGAGGATTTGTTCTGCCTGCAATAACAAGATTTAGTGATCAGTGGGACCAGCGTGAAAGAAGGTAAATACAAGGAAGAATTTGTTTTGTGAGAGTGGTGAGACCCTGCAACATGTTGCCCAAAGAAACTGTGGATGCCCCATCGTTGGAAGTGTTCAATGTCATTTCATAGGGCTTTGAGCAATCTGATCTAGTGAAACATGATCACCCTGTCCATCCTGTAGAAGGGATGGATTTTTGAAGGTCTCTTACAACCCAAACCATTCTGTGATTTTGCTGTGTTGGAGGATGAACTCTGTGGTACCTTATGGTAAAGGGTTTGTGACACAGGGTTACACCTATTTGGCAAATCCAAGCCACTTATTGGCATCTGTCTGACAATAAAGGAGTAATTCCTAGAGTAAAAGTGGCACTAATAGCTTCATTTTCCTTTCCCTTTCCTGACAATGCATGCTGTTAAAAAAAGAAGATTCAATTTATAAGCCTAGTCCAGGGGAATCAATGTCCCTTTTGATCAGCCAAGTAACAGCTCACAGGGGCACCAGGCAGTGTCCTGTGC
>NW_005054297.1:13563680-13570577 GCF_000277835.1 Geospiza fortis
TTTTATGGATTTATTTGTTGTCTGCTGGAATCATTTGGACAGGTTGGGCAGTAAAGGGAAGGCAGCCAGCAGTGTGTGTAGTGTGTGGGGAGCTGGGGAGCAGATGGAAAATCTGCAACTAACAGGCATCTTCATCTTTCTCATTCTGTTTTCTTTCCAGTGGTGCCCAGATAGGGGACAAATCTTCCCGTAAACAGTAATCCTTTAGAAGGTGCTCAAGTATGGCTATTACTTAACTTCCTGATTAGTAGCAATCACCACCTGCTACTTCTGCTCCACATTGTCCAGCATAATGGAAGTGTTCATTTCCCTGGCTGTGAAAAAGTAATGGGAGGGCAGTCCCTCTTCCCTGTTTAGGAAAAAAGAGCAACAGTCCCTCCTTTTCTCCTGTAACTAATCCGAGACCATTTATCCAAGAAAATAAAATTTTATTTCTGATGACAAATAGCCGGATAAGGCAGATTATGTTCACTTAAAAAAACCCAAACAAACCAAAACCAAAACAACACAAAAACCCAAATCACAAAAGCAATCATTCTGATTTCTTTGAACTAATTAAGGGTTCCTGCAGCAGGGCTTTTTTATTACCTGACTATGGCTCTGAGATCCCACAAAGCACCAAGCAAAGACAATATATTCAATATTTTTGACAATTCAAATATGCAAAGACTTTGCAAATACTTCTGCTTTCTTCGAACCTTACAAGCTGAAGCTGCCAAGAGAGTTGCACATGTTGCCTTGAAACACAGCTGTTGAAACAGCCTCCTTTGATCAGAATTCTTCCATGCTTATAGCTAGAGCAAGAGAAAGTATTATAGGATTTTCTTAGCACAGACTGAAAATCATAAAAAGAATGCAAAACCTGAAAAGTGCATTTGTCATGAGCGGGCATAACTTTTGAAATGTCAGTTAAAAGGAGACAACCCATGAATAGACTATGAGGATTTTCAGACTTTCTATTTCCCTAAAGTCCTCTTTTGTTTTACACTGGGAGTGGTGGTGTCCCTTCCTAGAGAAGCACAGGCAGGCAGTAGATTAGTCCTTATTTAGATGGTAAGTTCCTGCCTATTTGAATTGTATCAAGCATTCTCCTTACTTCTGTGGGATTTGTCATAAATCTTGAGTAAATATACTTAGCACAATCTCAAAGACTGAAGTTTTGATTTCTCAGAGGGCTCAAATCTTTCAGCCTTAAAACTTCTCTTGTTTAAGAGAGATAAAGCAAAAGAATCTACTTGTCAAAACAAACACGGGCTAAAAAACCCTCAGTACAAGCCTAGGCTTTATCTCAATGGGAAGTGGCACTCATTCCATAGCATTCTTTGCCCAGGAGTGAAATCTATTATAGGAATTAGTACTGCCCCTTAAAATGGTAGCATCACTAAGAAGCAAATGAATCCTACTCTCTCTTTTCCTATCCATTCTCCTTCTTCTAAACAGTATTCAAAGATTTGTTCAAAGGTCTTCATCCTATCTTTGTTGCCATGGTCTCTCACAGAGTTGAAACAACATTTTCAAAACTAATGCCTGCTCTAAATGCATTGTTGTTGGGATGCTGAGTCAGTTCTCTGCTGAAAGAAAGAGAATCTTTGAAAATCAGTTTTAACATCCAACTAACCTGAATGGGAAAAAGCAAGATTTCTTTACTTCTGTCTAGTAGCAAAATATGCTACTAGACAGAAGTAAAACTTTTCAGGGGTGAGATGCCTTGTATTTTGGAAAGAAACCCAAACTGTCTCTAGGTGGAGTGGATTTTTTTGTTGGTTTTTTTTTTTCTGTCAGCTATGCTGATTTTACTCCTTCTTTTTATTCATACCAGACCTGAGAAAGACAATTGCTCTTCAGAAGGGGAAAAAAACCCAGAAGAATCCTGTTGATTAACACACACCTCCCCCCCAACTAAACCCTTGCTGTGGGGGTGACAGAGGATGCTTGGTATGCAGTTGTGACAGGCAGGGCACGTTTTGGCACGGCTGAAATGAGTAGGGGGAAATGATGAAGAAGCACCATTATTTCTAAGGGAACTAACAAGATATTTTGCTTGTATTCAGCTTCTCTGTTTGCCTCTCTTGTTTAACTACTTGCACATTCTTTGAAATAAGGTCCATCACTAGTACACATATTTGTACAGCACAAAGGGAAACAAGCTTACTTTTCTAATTCAAACTTTTAAGCTTTATTATATGAACGAGCACATCTATTTGCTATGTAAATTAAAGCACTGCACACTCTGAACACACATTTCAAGGAAAGACAATCTTTGTCACAGACTTGCTTACATCAACTTTAAATTGTTTTTATATGCCTGGCTTCAATTTTTTGAGATCCTTTGAACATCTGTCCTTAGCCCGTGGTCTGGCATGGCATTCTGTATATTTGTTCATTATTCCCAGGGGAGGAATTTACATGAAAATTCTGTTGGTCTAATTATATGCCTCAGCTAGAAAAACAATTCATCTGTCCACAGCAAATTTCACCTTTATGAAACAGATAATGATTTTGCCAGAAACTTTCTGGACATTGTAACAACTGAAGGTTTTACAGCCCACATTTGTAATATGGGTCATAAACTGAATTGAAGTGGGGAAAAAAAACCCCTTAGATAATTACAGTGCTTCTGAAAACAACCCTTCTTCTTTAGGAAAAAAAATCCCAGTTTAATGGGGGAAGATGTTTGCAGCAGCTTATCAGGGGTAAAACGTAGCCTCCCCTGCTACTTGTATCTCCTGGAGTCAGGAAATTCAGGTTGTGAATGAGGAAAAGCTCAACAAAGATTTGAAAATAGCATGTTGTGAGTCTCACTCTTGGAGATACATGTGGGACTGAACACTGGAAGTGTTTCAGGGTGACAGGATGCAGAAAGAAGAATAAATGGGGTGCGAGTTCTTCCTATAACTTAAAAATCATGAGTGGGAAAGTGCATTCACAAAATGGGAATGGTAAAGATCTTCCCAATTTTTCATCCTATAGGATGAAGATGGATACACCAAAGCAGAGCTGGTGATCCTGATGTTTGCAGTTTCCAAAGGTGTCCACATTTTGGAAGGTTTAAATATATTTCTAAAGAGATGAACACAGACTGCGCATTGTGTGTACACTTCTGCTCTTTTCCCCCACTTTTCTCTGTTACCACGTCACTTTTTCCCCCCATGATTTTAATTCACATAACTCTCCCCTTTTCACTTCTAAAATCTTTCTTTTCTGGCCTTTCAAATTTATTCTTTTTCTTTTTCTTTCAGTGCTCCTTGCTCATAATTTTCTAATTGTCACTAAATTTTACTTTTCCATGTCCTCCTAAATTCCACACTCCCAAAACTTTCATATTCCCCTTTTCTAGTCTGCTCTTGCTTTACAGTCTATTTAAACACTGTTTATATACTGTTGCTGGTGATTCCATTGCCTTTTTAAGGCTTCCTCTATATATTTTCATTTTCCAATCAGCCATATCAACTAATCAGTCCTATTGCTTAATTTACCAAGCACTCTTCTTTGTAGTCAGTATCATAACCTGAAATCCATTTCTCCAACTAATTTCCCTTTTGGATACCAGTGCTATACATCTGCATTAATCTTTTCACTTTCTGTGGCTTGGATCCTTCTAGGTTCATCTATTTACTGCCCAATAAGCTCCTCTTCTAAGGAGTACATTCTCTGAGCTCCTCAGTATGTATTTCATTATCCTTATCTTTTTTCCTACGTGGACTGCTCTTTTTTTCCCTCCCAATTTAACTAAAATATTCCCCCCTTTTAGTACCCATCATAGTGGCATCAGAGAGCCTAATGACAAGCATGAAAGAGAGAGCACCCTCTGCTTGCCAGCCTGGGCTTCTCCTGCCATGTTACTTCCTCATAGCTTGTGGACTTCCTATGGAAATTGTGTTTTCCCTAGCGATCCACCAGCGGGATTCACAGAGCCATGGGCAGAGGAGGGCAGTGCCTCTTGCACTGCCTGCCCAATGTTCTTCACCTGTGGGCTTTCACTCCTGATGGGTTGCACCAGAAGAGGAAGAGTTTTCCTCATCCCCATCCTTAAAGCACAGCTGGCTCTGTCCTCTTCTCCTCCTCCTCGGGGAGATTCACCGGCTGCCGCCACACAACCTTCGGCACAAAGAGAGGCAGGATTTGGCCCCACATCAAAGACCTCACCAATGTGTCCTACGAGTTAGCATGAGTGTCTGTCTGTGCTGGGGAAGGGCTAAGAGCTAGAATAGCAAGGGTATTTCAGGTCAGGCCTGAGGCGAATTAGCAGACAAGTTGTGAAGCTTACACAACATGTGGCCACATTATGTGTGGCTCCAGTCAGCGCTAATAGCCTGTCATTGAGCTCCACATTTAAACAATTTGAGCAAACAGCAAACAGAGGATGGGAGGAGGGAAAAAGACCTTCGAGGAATAAGCAAGATCAGGCTACTTAGTACACTTGACAAGCAAATATTGCAGTGGTGAGGACAACGAAGTATCTATCAGGTAGTTAGAGACACGACCCAGTTCCCACCATGTGAAAGTAACATAATACAAACCCAAAAATATACAATTTGTCCAATTTTAAAATTCACTCGGCCAGCAGTTTTTTAAGCTACATTGGAAACCAGTTATTGGTTTAGGTTGTATCTGATAATGTGCATTATAAGAGAGAAAAAAATAAAACATATATGGTTTTGGTCTACCAGCAAGGAAACCAAAAAAGGGGGAAACAGAAGGAAAAAAACACCAGTTTTAGTAACAACAAAGAGTAAAGTTCTACTGTATCCACATAAATAACATTGATATTAGTGTTGGGAAGTAAATATAAAACATTTTATAACAGAATTTAGAAACCATACTCCACTGTTTAATATGAAAATAATAGCCTTTTGAACCAGTACTGTTGGAGTACTTATTTCATCCAGCGCAGAATTGGCTAAGAAACCATCCACTCTACCATGGGAATGCTTAGCTCAGTATCTGGTAGGTTGCCAGCCATTTAAAATGTTTTTGTGTTGGTGTAATGATTGTTCCCATGAGCATTGACGGTAAGGGTTGACATTAATTAAAATACTAAGTCATCAGAGCTTGCATTGTGGGGAGAGAAATAATGGGCTGGATCCAATTGTCTTCAAGTTTTCCTCAGCCTTCCACATTTTTTTCTTAGCTCTATCATACATGCCAAATATCCTTTTAGCTGAGGTGTAACTATGTAAACAGGCTGTCTCCATAAATATAATCTTTTTAAGTTTTTCACATAGTTCCATTTAACTGATTAGAGGACAGTCATTAAAATCAGCTAATCATGTAATGTGGCTGTGTTCTGAATGCTAAACAAAATGCCTAAATGAAAGAGGATTTTAAAACAGTGTCTGCTTCTCAATTTGTTTCTACTGTATATTCAATGGCACACAATACAGTACGAATTCTGGGCCTTATCCTCATTAACCTCAAAACTCATTATCTCATATAAAAACAGGCCCTTTCCATAGAGTATGTTGCAAAAACTATGAAAAAAACTAGAGATGCATTTTCACACTGGAAACATGATGAAGCATTTCACTTAGACCTGTGAAATTAAACCAGAATGGCATAAAATCCAGAGTAAGACTCACTGATAAAATGATTTTTGCATCATTCAGATAGAATAGTTATCCTTATTTATTTCTCTCATTTTATTAAACAATTACTCAAGATCCAGATCTTCAAAGGCACACAAACTGGAAGAAGTCACTTAACACCTGGAGTCTACAAAAGGTCAAAAATGAGTAAAGAGGCTGAGTTCTTCTACTCCCATCCATTCAGCAAGCCTCTGTTCTCATCCTCCAGGCAGGGGCTTAATACTGCAGAGAGCAAAAATGCAAGACAAAGTTTATTCTACATGCAATGTGATCAATACACTAAGAATAAAGACTTCTGGCTTGACCAATGTGAAGAAGAAAGTTGAGCCTTCATAAATGCAATGGGACATTTTCACAGTAAGCAATATATATCATAAAGGAGACTGCTGGTCCTGACACAAAAGATAGGGCAACCCTTTCTATATATAAATCATTTTTGCTCCTGTGGATTAGAAGCCATGTGAATCTGCAACTTTGGGTCACCTCTATCTTGGCAAAGACCAAAATCTAAATGAGGTGTGTGAAACCAGTTACCATCCCAGCTCATCCACCAGCACACAGCACACAGTGCTCACGCTGCCTCCCATCTCACCAGGGGGCTGCATAAGAGAAATCCTCATCTCTGAACATGTGCAACCACCATTGTGCTTTGCACATATAAACACTGCTCCTTTACCTCCTTTGTGGACAGACACAGACCTTCTCCGCTGTCCTGGCATCAAACAGGGAAGGGATTTTACACCACCAGATTTCTCTGATGGCAAACCCTGGAATATGGGAATGCACTTTGGCTTGCTGGTGTAAATGTTCTCTGAATAATCTTCTCATATAAATAAGCTATCTGGACTTTGAGTCATTCAGGAGCTTATCTATGTAATGAAGAAGAGCCAGAGCAGGCAAGGAGGTCCTTGTCCTCATACATGAGGGCAGGAGACCTAACATCCTCCTGAGGCTTCAGTGGAGCCATCTATGGACACGACATTAAAAGGCTTTGGGTGGTTTAAAGTTAATATTTTTATTTTAAACTCTTGGGCCTAGTTTGGGGGATTTTTGGGCCTAGTTTGGGGGACTTTTGGTGTTATTTTTTTTTTCCCTGATGGAGTTGCTTTTTCAGGGCGGCGGTGTTCTTCTGTTAGTTTCCTTTTAAAGGACAGGTAGGCTCGCAGGGATGAGGCAGTGCCCAGAGAGCGCAACCAGCCCCTCGCCAAGGGCGCCACAAAGCCAGAGTGCCCGAGTGCAGGCTCCCAGCTCAGCCTGCCGGTGGCGGTCATCGATAGAGCGGGGCCCGCCGCTCCTCTGTGCCCCATCCGAG